>NW_024962250.1:19231039-19320620 GCF_019238085.1 Lagopus leucura | reverse complement strand
AAAAAAAAAAAAAAAAAAAAAAAAAAAAAAAAAAAAAAAAACAATGTAATAAACCAGCATAAAGCAAGGATTAAAAGTTAGTATTACAGTAATTGGAATTACCATATGGTAGTCCAAAGAACATGAGTCCTAATCATGGCCCAGCCAATCAAAGTAATCACAATATACTTTCTAGACGTTAGAAAAAATAGTGTAATTGCTGATTAGCTGCACCTGAATAGATCTTTGGGTCACAAATGTATCTATTTCCTTCAGAATGCTGCTTCTTCTGAACATAGAAGAGTGAAGGGTATTAGAAAATCTTTTAATTTCTGCTTGCTAAACCATAGTTACCATCCATCTGTTCGTGCCAATTGTGGAAAAAGGTCAGTTTTCAGCAAAGCCTTGTATTTCACAGAAGGTATGTGAACTGAAATTTCACAGGGGACATGATGGTTCCTGATTCTTAGTGATAAACTATTGGGGCCAGCAGGGTTGGCATATGGTTCAGCATGATATGAAGGCTTGGGTTCCCTGGCTTCACTCCTTTGGCGTTGAACTGATAAAACCTGGCTCTTAAGTATTGTTTCACTGGACACCAATCATGGGCAGCAGGAACTGCCCATTTAACTCTCTGTGGGAAGGAAGCCCAGACTGCATTCACAATAGTACCATTGTAGTGTTGCAAACTGCTCTCAACAGCTTGACAGCACTAGGGAGGAGGGAGAAAGGGCTGATTTACTAATTGCTATTCAAAATAAAGGAAGAGGGAAGTAACTGAAAATTCGTTTTTGTTTTCATCATTTGAATGCCTTTGCCAGTCTTCTAGTTCTAAAAATTGCAGAAGACTTTGCTACCATCTAAAGAGGCTTACAAGTAGATTATCTTGTATCCACTGCAGCAGCCCACAGTGAAGATAAAATGTTTTCTAGGTAGTTGTAATGATTATTCAAGTGTAGATTGGAATTAAAGACGGAATTTCTCTTTTGAGAATTGTCCCTGTTACTGTGTAGTGTGGAATTGCAAATTAATTTATGTCTATATCTGTAGTCTTTTTACTGGACAATGTTTAATATCATTTTATATCTTCAATTTTTGCAGTTTTCGGCAAAGTCTTTCTGAAAGGCGTTTTCATAACTATTTATCTCATCAACTAATAAATCTATATATGCAGAGATACTTAAGATAGAAATCTAAACTTTTGAGTATATGAGAACAGTGGACTTCAGCATTCATCAAGTACCTGAAGCAGAGCCAGTTTTGCTTTTGTATTTTTACATGCATGAACGTCATTTGCTGGAGTTTAGACCAATACAGTGCTGAGTGTTGGAATAGGGATAAGCCCCTCTCTCCAAATCTGGAGTCAGTGCATGTGGCAGCACTTCCCTCTGGCCTATATATTATTTGTAGGCTGAAGCAATGGTTGAAATGGCTGGACATCTCTCCCTGGCACATTTGGGGCAGCATCCTTAAACTTCAGCCCTTTGGCTGGTCATGTCATTGCTTCTCCTGCCACTCGTCTGTAACACGGCAGTGCCACATTGGAAGCACTTTGTGAGCCATTCAGTCTGCCTCGGGGAACCTGCTTCCAAAGGAGTCCTGAAACTGGGTAACTGTGATCATCTGCAAAATAATTAACACAACACACCATCAAGTTTCATTGATTCTTGTCTGGGCAATGTTAGTAAGACAAATCCTCCCTGGAAGGTGAACTGGAAATTCTTCCTACATGAGAGCTGCAGCACTGTACCATCACTGTTTTATTTTCACCTCCATAGCCTGTTATCACAACATAGGCTAGTGGGGATGTTTTTAAATGCTGTAATTAGTCTTCTGACTGCATCACAAGTAAATTTAATGAGTAATCTGTTGCAATCCTGAGGTATTTTTCCTTCCAGTACTGTTAGTCATTTGATCACACTGTTGTTCATGCTAAATTGCAGTTCAGGGTTTGTAAATTTTGTACACAATAAATGGTAGCAAAACTGAGACTTTCTTCTATATGTTTGTGTTAATCAGCTGCTGCTATATTTCAAACAGATAATTCATTGAATGCCCGTTCTTCCTCTTACTGCAGAGAAGATTATATTTAAGTCAAGATTAATGGATAGATTCTGATGTTAAAACCCAGTCTCTGAGCCTGACATTCCCTAGAGGCATATAGTGCATTAGTTCAAGCCAATATGCTGCTTATCATAGATGCTATGACACTGTCTTGAATGACGGTTTACTGTACTTTGTTACTGCTTACTCTGGTAATAAAATCACTATATTGTGTTCTTGATAATTACAATATTAAATAGAAACTTAATTTGATTACTGCACATTTAGATACAGATAGTTCTTAAGTAATTGCCCGCTGTAAAATTTCTGATACTCATTTTTTTTCACTCACGAGGTGTGTTCTGTCAGTTTAATACTTAGTTCAGTCACCTTAGCTGAAAAAGTGTTGAAAAAAAGATCAAAATGGGATTTTCAGTAAAAGGCAGTACCTTTTATCTTTTTTTTCACTTGAACCTTGTTGTTTTAAGATCATTCCTTAAGATGCTTTTGTTTGCCAAAGTCCTTAGAATAAAATAACTGTTAGGCTATACAGAGTAGAAGAATTCAATAAATATTATTAATTCTGAATTTTTTTCATCTTACCTTGGAAATTGCTAAAAATCTGGGAATCAGTGTTGTCATTTTTTTTTGCTTGAGTGATTGATCAGAATTAGAATCTATTCAGTTTAATAAGTGTAATCTCAAAATATTTTGATATGGCTGCCTTAAAACAATGACTTTTTATATAGTTGTTATGTAGTTTGATTCAAGAGAATACTTATACTGAATGTGAGATTTATGGTAAGTCCATGACAGTTGCAGTTTAATTCTACGCATCTTTTATGTGCCTTTTCTAAAGGAGCTTGGTACAGAGTGGTTACATTTTTCATTTCATAATTGAGTGTTTTAAGTGGTTAAGCATGGTCCAAATTTTATCTAATTCCAGTTTGTGTTAATGGTGCTACACTCACACTGCTTTAGCACCTGTTATGGATTTTGAGTCATCTGGCAGCCCGTGGGACTTAGATAAAGAAGTACCAGGTGTCCTGCCTGTCTCTTAATTGAGACGCAATGTAAACAATATAGACTTGGCAATATGGTTACAGGAATGGATTAAAGCCTCGCTTTGTCTGCTCTGATGAATCACAGCTTTTTCTTCGCAGAAGATGTTATAAACCACTGAAGAATTTAGTTAGCTTTAAGATCTGATGGAACAAGATAAAAAAATAAACAATACATCAAGGATATTCCTAGAAGGACAGTACTGGGTTTTCCAATGAAAATGTAAGCATCAATTACAATTTCTTGCAATAATTTAGTAACTTTGCAAGTGCTTACACAGTAAAAATAAAGATTCTTATAAAAATCCAGATAAAGTCAATGCCTTCCAATGTATAATGTGGTGATAAACTAGGCAGAAAGCAATACACTGACTCAGAAGCACTCAGTGGCTCCAAATATGCCTAGATAATGCTTGCCCTTTTCATCATTTAACTATAGTTATCTATACTGGAATTAATCACCTTTAACTGTAAAATTAGTACTCTTAAAAAAGCTTCTAAATGGCAAAAATGTATGTTATAATTTACCCCAAAATTTTCAATTCATTAAAATATATTGAACTTTTTAGTAGCATAAAAAATAGCATGTAGTTTTAATTACATTCATTTAAAGAATTATGCGAATATATGCATTAAAAACAATTTTCAAAACCTAGAATGATGAGATTAATTTGTATGGATTTATCTATTATTTATTTCTGTATTTTAATCATGAAGATATATGCCTCAGAAATTGTCAGAGAACCCTTTGGCAGTTACAGTTTGTGTTGAGAAGGATTTTCATTAAGGATGCTAGATACTGCATTTTATGCTTACTTAAATTCTGTTGTCTGTTACTTACTTTTAATACTGATTTAATTTTAACAATATATCTACTTTACTAGGTAGTTTGTCATATTAATGCTTTACTTTTTAAATTTACTGGGTTTTGATAATTAGCACTGAGTCCCTTCCGAAGTTTTAAGATATCTTCATGAAAGGCAACTTAGAACTTTAAAAATATTATGGTGGGTCCTTTGAGTTTTATGTTCTGTTTTATGAGTAAGGAAATAGATTGTTATGTTTTACAAAAGTGCTGTCACTAATACTGAGAAAATGATTTCTCTGGGGGTAAAAATCACCTTAGAAAACTGTAAAATTATTCACCTTTTCAGTAGTGTCAAGCATTGTAATTTTTTGTTTCTTCTCTTTAACCTGAAAATCTTGCACTGGATATGAGAGGCATAAACTGAATTCTGCTTTATAAATCATCGGTGACGTGGGTAAACTCCAATTCTGTATGCGGACACTGCTTTCATTTACAGCATATCTGTGTAATGCACAGAGCAAAATATTTATGTGCCAGTTTTCAATATTGGTAGTATTTAAGAAACAGAAAAGAATCTAGGCTGACTTTGAGAAATAAGTTGACATGAGTTAATAGAAGTTACAGTTGGGAAAAAGAATCTTTGTATACCGTGCAAAATAGATGCGGGAACCACTGAAGTGCATTGAGTAGGTGCTACTTCCACAGTCACTTTTCAAAGTAGAACAGAACTTTAAGTATTCCTCTCAATGTGGCCAGCTGATACTGATCTCCCACCTACATAGAATACGCAGCTAGTTGCAGGGCTTCCAACACTAGATCAATAGCATCCCAACTTAGATCCTTAATTCTAAGAGGCAACAAAAAGTACAAATTGTTGTGACTCAGTATGACTTCAGCTGATTTGACAACCACTGAACAATCTCTTTCTTTCAGAGTGAGATTTTCTGGAAAAAAAAACTTCCATTTCAACAAGTATGATGGTTGGGTTTTGTCAAATTCTACCTAAGGTTGTAACCTTAGGTTTTAATCTGTACTTGTTATCTTTTTCTGGAGGCAATTGTCCTTCACTTCTTTATGACAGAAATTGAAATTTACAAGGAAGAATCTGCCTAATAAAATTGTTGGTTTCTTCGTTCTAAATACCTCAGATTGTAGCAATTCTGCAGGGTTTGAACCCCTTTTCAGACCCAGGAATCTAGAAGCTTAAAATCCTACAAAATCTGCCATTTATTGTGCCTCACTATTTTCTCTCTTTTTTTTTCCCCCTTTGGTCTTTAATATCCTGGGAGCTTTTTTGACTGTTGACAATATTGCACTGTTATTTTTCCTTGCAAAGAAGTGGGCTTCTAAATTTGCTGAGGGGGGTAGATATAAACAAGAAGGTGCCATCTTACGTAGCTTTTCTTAAAACATCGTTAATCTCTTTTATACATTGTGCGTGCAGTCAAAAAAAGCAGCCTCTTGTAGGTGTTCATTAAGCCTACAAACAAGTATATCTGGATGGAAGACTTTCATTTTCCAGTTAAAAATTGAGCAGTACTTTGGCTACTGCTTGCCTAAACTGTTTTTCAAATGCCTGGTTTGTACTCTCCACAATCATATCAATATTGTATTGACTTCTTAGATGATTTTGCTAACAATTGAAACTGCCAGGGATGCAGCTGTACATGTATTTCTAACAATGGTTTGTAATTTAACCTGAGATGGTCCATCATGCTATTTAGAAATGCATTCTCTGGCTTTTGTTCTAAAAGGTATTTCTAGGCAATCATCAGAAGATTCTCTCTTTCCTAGCAGTGGAATCAAAGGCTCTCAGATTCTACATACCGTCAGTGTTGTGATCACATATACACTGTAACACCAATACACTGTTCTATTGTGATATGCTAAACAAATGTGCACATATATATATATATATGTACATACATAAGCATCAGAATGGATGATTTATTAATAAAACTTTCATAGAGGTGCTTGATATTGAGATTTTTATTCAATTTGTCTGGATGAGAGACAGCGATAGGAAAAAGATGCAAAAAACAATAGCCCACATTTTTACTGTCTTTCATATGCCTTTTGAAACTCCTTTCCTTTTGTTATAATTCTGATTTCTAAGAAAACAGTTGTGTTTTCTCTTTACTGGGCTTAACCAGGGCACCAATTAAGGGGCTAGAAATACCTGCAACGTTGCTGGGCTTACAGCTGGAAACTTCGTAGTTGTGGGGTATTTCCTGAATTATTGTGACTCTGATGCCTTTTAAATCATCCTGAAGTCATACTGAAGTCATTTACTAAAATGGAAACTGTAGCATGACATTTGATTGTTGTATCTGAAATGGTAGATGCTTCTTTTGACAGGTAGAAAATTACAGGATTTCTGCCATTGATGTCTTTTGGTACTTCACACATGCAGTCATTTAAAAATTTTTTGAACAAATGACATACTGACCTTTCAAAGAGTATTTACAATCATTAGAGATCTTTCTATAATCATTTTTGTGTACTACTGAACTGTGCCTTCAATCCTTTTTAAATTTTCCATCTTTGAATGCATTTTCCACCATTATCTTTCTCCTTAGAAGCTCCTTAGGAAATCTGTTGTGATAATACATTTTCTCATGCCTCTTGCTCATGCATCTGTCTATCTGTTGAGCAGAGGCTGGTGTTTCTTTACTCATCTTACTTGTAAGGTGGCAGTGCATAGAGCTTTGAAAGCATGTTTACTGGATCAGTTCCCACACAAATACAACAGGAGTTAACTCAGTAGTTATATCAGTCATCTAAGAAATGAGTGGTTTCCAGTTTTGAGGCCACATCTACTGCCTCTTATAAGAATGTCATTCTAGTCATTGGAACTGAGGACATTTTGTAATAGGTGCACTTGGTTCACTGCTGAAATTGCTCTTCGTTTCATAAAATGTCCTCATCATCACAGGGAGAGTACATGCTCATCTGTATAGAGCAGTGGTTATAGTACTTTGGTGAGAGAGAAGGTTATGGCCCCTGAGCTTATGGCACCTGCTCAGGAAGTCTTCAGTGCCAACACTAGAATTTCTTCTCCAGTTCTTTTATAGATCTAGCATGTAGATGCTCCTGTAAGACAGATAACACAATTTTGAAGAGACATATTCTTAATTAAAGTCTTGAGAATTTTACTCCATGTTGAAACTACCTTTCCTTTGTATTTTCTCAGCTTCGGGTTAAATGAAATATTAGGATTGGTACTCTGGTGATGACTATAATGTGTTAATCATGAATTCATACTTCTTTAATTGTTAAATAGTAGATAGGTTACTTGCAATACATATTACTCAATTCTAAAGCTTACGGGCTGACTTTTTACTGAGTTTAGAAGGATGTAAATACAAATGGAGAAGAAAAGTGTAGTTAGATTGAGATTATAAACCTATGGAAATGATTATGAATAGATGATCTGACATAAGAACTTGAAAGATGGAGACAGTAGATGGGGCTGGGCAATGGGAAGTACAGCTTACAGAGATTGCATGATTAGAATTGCAAGAAAGAAGGATTTGAGACAAATACCTAGAGATGAAGGTAATTAGGAAATAGATTTCCTCATCAAATGGAAGGATGACAAAATTGTAAATAAAAAAATGATCTATGAAGGAATTGTTTTGAATATGAAAGAAGGAGATGAGGATGGTGCATGAAGGTGCATGCAAGAAAAATATTTTACTTGTATTATCATGTCATATGTGTAATCATAGACAGTGTATAAACATGACCATAGACCACAATCTCATTTTACTGAGATGTACAGACTAGACAAGTGCTGTTTGTGTCCTCAAAGTTTAAAAGTTAAGTCTAAAAATGACAAAAAATGAAGGAGGATGCAAAATATAAGGATGTGTGAAACAGTAGTGAGAAGTATGAATGGCTGTGTGACCTGAATGCCAACAGATTATAAGCCTTCAAAGATGTCTTCTTAGCAGTTTTAATCAAATTGATCAAGTAGTTAATGACTACTGCAAGGAAATGGCAAATTGAAAATGATATCCAAAGAGAATGCCCGTCAATGCCCTGTGGCTCTGGGCAGCCTGGTCTAGTGGTTGGCAGCCCTGCACATAGCAGGAAGGTTGAAACTAGATCATCGTTGTGGTCCTTTTCAACCCAGACCGTATTATGATTCAAAGCAGGATGCCCCGAAAGTGGACTCTGCTGTTCTGAGTATACAAAAATTCACATCAGTTGTAATGCAAATGAAATGTTAGTTGCAGTGACCGCAACTTGAATGACCTGTAGAGGTGCAATTTCTGGCTTGTTTGTTGTTGTTATATTGATTGTATATTGCATGGCTACAACTTCTGAAAAAATATAATGAAATAATTTAATCAGATCTTTGGATGTTTTATTGTGCTTTTTGTGTTATGTTTCTGCCAGTTTTTAGCTGACAGATTTGAGTGTCTATACAGTTAATGTATATCTTGCACTTCTATCCATTCTCTTTTTTGTCAGTTAGCATCTTCTCAGAAGCAGAAAGCTTATGGCACGGTTAGTTTGTGTTTAGTCACAAACTTTCTTTTTTAGTGACAAACTGATTATTTCTCTGCTGGTTTTGTCTGTGTGTCCTTCCCGTTCTGTCTTAATTGGGATGCTAGTGGCAACATCCACTCACAGTAA
This sequence comes from Lagopus leucura, assembly GCF_019238085.1. Classification (NCBI taxonomy): domain Eukaryota; kingdom Metazoa; phylum Chordata; class Aves; order Galliformes; family Phasianidae; genus Lagopus; species Lagopus leucura. Next base: position 19,312,085 of record NW_024962250.1, on the reverse strand, counting down.
GAATGTAGCCTGCATTTCCACTGTTATTACTAGCCAATGAGTTTGTGTGTGCCACTCAATTTATAGGTGCTAATAACTCTTCCCTAGAGAGCAGCATTTTAAAGAAATAAATGTCTAGCCTAATAGAAGTAATGCAAAAATTAACCTCCATGGGATTGGATACTTGCAGATAAGTAGCATTTAAATGAAGTGTAGAGCTGGATTATCTCAGTCAGAAATGCATAAAAATGAAGTTTTAAAATACTGGAATATTTTTGAAGTACATGCAAGTAGTTGTAAGTGTCCAAACCTCAGCTACTCATTTTCTAACACAGAAGAGCTGTTCTGAGGAGATTGTATCTTCTTAGTGCAAGGTTTGGACTTGACTTACACATCAGATTTGTGGATATTTTTTTTGCAGAGTTCTGTTTTTGACACAGTGCAGATAGTTTTGAGGATTGCTAAGACGAGAGGCAACCAGGCCAGCTGAATTACCTTTCTCTGAGTGTGCTAAGTGTGCATTTGAATTAGTCTTCTAGAACTGATATAAGCATGTCCTTTCCACTGAGTAACAAAAATGTCATTATCCTCCTCAGTCAGCATCTGTGTCAAGACTTCTTTATTTGGTTAGGAGATGGGTACATAGACTGGAGAATGAGAAAGTCCTTGTTGCATTCAAAGTGGTAACTTTCCTTCATTTCTGCCTTATTTGTGTGTAAGCTTTGGATATAATAGGATAACCTGAAAGATTTTCTTCAGAGACCTCTAAAAGTAGAGCATTTGAAAAGGAGGTAGGTGTCTCCACCCTACTTTACCATGAAACATTTTACCCATTCAAGCAGACTTTTAAAAACAGCTTGTTTTGATAGCAGCCTGTTCTCCTGTGGGCCTTCAGCCTTTGCTTCCTGGCAGCACCTTTGGTGCGAAAAGAGAGTGATCAATTGGGAGACTATCAGTGCCAGCATGCATAGAGTGATAAGTTAACACACCACTGGGAATTTCTAGGGCCCACCAAGATACTTCACTTCTAATGTGCTAACAAGCTCATTTTTCTACCTCTTGCCTCTTCAGTTATTTTTTTTTTCTCAGAAGAGCTTAGAAGTTGAGTGCATCAGGCATAATGAAAAGCTCTGTAGGAGGGAGAAGCAATAACCCCATTTTTCCCTTTTCAGCCAAATAGAAAATTAGTTTCTGGTAATACACAAAGGCCAGTATATTTTGTGCAAGGGGCACTGCTGTGAATCAAAGGACTCTATTAACTGCAGAAAATTCAGCAGCTGTGAATCTCCCCCAATGAAAAAAAGTGCTTTTCAACAAGTTGTGAGATATGTAGTATTATTTAGACTTCAACCATCAGTTTCATCCTCTACCACTTATACATAGCCTCTTTAAAAATGTTCTATATTACTCTTCTCTCTTAAGGCTCAACGCTATGTTTATCCCCCAACCTAACTCTTTACAATAGGAGATTTTTGTATTTTCTCTTGTCCCAGTGCTTCTATCATAGCTTCTCCAGATAGAGAATTCTGCTGGGTTTCAGCTCTCTCTGGATCCAAAAGACAAAAATTGGAGCACAGATTTTAAAGGTAAAATTGTTTTGCAGTTTCACTGCATAACCAAGTTGTGATCTAAGGAAACACCACTAAGCTGATCATATTCAGTAGAAAGTTGTTTTCAGATAATACAGTCTCTGCATTCCTATGATTAGATGTACTGCAAAATATATAGTAAATACTGTACAGAAGAAAAGTTCTGTAATAGTTGAACTCTAGTTTTCATAGCTAAGATGAAGGGTATTGTTTCCAGCTGTAATATAGGGCTGAGAATATTTATTATAAATAACTGAAAACGATTATTTAAAATGTTAGCACTTGTTAATAAAAACCGTAGTCACTTCTAATGCAATTCTCTTAATTTACTAAAATATGTGTGCAAGATACAGAGATGAATATTATCCCCATTTCACAGACGAAATTGAGTCAAAAGGGAAGTTTCCTCACTCCCTCTCCTGCTCCAAAAGAGCAGCAAACCAGAAGTCAGACCTCAGAACCTTTGAGAACTGATTCTGAGTACATTCCTCCACTGAATGCTGATTTGGATTTTATTGTGCATATTTTTTGCTTGGTTGGTTTCGTTTTGGTTTTTTGTTTTTTTTTTTTTTGAAGGGGTAATGGAGACAATATATATGTATGTATGAGGTGAACACAATCTTACTATCAACAGATAAATTACAAAAACAAGACATGCACAATCATAAATGTCAGGAAAAAATTTTGGTCATGTTGTGTTTATGTGAGATAACTTGGGAAAGTCTCTGACATTCAGCACATTGAGTCCAGCTGGAGGACTTTGAAAGTTGTCAGAGAAAAGGTTAACTGATTTCTCAGTTCAGGAACTATATGACGTGAAGTCAGCATGGTAGTTTTTCTTGATAATTGTATGTTGCTGCCTGCTGCTCTACATTTTGACAGCCATTTCCATAGTTGCTTTCGTGAACAGCAGAAATATTCTCTCTTTTTCTCGCTCTCTCTGTGCTAACAGCACAATCAGGCCTGCTGGAACAAGCAGCCTGGAGAGGGTTCTTCAAAAGCAGCAACACTTCAAGACACTGCTCTCTTGTCAATAATATCAGAAAGGGAGAACAAGGTGAAAAGGAAGAAGAACAGTATTTTGCTGTCAGTGCCCTGCCAGCTCCCCGTTAGCTGGTATTTAGGGGTCTCGCAGATTCTCTACAAATACTTTTGCATGTTTTAACAGCATAATCAATTAGGGTTTTTTTCCCAATACCCAAATTAAAGTCTGTACTTATCTTAGCTGCATGTGTGTTCAGGGATTATGGAAAGAGTTTGTCATTGCAAAGTGCAAAATGAATTATTTTGTTAATGCTCACGTTACTTTTCATGCTATATTCTTAAAAATGTAGGTGTTTAATTTTAACCAGCGTAGCCAAAGTATTTTGTTTAGAGATAACATTTAAACAGCTGGAGTTTGAAAAGATTTTCGGAAAGTGTGATATGAAGCTTGAAAAGGGAATGATGTAACAATAAGGCTCACATTGATTGTATTTGTCGTACAGTTTCTATTATTACAGTGCTTCAGGTAATCTTTTGTTATCTTAAGTTATGTAAGGAATTAAAAATAAATGTGTGCCATCATTGAAATACATATTTAACATTAAGAGCTCTGAATTACTAGGCACTGTTATTTAGCAATTACAGTACGTGATATAAATTGCTCCTTAATTCTCAGCTAAACCAGCTATGAGGAGAGAGCACGATACCTGCAAACAATTGTTCAGCATCACCTAGAACCTACAACTTTTGAGGATTTTGCTGCTCAGGTTTTCTGTCCAGCACCTTACCACCATTTTCCCTCAGATGCAGGTAAGAAGAACAGTGAAGAACTGTTCTTACACAGTCTTACATCAAATGCAGTATCCTTACTTATAAAGAATGAAAATTCAAACCTTTTCATATTATTAATGGTTTCCATTAATGTGAAAGTCTATATACATCTATTAAAGAACTTCTTCAAAGTTACCTTTAGCCCTTTTTCTTTTGTCTGGCATCATGAGCCAATGCCAGACAGTAAGACTTGGCAAGCTCCTTTAATGTAGCAAGTGTATTTTCACAATGTATTTTATTGCATTCCCCCATGTAAAATTTCCATGGCTTGTCAGTACTGATTCATGTAGGCTAGTTTAGGCTAGTGTAGGCTTCTTTAATGTCAGTTTGCCTTCCCTGTAAAAAAGTTTTAAACTCTTTACATTTTTAGAATGAAAAGTTTAAAAGTAGAAACCTGAGAGCCTTGCAGTCATGTGTTTCCAGGTTGTTAGTTGCAGAGTTTTCTTAAGGTCATTTTTGCTTTCCACTGTTCCATAAGAGGATACTGCATTTTCAGTTACTAATAAGAAAATTGCTAAGAGAATGAGTAACTCAAGGCCTTCCTGTTCTGAAATTTCCTGAACTCCTTATGATTATTTCATTTATTTTATTTCCCCTCTTTTTAGATCATTAAATATCAGTTCTGTTTATCTGAAGGTAAGACAAAGTGTCCAAAAAACCCTTTGTTCCTATTACTTTTACTAGAGCACTAAGCTTGTAACCAGATTGTATGCAAACTTTCCTTGTTGCCCTTGTTCACACTAAAAAGAATTTCACACTGATTGAGAAATGACCACTACATCTTCTTAAAGTTTTAGTCTTTTACTAACCTCAGGTCTGCATGAAGCACTAACACTGGTTCTGGGATTAAGGTAACTAATGGTAGAGACAGTTGTTGAATGAGTAACACTTTATTGTATTGACCTTCGTTTCTCAGCATGAACAAGTAGTACTGAATGGCAGTGGTGTGTTTTGTACCCTGTACTGTCTTTCATTGATGTTGTAAGGCATTCTGCAGTGATAACATAGGAAAGAAGGAGAAGAAGAATGTGTAACACTTGAAATTCTCAAATAAATCAAAGTGCTATTGTGGAAAAGCTGTAAATCTAAATAAAATGCATTTTGTAAGAATTAATTAATTTGGTAAGTTATTATCTCAAAATTTGTTTCTTAATTGATAAAATATGCAGAAATAAGTTTCAGAATTACAAAAGCATTCTGACGAGGTCTGCAGACTGAGAGATGTTAAAACAGAGAGATTCTTTTGTGTGTAAGTATAAACCATGACTAGAAGTTAGTTTCGGAGTGTAAGTGGCAGAGCTATCCCAGTGTAAATAATCAAAACCAAGGGGAAACTAAATTAAAAGGCAGTAATTTAAAACTAATTAAATTAGTTCAAAGATAGTAACATAATTTAATGTATGACAACATTTGAATAGGAAGAATCTGTAACTGGAAACTTTAAAAACAATGACCAGACACACCAATCCTTGCCACTTTTCCTACCTATTGCACTCAGTATGTATTCAGCATCAGACACTCATTGTGCATAGTCTAGTGTGCTTGTATCAGTTCTGCCTGTTCACTTTTGGAAATCTCATTTCAGGCTAAGTGGTTCTGTGTTCTTCATCTAGCTTATTCTTTCAGGGAGAAGCAAAGCTACTTCTCCCCGTTGCACCAAACTAATACAGGGCATTGCTCCACATGGCAATTCCTGTGTTCCCTTAAAAATTGTCTGAGTCATACTTGCTTACTCTAACTTCTGAATTCTGAAAAAAAAAATTGATTTTTGTCTTAAGCTTTCTCTCCCATGTAATGTTTTTCTGCAGAAATCTCATTAATAGGAATTTGTGATGCATTTCACATCAGAGTGAATGCGCATGTTTACACTCCACAAAATGTGATGTCTTGTCCTAAGGGAGATGTTCTTCTGGACTTTGTGCCATATAGTGGCAGTCATCTCCCAAGCTTGATTCATCTGGAAACCACCAGTTTCCAGTTCTAATGAAGGTATACCTGTGAGTAGGGTAAATGCAGATGACCCTCAATTTTGAAGGACCATGGTCCTAAGAAAGATTCCACCAGGTTTCTACTTTCCATGGATCTGGCAACTCTTGAAAGATGAGTGTGGAGGTCTGACTTGTTCCAGGACTGCACAAAGGAGTGGCACTGGAGTCCTGCCTGGGCATCTACACACATTCATTGCACCCAGAATGACTCAAAACTTTGCAGGCTATCTGCCAGATGTTTTCACAGCACCTGAAAATTTCTGACCAGTTTCTAAAATTATGTTGCAGTTATTTTTCAAAATTAAAAATATTTTGTCTGCTTTTTATGAAGAAAGACCAGAAATAACCAGAAAATATTTCCATATGTTGGACATCACAAACTTGAATGTTTACTTGGATCATGATTTCAAAGCTTATAGTTGTTGAATATCTTCAATTTTTATAAATAATACTACATACATATAATTTCTTACTCTGAGACAGATATAAGGAAGCAGTGAAGCTACAAAAGCCCACCACCAGGCACTGTAAATTTTGTTGTGATCCTATCAGCCACTTTCAGCATGCCAAGTTTTTCAATTAATCTATGACAACTGGCCAATAGAGAGCATGCTGTTCAGTGACAGTGTACTTTTTCTGTTTATGAAAGCTTCAATCATCAACAAAAACTGTTTCCTTCCTTAAAGTAGTTGCTCATTGATACAATGTTGTTTTGGCAGCTGCTGTTTTGTCTAGATATGTAAGTTATCCTGTCAAAATATCTGCAAAATCCCCCTCCCCATGCTTAGGAACTTGACTGGCGTAATGTATGTATGCTTTTTTTTTTTTTTTTTAATTGAGAGTTACCTCTATTTAGTCACAGAATGTAATTCATTTGCTACTCCATTTTTTACTTTTTGCTGTCTCTAAAGAAAGAGTAACTGCAAACTAAGATTTCCTACTATACAGCTATTGAGTAAACCCAATTTCTGTGACACCAGAGTAGTCCAAGGAAACTGTCAGTGACAAGCTCAATGATATTGAAGGGCTTATTGACCTCATGATGCTAAGATTCTGAGTTTTAAATTGTATTGATGATTTACTTTTGGTTCTTCTTTGTGGTACTTTTTTTTAACTCTCTCTGCTACCATAAATCGGACTGCAGTATAGTAAACCTCATAGAAAGGGAACCTCTCTGCTATAGTGCCTTACTTGTGATGCCAGCAGAAGACCTTTTGATCTTATTAATCATTCCTGTGTTTTCAAGCCAGAGTTCAGCACAGTTATGCTGACTTACATGTAGAGAAGTGGAGGAATGTGGAGTCAGAGGTTCTTCAGCCTTGTACAAGAAGATCTCACGTTCTAGAGCTTGCATCATCATCCCTGCTGCTTGTTTGCTGTGTACCTTTGAATGAAGAATTTGATAATCTTTTTTATCCTGTCTTAGCCCTTACAGATGGTGGTGGTGCTTTTCTCACCGCATTGGTCTAACCACTGCTCTTGATGATGGTTGGAGTCTGTGACTGAAAACACTCTTAAAAGCAGGAGTGTTTTATGAAAGCTGTTTGTCTAGTAAGGCTGTGAAGAGTTTCTCATTATTCTTCTCCAGTCCAGTCTTATTAAGAATTTTTTGTACTTCCAAGTCAGAGCAAAACAACAGAACTTAATAAAATTTTCCAAAAATTCCACATTGGACAACTGAAACTGAAACATTAAATGTTTCTGAATAGCTGTTGACCACTTTGGTCATAGTAAGCTGAGAATCCTCAGCACTTTGAAGCAGTAAATTCAGTGTAGACTACAGCAACCTGATCTAGCGTAGATGTCCCTGTTCACTGCAGGGGAGTTGGACTAGATGACCTTTAAAGGTCCCTTCCAACTCAAATGATTCTGTGATTCTCTGACTGCTGGAGTCCCAAACAAATCAACTTCATACGTTTACTGGCGTTTACTGAAAAAAATATAATATGGTTGTCCAATTAAAAAAATCCCCAATTAAAAAAATACATGTATGTACCAAGGGATGAAATTAAAACAGCATGTACAATTCTAATTCTGGTATTTCCTAGCTTTTGAACATTTGACTTTATAGATCAATTGTTTTGTAACTACATGTAATGTGTAGTTTTTTTCCATTCTTGTTTTTGCTTAAGGCATAGGACAAAAGAGAAACTGTAACACTGATTAATAGCCATCATGATTCATAAGCAAAACTGTAACCTTAAGATTCACCACCAGTTTCTGAGAACTGGGGCAGTGCAGTGATTTGTGGTAACAGAGCGCTGTCTTATCTCTGCCTGAACCTCTACCAATGGAAAGAGTGGATGTTCAAGGTATTTGCTGATGCAGAATAGGTTTCTCCAGTAGTCAGCTTTCCAGACAGGTTCTGAAGAGTATTCTTTGCTGGACATAAGCTCTTCCACTCATGTTCCATAAACCCCTTTTGGTTGTGCATCTTTCTCGTGTCTGGCTCCAACTTTTTGTCTCCTGCTTAGCTTCAGCCCTCCAGGTCTCCAGGCCACTCACATCTCTTCCTCTGCCTCTCATCTTGCTTGGCAGCTGCTTTTGCAGTCATCCTCTCTGTACCTGCTTCTTGCTTCTTTTCATCTTTTCCGCAAACTGTTGATAGATATAATGCTTTGGCCCTAGCAAGGCTCAGCTGAGTGTAACTGATAGCCTGGCCAGCTTTGGGCTGGTGTTTGTGAGAGTGGCAGAGAGCACAAACTATTCAAGTGATTGTTCTCTTCCCTGGAGGTCAGGAAAGGCAGGGCTTGGAGTATCTTAAAATCAGAATTTACCAACATAAACAAATGGTATTTCCCTGGGTAGCTGTTCACAGAAATGACGCTCAGGAAAACACTAATCACACAACTGATGTGATAAAGCCAGAAAGCTCAACAGGCAATGGATCAGCACCCCACTGCACTCATGGTCTAAATTTTTCACCTCTGCAAGTCAGAGCTGTTGAGTGAGATGTTCCATGTAAATGGGTGTGCTATGGTGTATCCGTATCCTTTCTAAGTCAGTCTGTAGTTAGGATTCCTTTTAATGTTTAAATAGCTCCATTCTGAGACAAATAAAAATCCTACTGTCTTTAGAGGATCCTAAAAATTGTAGGTGTATTGGGAAAATGTCTCCTTTCAACTCCCCTGAATAGCTTCCATGTTCACAAACAACTGAAACAGCTTCACACTGTGATCCCACGCTATCGAACTGGTATCAAGCTGATAAAATGCTCCATGCCAGTTTGGTCAGTTGTCAAGCTTAAGAGACTAAAAAAAATAAATGACTTTTAAACATTTTTCAAACTCTTAAAAAAGTTAATTCATCTGTTTTGTTTATTTTAATTGAATTTTCTTATTACAGGTCAATTGAGAAAAAGGCCTTCTTGTTTAATCCTATTTTTAAAGTTTGGATAACTAAATATTTCATTGCACAAAGATATAAAACTTCAAACTGAAGGTTTTAAAACTTGCGAATTTATATAACCACACTTTGTGTGTGTGTGTGTGTGTGTGTGTATGTGTGCACATATAGATATATATTCATATCTAAAATCCAAAGAAAATGAGTAATCAGTCTGTTGATTCCTGTGAGACTTCAAATATATTTTAAGTGCCATTATTCTTCACTCTTCTGTTGTGGTATGTTCAGATGTGAAAATCACTTAACATGACTTCTGTTCTTTAGCAACTCTAAGTCAGTTTCTTAAAATTGGACTATATGTGAATTCTGTGATTTCTAATGTCTGTTTGCAGAAATTATGATCAAAATTTTAAGATATTACAAGAATAATATCAATAATACCCTGATTGAAATACTTGGAGTTTTAAGGCTTTCCTTATCCAGCCCTTGATAAAATTTTGAAGTATGGTTTTACTCCTTAACTTGACTAGCTCAAATCCAGTGTTTTTTCTTCTTGACGTGATTTCAGTCTCATGTGGAGATTGGCTGTAATTATAGCATACTTAAAAGATGGGACAGCTGGGGAGCAGAAGCCATATGTCAGATTGCCATTTGTTTTTCCTTCTAGGTTGTGTGTATGTGTGTGAGTATTTAACTGTTTTCACAGACTTTGAGAAAACGTTGCAGACTATGCTTAGGATGTATCTGTTGCTATAAACAAGGTTGCTGGATCTGGATAATGTCATAGAATTCTTTTCTTTCTCTCTCCCTTCCTTTTTTCTTGTAATGCTTAGTTGGTAAGTATGACACCGGATTTGTGAGCTGTTGCTTCATTGCACATAACTAACTCATCACTCTCTTTAACCTGTAGCATGAGCAGCAATTACATAATGAAATTCGAAATTCTGTTTTCTGTACTCATCTGTTAATACCCTTCAATCTCTGCGGTTCGTGTCTCATGTCTCACACCTGTTATCTTTTATCTTTTCTCCTCTCCCTTCCTCACTTCTTTCCACTTCTCCTTCCTCATCACTTCTTCATTCTCAACAAAGAAAGAAATGCTGTGATATTTCTTCTCCTTCCAAAACCTCCACTAGAAAGCATTGGCCACATCAAGGTAAAGGGCAAAGGCTTGAAACGGAAGGTCTTTCACGCTAGCTGTGAATGGTATGCTGTGCAAAACAACAATGGTTATTTTCTGTTCTCTAACTTCCACCGTTTGAAATGCTTTAATTCCTTGTAAAATTAGAACAAGATAGAATTTCAGAAAATGAGAGTGCATGTTTCCCTGCCTGCCTTTTTTTATGAGGCGCAGTAAGTCAGGCATTATCGTGCTTTTCCAGATTGTTTGGCAATGAGGTCTCCAGCTCATGAAGAGAATTACTGTCCCCAGCTGGGGAACAAATAGCAGCCCTTTTTCCTCCCCGTCACCTCAGAGGCTGGTGTAAACTGGAGAAAGAGTGTGGGGCCTTAGAGGAACGGGCAGGTAGTGGCCAGGCCAGGAGGACTCTAGGCACCCAACCCTTCAGGCTTATGGCAGTGCTTTAACTGTACTCTCAGACTTCCTATCTGAATTTTTTGCCATGATTTTATTTGACAGGAGTCTTTCCAAAGAAAAGAAAAGTTCTGTTTTTAGCGGGGGTTTTTTGAACCCATTATATGTGAAATGTTAACTGAGAGAGAAGTCTCTTCAGTTCTGATTATTGCATTATTATTATTATTTTAAAAGCATTACCGTGATGCAGACAGAATAGCAGGCGATGTTCTTTCTGGCTTACCGAAGCCGGCAGAGGTTTTCCATTGACTTCTGTAGTACTGAGCTGCTGTCTGCAGTTTACACAGCTCAGAAGTGGTCAGCGCCAGTGGGGGGACTGGGGCCAGGCAGCTGTTGGTCTCTGCAGATGGCTGATCAAATCAGTTTAGTTTTGTGCATGTGAGTTTGCAGTGTCCCAGTTCTGTACCCCGGAGGCAGAACGTAGCTGCCATGTCGCGCTGCCTTTCCCATAATACCTATTGGCAGAAGCAGGCAAAGCTGCATGAGAGGGGCTTCTGTGGGGACGTCGCTGCAGAGCAGCTTTGGGTGTGAGGATGAGCTCTGCACCATTATCTCAAATTCATCTTGTTCCTTTTACAAAGAACATGGGATGCGAAGTGCATCCAGCTCATATGATCTGTTCAAGCTTTGCCTCGTGGGCCCTGCAGGAATTTGGAGCACTGATTGAAGTTCAGGTGGGAAGAGGTGTTCTGCTCTCCCAGCTCACTCCACCTTTTCAGTTGCGTCCCTAGAGCTCCCTTGGCACGCGATGGGCTCTTATTTTTCATGCTGTCATAAAGACTGAACTCTGTGGGGCGATGGCCTACATAATCCCTCTCCATCCCTGCAGGCAGCTAGAGAGGGGTCAGTCCCACTGCATAGCAGAGTTACAGTGCCCACCTCAGTGCTGCGTCAGTGGCTGAGGGCAACAGTTAACGTGGCCTTGCAGCCCAGTGGCCCCTGGCACCACCCTTTCTCTAGAGCTGGTGCTGCAGCAGTCACTGCAGCCACCCGCAGCTGGTGAGGGGCTGGTGCACATGGTGGGTTGCTGGCAGCACGGGGCTCCTGTCTGCCCTTGTGTACAGATGCCCACGCTGCGGCATGGAGGCAGCACTGACAGCCTCGGTTCTTGCTGTCCTCTGCAGGCTCCTGCCCAGAGACTCAGCCGGGAGAGCCTCCAGCAGCAGCAGCAGCAGCGCAGGCGGATGGAACAGACTTAGCCTCACCCATGTCTCCTCGGACTAGCAAGAGCCGCATGTCCATGAAGCTGCGGCGCTCCTCGGGCTCAGCCAACAAGTCCTGAGGGTGGGGTGCCCGCAGCTTCCTGACAGCACCCACAGCCTGCAGCTGGAGGACAGCACCCGGTCCCTGCCTACCCATCTGTGTGCTTGTTTTAAACAGCGACACTGGAATTTTACTTTCGTATTTTAGCATCTTTTTTTTTTTTAAGGGTTTTTCTTTGTTGTTGTTGTTTGGTTGGGTTTTTTTTTTTGTTTTGTTTTTTGTTTTTTTTTACTCAAACTCCAGGCTCTTTTTTTTTTTTCCCTCCCCCTTTTCTTAATTACAATTTTTTCCCTTTTTTTTTATTTAGTGTAGCCTGCCCTCTGTACCTGTTACTGTGCTCTGTGATGAGGACACCTCCCCAGAAGTCCTTTTTAGCTCTGGTTGATCTGAGTGACATGAGAATTGGAGACTGCCATTTGGTTACACCATATTTATTGTGCCCCATTGCAGTTTCCTCTGAAACAAAGAAAGAAATATGTACAATTTGAAAAATGAACGTACAGTTTTAAATTGGAGTTGCATTTGTAAAGTTTCTGTCAGATGTCACAGTGCTAATGCACAGCCTGTGTGCAGATTATTTATGTTAAGAATGAAATACTCCAACAGTCCTTCAGGCATTACAGAGCCCAAACAGAGTAACTTGCACGCAGCAGCAGCTCCTTCCTCACAGAGCAGTGTGTCATGTCGTAGCAGCGCAGGTGGTGCCATCATCTATGCCAGAAAAGATAAAAATCACTGTGCTGAAGTTCTCCTTCTGCTTGGCTTCCAAATATTTTTATAACGTTTGCTTTTCAAAGTGGTATCAGTAGTCAGTGCCACTGAGTTCCATGAGTTTTAGCCTTTCTCACCAGACTGCTGGGCTATATGTGTGTCATCGCTCCTTAAAAACCAACAACAAAAAAGCACTTTCCTGATATAAACTCATTGCTCTGATGCTGTGTGCTGCGGAAGCAAAGGGAACACACTGCAGGATCGGACTTGCAGTGCTGCTGATTCAAGCCCCAAGAGCAGCTCCGTACACGCATTCCACCCATCCAGAGATATTTTCCTACCGGAGATGAGATGCTCACATTTTGGGGCTGGCAAACAACAGAATGCTGTTAACAAAATGTAGCATGGCATCGGTACTAACTGCATGTGTAAATATATCATATGGGCAACAGTAAAAATATAAATTATGTATTGTCATTCATGTAGTATCTACAAATTTGTAATGGTTGAAGAGAAGACATGCTATTTAATAATACAATAAAATTATTCTTACCACCTTTTGTGTATTAGTCATTCACCTCAGCTGCTAGATTTCTGCTCCAGTTTGTAAAAGGTCAGCAAACTGCGCACAGGGCGGCTGCCAGGGATATGGGGCTTCCGCTCCTACCGAAGCTCAGGCTGTGAGCCAGCTCTGGGAGCACTTCCCCATCCACCATAGGAACGTGTGGGATCCCCATCCCCAGACGTGGGGAACAAGGCGCCCGGCAGCACAAAGTGCAGCTTAGTGCTGCTGCCGACTGTAGGAACAGCCAGCAATCGTTGGGTCCGCAGGGTCCGTAGCCCTTTTCCCTTTGCTCATGCAAGCAGAGAAAGAGGATGATAGTTTAAAAACGCACAGTGACACTGAGATCAGTGAGAAGAACAGGCACTTCTAGCTGAACCTCAGTTACCACCAAGAGTCTCACAGACGCACTGTTACAACAAAGCCCATTGCTTCTTTGCAGGGCACAGCGGGCTGCAGGTGGGGCCTCGGCGGGCAGCACAGAGCAGCCTAATGGGCTGCTGGATGCTTTCTGATTTCCAGATCCTGGAACCCAAACACAAAATGAAGCATTATCACTTGCTCTCAGCCCTTGGGCATGATACATGCGAGCACCCTGTTGTGTGCAACAAAATTCATCGCTTTTAATGAAAAGACGGAAATACTCTGCATGCTCCTTTCCCAGCGCTGTAGCGAAGGCTGCCTGGGATCGGTTTGGTTCTTCAGCACTCACTGAACAACCTGCTTCTCCCCCCGGAATTCAAGCAAGGCGTTCGCTTTGTTTTAGAACATTTATTGAATTTGCTCTTCCTTACTTTTGGCCTTATCCGCGATCACATTTGGAAACAAGCAGCACCGCGTGAAAATAAATAAATAAATAAATAAATAACCAACCGAACGAAGAAATACAGCCCGGGACGCCGGCAGCGGGCGGGAAAGGCCGCGCCGCGTCGTAGCGCCGGGCAGGGCGCCGCAAAGCACGGGGCTCGCCGCACTACAGCAGCAGCGGCGCGGCCCGGCTGCGGGACACCGGCTGGCAGCAGCGCGGGACCCGTGGCAGCCCCGGAGCGGCGCGCACTGTGCCGCAGCGCGGACGCACGGAAGGAGCGGGAGATGCGTACTTAGCACGGAGAGCAACGCCTCGCGTCTTAGCAAGCGGACAGCACGAATAAGTTCCCATACGATTTTCTAGCTATTATGTGACCGGACACCGACTGAACGGGAACATTCACCTTCCTGACTATTTGGTACATAATACAGCGAACGAAACACTTCACAATAACTTCAGAGGTGAAGCTCGGGGCCTAAGGCTATTGCAACAAGGTCACTAGGTCGGGCTCCTTTCTCACGAAAAAAAAAATAATTCCTCTCTTTAAGTACCGTCTGTACAGCCGCGCTCCCGCCCCGCCCGGGGCTGCGGCCCCTCCGCCTCGCGGCCGCGCGGACACGGACCGCGACGTTCCATAGGAATTACAGCGCGGCCGGGCCCGGCCCGGGGCACTCGGCGGGCTAGCAGCCCGGGCGGACGGGCACCTGAAGCAGCAGGACCTGCCTGCCTTCCGCCGGGTGGCACTTGCTGGCGTGCCGCGCCAGCCCGGGCGCGCTGAAGAAGGTGGCGGGGCACTGCTTGCAGGGGAAGCCCTGCCGCTCGCCGCCCGCCGCCCCGCCGCCCTCGGGCCGCCCGGGCGGCGGAGGCTGCAGCAGCAGCTCGTCCCGCACGGCGTGCCACAGCCGGTGCTTGTCCCTGATGTCCGCCGAGGGGAAGCGGGCGCCGCACAGGTGGCAGCCGAAGGAGAGCTGCCCGCGCTCGGGCGGCCCGAGGGGGGCGGGCCGCGGGGCGCCGTGCGTGCCCAGGTGCTTGCGGAGGTAGGCCTGCCGCCGGAACCGCTTCTGGCAGCACGGGCACGAGAACGCCTCCGCGCCGGGGGCCGCGGCGCCGCTGTCCGCGACGGCGAGGTGCTGACGGGGCGGCGCGGGCTGCGGGGCGGCGCGGGGCCGCCGCTCGGGGCTGTTCTCCTTGCCCGGCGGGGCGGCGGCGGGGCCCTCGGCGCTGGGGCCGGGCCGCGGCTTGTGCCAGCGGCGGTGCGAGGCCAGGTTAGCGGGGCAGCTGAAGATCTTGTGGCACTCGGGGCAGCGGTACTCGACGCGCACGATGCGGGAGCAGCGGTGCTGGGCCAGCGCCAGCGGGTCGGCGTAGCGCTCCTTGCACAGCTGGCAGATGAACTCGCCCAGCGGCGTGCGGCCCCCCGGCGGCTCCACGCCCGGCCGCCCCTCGGGGCCCTCCTCCTTGATGCGCAGCCCCAGCACGGGCGAGGTGGTCACCTCGTCGGCGAAGCTCAGCTTCCGCGCGGCCTTCGCCCTCTTGGCGGGCGCCTTGGCCCGTGACGGCCGCTTCAGCGCGGGGACAGACGGCGGCGGGGGCGCAGGCAGCGGCGTGCGGGGTGCCGGAGGCAGCTTCTCGACCGGCGGGAAGGCGGCGGCCAGCGGGAAGGACTCGGCGGAGGCGGGGGAGCTCGGGCACCGCTCGAAGAACGCCGCCCGCGGCCCCGCCGCGCCGCACGGCCCCCAGCCGCCGCACGGCCCCTCCGGATGACCGAGCCCGGCGCCCCCGGCATCCCCGCCGCTCGCGGTCCACGTCGCGGCGGCGGGCGCGGGGCGGGCGGCGGCGGCGCCCCCCTCCTCCTCGCCCTCCTCCTCCTCCTCCGCCCCCGGCCGAGCGGCGGGGCCGCCCTCGAAGGCGGCGGGCGGCGGTGGCGGCGGGGCGGGCGGCGGGTCCCGCTCCCGGGGGCGCGCCCGGTAGGAGCCGCCGGGGCGCCGGCTGCGCTTGACGAGAAAGCCGCGCGGCATGGCGAGGCGGGGGACGGTAGGAGCGGAGCCCGCTCTGCTTTATACCCCCGCGCCCGCTCCCGCCCGGCCGTCATCCTCCCTCCGGCGTCGGCGGCCAATGAGGAGTTGGGGCCGGCGCTGGCGGCGGCGGGGGCGGGGGCGGGGGCGGCCGGAGCCGGCCAGGGCTCCACGCTGCCGGGGCGGGCGCGGAGAGGGCGATGCGGCCCCCGCAGCTTCTCCCGGGGCACGGCAGTTCTCTCCTTGCCGAAGGGGACGCGGTACGGGGCACGGCGGCATCCCGGGCCCGGCAACCCGACGGGGTCACGGCAGGGGCGCCCCTTGCTGCCCTTCGCGGGCCGAGCCGACAGCTCTGTCGGGTTTTCCTCCCAGAAGCTGGAGGGGCTGCAGGCAAGGCTTTCGGCGCGCGCCATTCTACCGCACTTCGAGGGCGTTTCCGCAGGTCACTGTGCAGGCGTCGAGGAACGCCGCTCCTTGCGAAGCTCCGCCGCTCGCAATGCTCTGTCACCCCGGGAGCTGCTGCGATACGGCATCCGGCCGCCTCGCTGCTAGGCATCCTACAGAGCGTGAGGGATGTAAGGCCGAGCTACGGGGCAAGGAATGGCTGCAGAGCCGGCTCTGCCCCGCTGCGAGCTGCGGATACGCGTGGGTGCCACGAGTCTGCAGCCGTGCGCGGAGCGGGAGCCGCGGCATTCACCGAGTTGCTTGGGAAGTAGTGATGTACGTGTGGGGAGGAATTGCTTTGCCACGGTTCCTCCGAGCCGCCTCAAGTTGTCAGCACCTCACTTTTGGGTCATTCGGTTACCCGGGGTGAGCTGGAACAGTCCCACGGCGACTAGGCAAAGCAGCGTGCCATGGCCGATGCACAGGCTGGAGCCTTGCTCCGTGCATTGCACTGTGCCTGGAGCCCAGCCCCAGCCGCGGCTGTGCCACAGAACCCACCAAGAGCATCCTCTGCCTGCAGAAATGCAGGCACATGGGGATGGCATCCCTCAAGCCGTTCGGCACCCCTCAAGCAGGGGATTTGCAGCAGTGGTGGTGAGAATGTGAGCCCTCGTGCAGAAAGAGAACTTTCCCCACCTGCTCCGAACACTCAGCCACTTGTCTCTGTAAGTGCTCTGATTACATTTGCTTAGCAAACTCTTAATCATGTTTTACATTACTCTCCTATTTTCCCTCATTTTCATTGTTGCACTGAATTTTAAATTAGATTACAGGCTCTGTGGGCTAGAGATCACCCTTTGTTAGTACAAACCACTCTAATTGGGACCGATGAGCTGTGCTCAGCACAGCTGGATCCTTCCCTGTCTGACTGCATGATTTTTCCTAGTGTTTGGTTGACCTTTGTTACTGGGACTTCCCAACTGCATTTCTCACCGAATTACCGCATCCCTACTTACAAGTATGCTGTGTTTCACTGCTCCTCTTGCAGAGCGTAAATAGCTCTTTTAATTTGCAGAGCGGTGTTCCTTCCCTTCAGTGCTTGTCTCTCTGCAGTCACGTTGCACAAGGAGCCTGTGGTAGGAGCACCCCATGTGCCTGAGGGCTGAGAAGCCTGTTGGTGTCTCTTCCTTTTGGGAACAGCCAAGGTCGTGCCAGTTGGACACCATCAGGTGCACTGGGTGTGTTAACTGGAACACCAGACATTTCCAGTAACAGCACCTGTGCTGCAGGCTGGGGCTGTGACAGGAATGCCCCTGGGTCCCAGAGTCCAGGCCTGTCCCCAGAGGATGCAAGAAGGCTGCAGGCATTGCAGAGCCTCCCAGCCTGAAGCAGTACAGCTCAAAAAATTGCTCCAGCCTCATCCCTTACCACCCTCTGTCCTTCCACAGCTCTTTCTCTAACAGTGAGGTCCCTGAGCCCCCTGGGCCTTGCAGCATCCACGGCACCCACCCTGCTCAGCTCCATGGATGTCAGGTTGAGATGGGACTGGGCCTAATGAGTTCATTGTCCCATTGGTGTCTCACCACAGTAAGTGCCTGTGGGATGTTAACAAAGATGTTGCAAACCTGTTCTGGGATTTGTGCCTGGTTTTGCCACGATAAAGTGTATCATCTTCTCTGCCCCTTCTCTGATGCTGGCTTCCAGTTTCTTGACTCCCACTTAGAGTTTCATTCCAGATTATCTTCGCCCAGCCCCAGTGAAGTTCACCCTGTTGATTGTCCTTGCACTGGTTCTGTGAGCTGCCAGTTTTCAGGGTTGTCATGTGGAGTTATACTCTTAATTTCAGCCTGTATTCCTTCTAAAATTTTAATAATTAAGAATTTCAGGTAATTTATAAAAATATTCAACAATTCTGTGCACATGCGCATACAGATCCTGAATCTGCAGGATTTTTATCCACTGACATTGAATTCCACTGGCACCATCACACTGCTGGTGGTGCAGCTCTCAGCCCATCCAACCACAGAATGACAGGGAGCTTTATGTTGAAGGTTTCCTAAACAAGGAACTGATTGCTCTCAGGAGAACTGGCCAGGTCTCCTGCCATGCACTGTGTTCTCTGTGGTCTGATCAAAGTGGATTGGGCTTGATCAAATGTATTGGCTGCTTACGTAAAACAGTCATCCTTAGGTGAGACTGGATTAGCCGAAGGGTTAATCCTACAGTGTATGGAACTCACATTTCTAGCTGAAAAATGCAATGGCATCCCTTGTGATCTAGGCCTGGTGAGGCTGGGGAATGAGGTGCGATGCAATGTCCCAGTAAATTGGTGCAGCTGCATTTGGAGCTTCTGTGCAGTCTTCAGGCACCAACAGGGAGAGGAATGTATGTATGGCAGCATTCCCAGCTGTGAGGGAAAAGTCTGGGGTGAGGTCTGGTTCTCAGAGGAGTCCTTCTGGGGACTGAAGGGACAGAGAGAGGGAGAAGTGACTCTGGCTGCTTAATAAAAGAAAAAATAACCACAGCTTTAAAAAATAAATGTCAAAACTAAAATAGAAAGGGACTATAATCAGAGGATTAAAGAATATTTCTCCCCTTCATGTGTCCCCTCCCTGCCACAAAAAAAAAAAAAATCCTGTGGTCAAGTTTTTTTTATATTTTTGAATTTCAAATTAAGTTGACTTTTAAATCTTTCCTCAACATCTGGTTTGCGACGACAGAAGCAGGAAGCAGAAGGCAGACAGCAGCCGCCTGTCCCCGATACCCACAGCGGCACTGCCAGCGGAGCAGCCCAAGCTCCAGCGCTCACACAGACAGGCCCCACTGCTCTGGTGCTTCTGCTGGGCTGGTACTTGGAGCCGGTGGCAGACACTGGAGGAAAGCTCTGCATTATGATGGTCTGCGTTGTCTAATTTACCTGACCTTGATGGTACATTAATTGGGTTTTGTTTTACCTGAGGACAATCTGCCTCAAGGGGGAAATTACGCTAACAGCTGCTGTGTTTTCTTTCTTGCTCAAATATTAGCCAAAAGGTTTCCAGAGGAGAAGGTATGAAACACTTTTTTTCTGTGGACTGGAGGGATTTTAAGGCATTTTAGAACACTATGAAAGCATTCGCCCTCTCTTCTTTTGTGTAAATGGAGTCAGGCCATTGTAGCTCTGGTCATAGAGCTGTTGATGTGGCAATGATTCTGTCACTAAGAGATGAAGACAGGGTCACAGTGCTGTGACTCCCAGCCTTGCCCCTGTGCCAGAGGGCTTGTGGACCCTCAGTGTACCCACAGACCTCTCCCCACCTTCAACCCACCAGGGCTGCTTCCGGGCCACTGGGTTCTCTCCAGGGAGCTGCTGACATGCCCAAACTCCCACCAGTCCTCCAAGGGCCTCCATGGGACCATCAGGACTGTTGTGATTTCATTATGGGTTTCAGCTGGTGTCCCACAGGCTGAAACCATTTGCCATTACAATTTTGCTTGTAATGGAGTTATTTATTGATCTCACAAAGTCATAAATAGGAAGCTCAGGCGTTCTTCAGCATGAGATACCCAGCAGTCTGTTTCCTACAAACATCATTATATGTTGTAATTCACTGAAAAAGATACTCATTTTTATGGAAAGGTCACAGTTATTAATTATATGAATAGTAACAGCAGCTCTCAGTGAGATCGCTTCCCAGCTGCATGCTGCGTGGATGTATGCAGAGACAGGTGGGCAACTCTGCCTGTGAAAAGCACAGCCTGAAGGATAACAGGAAAGCAGGGTGAGAGAGATGGAGCTCACTGGGCTGCGTAACGCCACACCTGCCTCCAATAGAGTTCAGGCAGGAGGGAGAATCCTACAGTTTCTCTGTTCATTTCTCTTAGAGGGCTAGATCCAGGAGGATTCTGGAGCACAGAAGGCAGGACCAGGAGAACCACAGCCACAAAACACTTTGTTGCAGTGCAGGGAAGTCCTCATAGTCCCTCTCAGCAAGCTGGTATCCCTGTCCAGGAAATATGTCACAGTCCATAGCCATAGGACGCTTGAGTTCTAAGACCCAGCTCCTCCTAAGAATGTGTGCGTGCTTCCAAAAAATATAAAATCTGCTCCAGGTAAGGCAGTAAAACATAAAAGAAAAAATGATGCCCCTAGTTGAGCTACCCACCTCTGCCCACACCCAAGCACTTGTTTACAAGGCAGAAGAGTGCAGGCAAGGAATAAAGGACCCTGGGGAAGGAACTCTTTCAGGCTCTGGGAGCTAGTGAGCTCCCATCTTCAGACTGGTGAGGCTGCAGGTGGGTTACAGTGGGTCACTGGGGGGAAGCTGTGCTCATAGCAGTGGTGAACAGGGGGGGAACCTCCTGGGCACGAGGACAAAATTAGCTTCCAGCTGAAGAACTCAGAGAAGGAAAAATGTGATGGTGTTTTAGGGTGCAGTGGGCCAGGGCTGCTGGCATGGAGAGTGGGGCTGCCTCCAGCAGCGAGGAGTAGCACAGATCAGAACTCACTGCCTTTCTCAAACCGTACCATTCTTTAAAGATATTTGTGCAGTTAGGAAATTGCTGTGTTTACTCCCAAGTCAGACAAAACACAGGGGATTCAAAACCAGCATCAAGTGTAAGGACAGCAAACACTGGTGAAGACCAGCAGTCACCATACAAGAGTTTCCAAACGTGTCTGTTTTGCTTCTTCTGTGACATTTGATTAAAGTCTTGCTATCCTGGCTATTAATTAAAGTGTTTGAAGGTGAGGCTGAAATTTCAGCTCCCCTCCCAAGTTCACCAGTTCCATAATCCTCCTCCTCCAAATATGTTTTTGCTATAAATTACTGGCACTGTTTCTGTTGATAGTCAACATAATCAAACATTTGTAAGCATGCTGTCTCTTCAATCTGTTCAGTTGATGCACTTTACCTGATCTTTCATTAAAGTAATCAAAACACTTGCTGTGCCGCATCTAATGAATGTTGCATGTATGATTAAGTACTTTCATTCATATTGCAAGTTTGATTTAATGTAATCTGCCTTTCAGACAGCCATTAGCCTAGCTCCTGTGTGAATTCGATTAATTGGCTGAATTCTTCCAGATGTCCATTAAGTATTACAGGAATTTCTATGTAAAAACAGCAGGGACTGTCTAGCAGAGAACCAAACAATGATATGTTATATTGCTGCCATGACTTACAAAAAGCTAGATTCATTTTCATTAATAAAACATCTGTACTTGTGCACAGCTATGCATCAAGATGCATTTATTTTATATGTTTATTTCTCTTATGACTATAAATAGACAGTTAAACAGAAGCACAGTATGTTCTGTTGGAAGATACACAAACAGAAACGCATTAGAAGTGAAAAATGGGAATAAGGAATGGCTGAGTTAATCCTTCAAATAAGCATCAGGCGTTGGGACAAACAAGGCAGCCTCTCCTATAGCTGCATGATATTTCTTCCAATAAAGATGTTTTCCTTGAGGTAGCTATGAAACTGCAAAATAGGCAGGTCTGGAGTTGAAAAGTCTTGTGCCTGTTCTGTGCTACAAGGTTTTGTCACACCTTTAGGTGGGAGCCACAGCACTGCTTAATATTTTTTAGATGACATAAAGAGAAAAATTGCCATTAAAATAAATGTTTCCTTCTTAATGCTTAAAATGGGGATTTTCTTCTTTTTTTTTTTTTTTTTTTTTCATTTTGCCATTTAGAAAGGAACCACTTTTTCCTAAAAAGCAGTTTGAATTTTAGTGGCTGCCATACCGAGCTGTTGTAAGGACAGAGATGTTTTTAGAGGCAAGGCGTATGTTTCTGTATGAAGATGAGGCTCTCAGCTTTGCACTGAGCTTCTCAGCTGTAAGAGGGTCTTCTAAAGCACCATGTGAGTCCAGCAGACCTGCTTTTCCCTTCTGCTCCTCACCCCCCACCAAATGCCCTCCTCCCCTTGGTCACGGCCAGAAGTCTGGGGCAATGGTGGAGGAGTTTGGTGCTGAATCTCAGCAGCACTGACCTCTGCACAGCTCCATTGCCCTGATGCTCACTTCATCTCCTCAAGGGCAGGGAGCTACCAGGAGCTGTGCTTTCCTTCACTCCACTGATCCCAGTGGTCAGGAGCTGGTGCAAGCCAGTTTGCTTTCAAAGGTTGCTTTAAAGATGCTCAACTTACAGGAGACAGTGGAAAGAATACTGCTCAGGAAAATCCAGACTGTACAGCAGGAGGAATTCAGATTTGCTGAACTGTAGCTCCCATTCCCTGCCAATGGCTCACAGTCATGCTGTTCACTCTCTTGTTTGTTTACACACTGCCTCCTGGTGCCACTTCTTTCTCCATTTCTTGGTTTTGTTGCCATGTTCTCTACTGTCCTCCTATAGAAAATTCACGCAAAAACTCCTGCCAGCCTTGCACATTTTTAGATTTCAGTGCTATTTCTATTCTGCATTGAAAAACACTTTAAGACAAATTTTCTCCAATAGTTGTGCTGTGAGACCTTGGGCCAGGACCCAGACAACAAAATAGAAGTCCAACCCTATGAATTTCAGCTGTCATACCAAAATATTTGCAACAGCTCCTTGCAACGTTCCTCCTGCAAATGACAGGGGAAAGCAAAACATCCATCTTTGAATGATGGCACTGATCTTCACTGCAGAAGCATTTGGTTGGCATTAAGAGCTGCAGCCTGCAATGAGCAGAGGGCTGCAGTGTGTTTGGGGGGAGCAGAGAGGATGCACTTCTCTGTGAGCTGCACAGCCCCAGCAGCAGCACCAGGAGAAGCAGCTCCCCAGTTTGAAATGCATCACAAACCTGGCTCCCAGCACAGCCAGAAGCAGCTCTGGGATTGTTGTGAGTGGCAAAATTGTGTAAATATCATTTATTGGTGACAAATTTCAAAACGTAGCAAAACAAACAGAGCCCAGGCGAATTTACAGAGCTGTATGTTTTTTCAAGGCAAATGCGGACAAGTCACATCTTCTTTTGAAGCCCGAGAGACTGAAAAATTAAATCAGTAGGCTTTGTTACTGATGTTTTTCTAATACAAATGTTTTGAAATCCTGCCTTTCATGTGTTGCTTACAAATAAGCAGAAATGTGCGATGAATCATCTCAGCTTTTAATTCCTTTAATAGATTCTTATCTCACCCACTAACATCTAAACAATTTTTGTTTCTGCAACAATCCCTTCCTCAGTGGTAAATATTGCTCTCAGACAACATCTTGTTGTTCGGAGGTTCATTATGTTCATTCTGTGGCTGAGACTCATTATACTCACTTATTTATTTAAAAGAACAAAATGACAGCAAATGCCTGCATTTATGCTGTTTCGCTTTACACATTTATAAAACATATTTCGGCAGGAAGGCCCAGCCACTCGCAGTTTGGATGAAGCAGCTGGCTGCCCTTCACAGCCATCACCCCCCGACAAAGCAATGCTTAAAGGCTCTGCTGCAGTCTCACCTCGCTCGCTAAATGAGGCTCCGCCGAAGCTAATGGGTGATTTGGCAAAGACAGGAAAATAATTTGTGAACTATTCACATTTTTTTCAATGACAAAATAAAAACTTTGGGAGTCATTACAGAGAAAGAAGCAAATGAAAATGCCTCTGTAAGACATGGTAAAATGGTACACGTGGAACCAGTCCAAGAAATGGTTTGGATACCTGAGGATGAGTTTGAAACTCTGAAATAACAGCTTATCACTGAAGAGGTTGCACTCTGTTAGGCCAAAAAAACTTCACTATTTTTCCTCAGAAAAAACCTCAACCCTTTAAACTAGCATTTCACGTGCCCAAAATCTGTATAGCAGTTTCTGTTCGTCTTACTCTGATACAGTCCTATCACCCCATCTGCTAAACCAAACCTCAGGTCTCATGATGGCACCTGCTGCTCCCACCAGACCTTACATGTCCCCAAAAGAGAGGTGCTCTCTGGCTCAGAGTCATAGCAAAAGGCTGTTGAGATGCCGATATAGATAATTGAAATCAGCCTAATTATAAGAAGAGAGAGTGGCTTGGCCTTGCGAGCTGTAAAATACATTTTTAAATAGGCCATTGATACAATGGAGACAAGGTGAGAAATGAGAGAGGAGGGCAAGGGTTCGGCTGTACGGCCATTCTGGGAACTGCCTGAAAAACAAGAACAAGGCTATTCAGGGAGGAATCGTTAAGGAAAAAAAAGTCTAATCGGAGACTGAAAGATAGGAAATAGAAATATGACACGGTATCTTACAAAGCAGAGGTCAAAAAGACATCAGTAATTAATGGTGAAAAGATAAAGAACCAAGCACTTAATTTAAAAGAAATAGTAGGAGAAGGCATAATGGTAATGCCAGGAAAAAAAGATTTTGCAGAAGTAAATGAAAATGAATAAGATCTCAATAGGGGAAAAATGGATAATTGAAGAAGTAGAAGAACTGTAAATTGCTGTAGAAATTCGCCTGGAACATAAATCAGTTGTTTAGGACTGAAGGCAAAAAACATTTCTGAATTGATCAATTTTTTCTAAAGGACCTCTAAGCACACACCACCTATTTTACTCTGATATCATTCCATATTAGGTTTTTGTGCATGGAAAATACAGGTGAAAATGTCTACTGTGTTTGGAAGTTTAATGTCTACTTTCCGAGGGTAAGACCAATGTGTTTCACTTCTGCTTAACCACCAGATGCCTACTGGAAGGTAGGAAGCACAAGCCAGGAAAACTGAAAATGTCAGATATTATTCAATATCTTCCCATATTCTTTGTTTCTTTTCTGAGTAGATTTAAAAAATAAAAATAAAAAAAATGTTGAGGGTAAAACACCAGGGGACAGTCTGCACTGGTACAACCTCACTGATTGTCTTGAGCCAGAACCAGGCAGTAAATCTCAAGAGGAAACACTAGCAATCTCCAGTGAATGTATGGCTCCTCCACAGCCACTGGAGCTGAGGCTGTCGCACCACGTCCACCCAGAAATATAAGGAGGAGCAAGTGATTTCCTTACAGTTGGTCCTTGAATTGTTTCCTCTAATTTCTGAGTTATGCCCCTTTTTCTTTTCTCCAAGAACTGTGAGAAGACCTACCTATCAAAAAAAACAAAACAAAACAAAAAAAACCAAAACAGAATTAAAAAAAAAAAAAAAAAAACCACCAAAAACCCACCACGAACGTTAGGCGTCTTGTTAACCAGGTCAGCCTTATCGCAGCAATTGGACTTCCTGTGAACTCTCTTGGTCGAGCCTCAGTGCCGAGGGCTGGAGATGACTGCCCAGCCTGCGCATTCCCGCAGGACAGCAGACCCCAACAGAGCCACAGAGAATTTATATCTGCTATTTAGAAGCAGCCGCTGCACCGGAGTTTTGATGTATTATGCAGCACTACAGAAGCCCTTACACCGGTGACTGCCCCAGTCTTATCAGAAAAAATTAATAACCACATCAACCTGACATTGCAGAGCCAGCTCAGAGACGGCAAATCCCAGGGGCTGGACCACAGCGCTGAACTTGTACATGGATATACAACATGAGGTGTTGCAGTCTACGAGGTGCAGTGAGTCTGCTGGACAAAGAGCAGCAACAGGTTCACCTGGTGGAGCTGCAGCCTAGGGCAGGGCAGGGAGCATGTGCTGTGTGTGAAGGGGACCTGCTTTAGCAAAAAAGACATGGAGCCTTCTCTCAAGTGCTGTTTTTCAGTAGCATGCCTGTGTGGATCTGGGAAAAGGCAGTTAGTGATATTTTGTGTAGCCACAAGACTTGGCAAAATATTCCCTGGCACCCTCAAAAACCAAGCAAAAGAAATCTTTGCAGCTGTAAGTGCTGAGTAAAGGCACAAAGCCCTTGAAAACCATAAGTCACAGCTAGGCACATCCTCTGAACGCTGATCTGTAATTCCCAAGGGCTCACAGAGGACTAATCCCTTCCAATAATGAGATGAGCTGGGAGTCCTATCTTCTCAGGATTTATCCAGCGCTCCAGCACGTGTCTTCCAGCAGAATAAGATCCACTTAATATATACTGAATTCATATTTCTACAGCCATTCATTTTAAATCCTGTGGAAAAACCTGAATTACAGAAGTTATCTCCAGCTCACCAGTGGGATCTTCCCTGCCAGCTCGGCTCAGCAGCAGCATTTTTGCACCCTCATGGCCTGGCACAGTGCACCTCCTTGTGCCACACTCCCTGCCACCCTGCCTAGTATGTCCTTTGTGTTCACTAAGGAGACAGCAGTGGGAACCAGTGGGCTGGAGTCTGTTGCTTGGAGCAGGACAGCAGATGACAGGTTATTACCTGCGAAAGGAGAACCAAGGGATACACTACTATTTAGCCTTGCATTTTGTTGACAAATGGTTGAGACTCTTACCTGAAAAGTGATCTTCACCATGGAGCTCTACTGGTCCTCCTATGGGGCTGTATCAGTCATATTTACTTGTGCCAGTCTGAATGCTACATCCAGTGGAATTATGTTTGCTGTGTAGCAAAACTGTTCCTGAAGAAGTTTTCGGTTTCTCTTGAAAGGGAAAAGCAAGCCTGACATCCTCTGTCCTCACTTTAATTACTGTGTTTTCTTCATGTCAGCAATCTCCCATGGATGAAACAATCAATTCTCAGGACAAGAACAGATGAACAGCTAACACATCTAAACTGAAATGAGAAAAGAAAGGAGATATGAAATAGAGAAAAACAGGCTTACAATGAAAATTAGCCCAACCTTTGGCTGTCAGGTGATAGTCCTGCATCTTCCTTTTCCCATCAGCTGTGTTTTCTCATTCTTCTCCTATATACCCACATAGCTCCTTCATCTTCAAATTGGCAATCACAGGGTTTCCTTGGCTCTTCCTCAGCAGCACTTGTCTCTATCAGCAAAGACCTCTCTTATTTTGCCAGGAAAACATTCCAGCATTATTAACTGCAGGTTTTTCAACATTACTTTAATCTTGCAAGACTTTTTTAAATCAACAGCAGCAATGCTGGCACATGAAGACCATCCCTTAAGCCCTGCTTTGGAAAGGCGAGGCTGTAGCAAAAAAAAAAAAAAAAGAAAAAAAAAAAAAAGAAAAGAAAAAAAAGAAAAAAAGGGGAAATGTGACAACATAAAAATAAATCTAGAAATTATTCAAATCTGTCCTTACCAGCTAGAACTGGATGCTTACTATTCAAACCTGGTAAATGAAGAAGGGTCAAAATCAGTATTATTACAGTCTTCTAGGAAAACCTAAAATGTCTTGATCTCATTTAAGTGCTGCCTCAATAGAACCACTGCCTGTGGTTAGGGATTTGCCCATATTAGAGAAGTGGCATTTATTTTCCTTCCTTTGTCTGCTTGCTTGTTTCTCAACATAGTTCTGCAAGTTCCTGGAGTCATAATACTATGTGGTGGCCACATGCCTGTGGCTGGACAATAGTTTAGAATAAAACAATCTGAGAAAGACAACTGGCTCAGCATCTTCAAGCCCTCCTCTTGCCCACAAGAATGGTGTATGCCCTGTCAGTAAGAGAACAAACATCTTCCAACCCAAATTCACCTTTCACCTCATCACTGCAGTTGGTGGGAACAAGTGATGCTGACAGGGTATAGTTGAAGAGGATGTCAAAGTGATAAAATTAAATATGTAGCATTAAGTGGAGCAGAGCAATAGCTTGCTGAAGATAATCAGAGACAGAGCTGGAGCTCAGCACCAAACCTGCACAGGGTCACTGGCTGCAATCTTGCCTTGGTGTCTGAGAATCACACCCAGTCAATGAAAACAAAAATGAACGTGCAATGGGTCTGTTTACCATTTCAAAATACTGTGATAGAAGAAGAAACCCAAAGGAGATGGATAAAGTATTTTTCAGATTTAGATATTTTAGGGGGTTCAGCAAGCCAAAACACAAGCAAACACAAATTTTCATTTGTCTGGCAATACAGTTTTATGTCCCATAATAGTTTCCATCAGCATTAAAGTCAAAAAATTGCCAATAAAATAAGAGCTGCCGGGATTGCTAGGAAGAATTTTGTGACAGGCAACTTCCTGTTAATAGCCCCTTATACGCAATGTTGTGGAAGAGAAAAGAGGTGAAAAAACACTGCTATAAGCAATATGGCCATTTAATCTGTAACATGGGAATGTATTTCTGCTCTTTTTCCCTCCCTAGATTCATTTTATGTTCCCATCAGAAGGTTAATTGTGTTAACAGGAGTTATGGCCACAGGGGAAAAATGTGATTGAATGCTGAGTGCAGTTTTAGCTGATAACCTCCGAGTGAGTGAAAGGGCACAAAAAGGAGCTGATCTCCTCTAAAGGGGTTGTCAGTCATTCAGGAAAAATGCAGCTGTGGGAGAAACAGCCTTATCTCCCTGGCCACGAAGAAGAGAAGCTATCAAAACAATCTCGAACCTGCACTCATCCTGGGCTGTGTGCCTGTGCCTGTGGATCTGACAGCCGAGTTAAATATGAGTGACTGGCTATGCTGTGTGCTTGAACAAGGCGGTCCTGATTCATGCACATTCTTGAAGACTGATTAGATTGCCTGAAAACATGTAATTAACAACAATAGGACCAAAATTATTGTATTTCTAAAAAGCTGGCATGAAATCCTACGCCTTTAACTTGACAGCACAAGTCTTGTTCATTGAGATGGGGACATCATTACTTTCCAAGATTTTAGTTAAAAAAGCATCAAAGTCTTTCCCATATATATAAACTTAATTAAAAACACATGAAAAACAAGGACTTCCTTCTCCATTGATCATTTAGGCCAGTGTGTCTTTATTCATTCTGCAAAACTACGTACATATGGTAAATAGCTTACGGAAGAAAAGATTGTTTTGTTTTGCTTTGATTTTTTTTAAGGTTAAGTATTTCTGTAAGCTGCATTTGATAAGAGTGGGTATTTGCAGAACTGTCCACATTCACAGAGGCAGGACAAAGGACCAGAGCAAAGTAAAGGCTAGAATATGAGCAGTGTGGTTGGCAGCTGGTACGTCCTACAGGAGCACTGCAGACTCTAGAAACACAATGCCTTCTCCATCCTCCACTCTCCAAGTGTACCACAGAAATACCTGCTGTTACAGCTGCATCACAGCAATCCTTATCTGCTTTGAACATGGGAGGGATGCTAAATCTCCAAACAGGGGTGGCCTCTTCCAACTGAGACTCTGGTTCTGCTGCCTTTACAGCAAAGATCCTTTTCTTACAGAGATAAAAATATTTATCAGTTTGCCTGGTTATATCCTGGATATATCAATTCAGTCTTCTAAGAAAAGAAAGTAGCTGGAAAAGAAGTGTTTAGATTTTATCTTAAAATGCCAAAATATAAACCTACCTGTCATTTTCCTCCAAAGCTTCCAAGTGCAAAGAAGTTCTGTAATATTAACATCAACAGCACAACCTGAACAAAACAACTGAAATGCTTATTGATGCAGTAGCAGGGAAAGCCAGTTTGAAATATTTGATCCTAACACCAGCTAAGCAAGTATGTGTAAAGTGTAAAGCCTGCACTTGTTGATTTCTGAGATAAAAATCAATAAAACTGTCCATAACCTATAACTCCTTGGTTTACCTCTCCATAGAGATCAAAAGAGAGTAATTAGATTTCTGCCTGACTAGCAGGGGTAGAAAACTGTTTCATTTTGGATCAAAACCTTCCCAGAGGATTACACCTTCTAGCCACTGCCTATCAACACTTAACAATTGCTTCTGTATTTGACTTTGACAGAACTAGCAGAATGTTACTATCTAATTTTCAGTGTGGTTGATACAAGGTTTTGAAGCTTTATTCTAGTGTCAGATTTTAAAATTAATTCTCCCCCCTTTGCATTTTACATTTTTACTCTCCTCGGTGTTTTGCAACATACAATCTTGCTAATGCTATAAATAATTAAAAAGCAAAACGACAATACCCATCCAACCTCTAATTTACAACAAGCAAAAAAACCTTAATCTATTATTGATGATCCAGCCTTTGGACTCAGATATAATTCTAAACAAGCAGTTGTCTGCCTTGGATTGTCTCTGCATTTCATATTCAAATGAGGTTGATGCTGTTGCATATATTTTCATCTGATGACATTTTAATATCACCAGATGCTATTGCCTGCATAAGAGATAACTGCTTCAAATGCAGCCTCCTTCCCTCTCTAAGCACAGCGATATTAAGGGGCAGCAGAAAACAGGTAATGTTTTAAAATAACAGTTTTATAACGTTTGCTTCTATCACCTTATTCTCACATTTCAACAGTCCTCCTATCTTTCTGCAATAATGGCTCTTTAAAGAGAAATGTCACTCTGCATTTTGATCTTCCTTAACTCAGCAGCTTTTTCAACAATCTGAGAGCATGAAATATCAAATAACAAATAGCTCTCACCACAACTTCACATGCTAGATAGAGAGTAATCTATCAGAAAATATGTGGCAGCTTAAGTTCAAGTTCTGTGTAATGAGCTGTGTTGATGGACAGATGTAATAAATTCGTACCCTAATACAGAGGACTTTGTCAGATGAAGCCCAGGTCACAGACAGAGTCCCCCAGCCCCCAGTGCCTCCTGCTGTACTCCCTGTGAGCATCTGGGGGCATTTTGCACTCACTTGCATGCAGGATTAGCAAACATTTCCATTCTCACAGCTCTGAGCATTTAAAAAAATAAAAACTAACCTCATTTTTAGAAAGAACTGAAACTTGCCATATTTAAGCCATGCCACATTACTTATTTATACAAATGCTTGAATTGTGTAAAATTTGAGCTTATTTTAAGTGTATGAGTTTAGATTGAAAGACTGATTCACAAGTCCCCAGCTCCCCAGTGCAATATTCATGCAACTTTAGCATCTCCTCTTAGGAAGCTGTTTCCACTAGGACAGTTTGGATGTTTTCTCCCTTCCATGGCTGAAATAGACTCAAATGCCAGAAGACCCCCAGAAGACAGAAACATGGCTACACTTTGTGGTTGGTGATAACTCTGCTCAGCACATCCAGAAGTAACATCTCTAAGCAGCAGAGAACTGCTCAATTTTTGCAAATTCATAAACAAGATGGAACAATTTATATGCTATAATACTTCCCCACTTTTTCATCCTTGCACATCTGTTCTCCATCACAACAGCTGTTGTACATGCAGATACACTGATTTATACCTGAGCAGTGGATCCGAGTGGCTTTATACAGCGGTGTGATTGTGAAATGTGGCAGTAGATACTGTAGACTTACATATACATTTTTGGGAGCCATTTCTCTAACCTCAGGACCATCAATTTGTTTTCCTACACTATGCTACATTTTAAATCAGATTCAATTCTGTCTTTGGCTTTATTTTTTCCCTAGAAAAACATATCTTCATCCAATCTTAATCTTTTATCAGTTTTCATTAAATCTTGTCCAGATGCATTAGCTTTAAAAAAGAGACAATAAAGATTTTCTATTCTACAATCCACTGAAGAGTTTCATTGGTAGAAACAATTTTATGTGCAGTTCCACAGCACAATTTCCAAGGGCAAAGCCAGTTTTAGATGATTCCACTTCTCTCTCATGAAATTTATTTTTCCCACCCATTGGATGGACAAAGCTATTTGAAGAAATGTGTCCTAACTTGCACCAGTTACATGTTTTTAGATAGGTATATATTTTAAGAGTTACTGTGTTGTTTTAAGTAGTTGTACTGTGATAACTGCTCAGGTAATTAAACTAAATCAGAAATTCCTCAGCTATTGTCACCACTGAAGACATCATAATAGGAAACAAACAAGCATATTGCTGAGATGCAGATATGCCAAAGGGATCCATTCTTGAATCACACCCAAAAAAAGTATCTTGACCTTTCAGAGGACATCAAACAGTTAGCAGGAGTTAAGGGGAGGCATCTGAGGAAACACAGCTTAGCAAAGTGCTTGTCTTTATGAGACCTTCATGGTCTGGTAATGATAGGCCAATGGGGAATGATTTTAAGCTAAACAGAGATGCAGACTAAATGTTAGGAAAAGACTGTTTACTCAGAGAGTGGTGAGGCCCTGGCACAGGCTGCCCAGAGAAACTACAGGTGCTTGATCCCTTGAGGTACTCAAGACCAGGTTGGACGGAGTCCTGAGCAGCTTGATCTGGTGGGGAGTAGCCCTGCTCATGGCAGAGGGTGGGCACTAGGTGATCTTTAAGGTCCCCACCAATCCAAACCTTTCTATGATCCCATGATTCCATGATTCATGCTTATTTTGAAGCAGTAGTTGACACGCTTTGTTGAACTGGGACTGGTGACTTAATTATGAAGTTATCTGTATTTTGTTTCACATTAGGTAGAATAATTTTATCAGATAACCCGAACACCTAAGAAGGACAGTTAAATTCTGAGTGACATTATCTGAGCCATTATTCACCTGGCATTTGGACACTTCATGTTCCTTCTCCTTCTGATTTTTCTGATGAGAGGACTTTTCTGGTCTCTATTGCTACCCTCCATTCCTCCCCTGCCTTATTCTTCTTTCTGCTCTGGGAAGGAAGGAGCTTTCTGTCTGTAATAAAGGCACATCAGTCAAGAAGTACTCCCTTGACATGTAACAGGCTGAAACACAACAGATTCTGAAGAGCTGGCAATTGCAGATTGTTGTATGGTGCTCTTTCTCTTGGTTCTACTTTTGGAAGCAGATGATTGTGTGAAAGATACATACAGTTCCTTTCCTGTGTGCACGTGTGGTTGTACAACTGTGCACCTCAGCTTCACAGGCATAGGAATTGCACACAACCTATTTCCAGGCAGACAGTGTTCTTAGACCTTTCTCTATAGATGCCAATTAGAAGATCAGCGTCTTTTCTCTTCCCCTCTTTGCTATTAAATAGCCACACAAAAGCCGAGCTGACAAATTGCTCTCTCTATGGTGTAGGACAAAGACAGACAATAGATCAACATCATTTACTATACTCAAATCCTATTAATCACAGATTAATGAGAACATGTCTAGAGGGGGAGAAATTACCAGAATGTAGGCATACTGTCTTGTTACTCATGTAACATCTGCTGTAGCTTTACCTTTAGTGTCATGTCATCTTTTATCACATTGAAATAATGTTTGCTCCAGAAAAATATTTAAGATAATGTGCCCTTCTTTTACCAATCACTGAGGTACAGTAGGATTACGTTTCTCAGACATTTGGTTTGTAAAAATCTCTCTTAAGTACTTTCTGAATATTTCTATAAATTGTGTGATTAATGACAATGTATTTGTAGGCATTAATAGAACCATAAATTATCTTTATAATTGTTAATTATAGTTTTTCATTATTTTTTCCTCTGACAAATTATATAAATACAGAAGTAAAACTAGATTTTAGCTTTACATTTTTCAGCTCTTTCTCTTTTGCAACAGATTTTTCATCAATTTGCATTACAGTATTCAATGTTACATTTGTTTTGATAAACGTACACTTTCCCAGCCTTCTCCTTAAAATAATTCTGTAGTTGAATAGCTTACCAACTTGTTTCCCATTTTTGTTTCTGTTGCTACCACTGGAAAGGAATATTGTTCAGATCAGCAGTCTAGTATGCATATTGTCTCAGTACATTTAATCACCTAGACCGACTCAAATCTGATTTTTCAATTAATTCCTCCATTTGCCTTTAAGACCTGAAATTTGAAGTTCTGTGTTTAAGCAACTAATATGCTTCGTGAGGCATCCTAACGCGGTTATCCTCTATATGGGGGAAGCTCCTCCACAGATAAAAAGCAAAGCAATTACAGCTATAATCAGCCGGCAAATACAGATTGACTACAGCCTACACGTACGACAGTGTATTTTAGAAAGTAACTGCCCCTCGTTCTCAACGTTCCAAGCGCTCAGGTTCCCCGGGGAGGGGGGAGAGGGGGGTAGGGGGAGGGGGGGGGGGGAGGGGGGCGGGGAGGGGCCGGCAGCGGCCAGCAGTGCGGCGCTGCGGTTGCCGGCGCTTCAGCACCACAGGGGGGACAGCTCCGCAGCTCCGCCGGCCGCGGGTCATGGAAGCGCAGGATGGTTACGGTTGGAAAGGAGCTCTAAGATCAACCGGGCCAACCGCTGACCCATCCCCACCGTGCCGCTCAGCGCCACATCTACGTGGTTCTTGAGCACCTCTAGGGACAGTGACTACATCACCTCCCTGGGCAGCCTGTTCCAATTCCTGACTGCTCTTTCTGAGCATATTGTTTCCCCTCTATCCAAACGAACCTCTCTCCCCTGGTGAAACTTGTTATCTCTTGTCCTATCACTCGTTACCTGGGAGAAGAGGTCAACCTCCACCTTGCCACAATTTCCTTTACACCTACCATCCCCTATTTGGAAGCACTTTAAGTCTGTTTCTTCATCTCACTAGTTTAAGTAAACGACTTTCCCACTGAGTTGCTTTCTGCTGCTGTGCCCAGCCCAGAAGTGCCAATTTCTCCCAGTGTTGGCATCTCCTGGAGAGCCAGGAGGGAAGCACATAGTGTAGCCAGCTGGCAATAATGAGTTTGAATTTTCACTTCCTTATGAGTTGGTACTCCACCTCAGCGTGGCAGGTATATGCATATTGGGATTCACAGATCTGCATCCTTTTCTTAAGGATGATCTTTAGGATCATCTAGAAAACTAAGGAATGCATTCCACTCCTGTCAGTTGTGAAAACTGGCCAAAGGATTTTGGCACACTCAGAGGCCAGGGAAGCAGATTTACCCTGTGGAAGAAATGAGGAAAGACGTGCTGAGGCTCAGGCAGGAGAAAGCTTAGGCATATCAGCTGCTGCATTCTGATGAGACTGAAGTTCTTCAGGGAAAGAAATCTTCAGTTATATGGGACTTTAACGTCCAAAACGGAGGCACATTCAGACCAGGGAGACTTTGCATCTGCAAGAAGTGACCCTGAGGAATAAATTTGGATGTAGGTCCCTCATTTCTGCCTAAATTCCACATCTTTTTGTGGCTTTGGTCTGTAAAATGGGGATATGCAGCATTTCCAAGTGACTATGAGGATAAAAGTATTCATGGTTTTGAGGTAATGGTGCTAAAATTCTGGTAATAGGGAGCCAGAGATGGATAAGGGCTGCTTACTCACACTGTGCTTCCTTTCTCAATAACTAATAGCATGTCTAGGCTTTGATGTTGATGGGTAGGCAGAAGAGTGGTCTTGATTAAAAGCATTAATTTACCTCTCTGAGATAACAGATTCATATACACAGGTCTAAATCAGGAGTAACTCCATCAAAATAAACAGCCCTCGGGTAAAACAGGTGTAAAAGAGAAGAGAACCAGGCCCTGCATCTAGCAGATGTACGACAAGGTAAATGGCTGAACACAAGGAAAGTGAATTATTGTTATTATATGTGTACGTTACATTTGGTACCATTAAAATCTAATGCTACAAAGAAAATACCTTTCAAGCTTGCAAAGTATAGGCAACAATAGTTGTCAAGAATTCATCAAAATCTGCAAACATTTCCTTTGTACATGCTGCTTTCACTGCAACATTGATGTAAATAAGGAGGTTGTTCATCTGAGAGGGGAAAAAAAAATGAGGTCTATTCAGTCTAAAGAAATTAACTGAGATCCATTGACTTGGGAAAACCTTTAGAAAATTTGAATTAATCTTAAATGAACGTTTAATTTCAAAATTTGTCACCTTAGATAACAATGTTAAGAGATCTATGCTGGTACAAACCATTGTGTTAATTACAGTAAAAGCCATCAAATTAAATTAAATTTCAGCAATCAATAGCATTTATCCAAGTACCATCCCTAATGACAGCCATACCTTTTCTTTGGTGTTTTATTAATGCATGTGTTATATCTATCACTTTCTTCAGTTGTGAGCAAACTCACTATATGTTAATTCACGCCAGATAACAATCATTTTTCTCTTAGTCTCCAACCCTCTCAAGTCTCTAAATAAGATATGCCAACACCTATAGGGTTTTTTTGTTTGTTTGGTTTTTTGCTTGTTTGTTTTTGAATTTTGTTTTATTTTTGTTCTTCTTAAATTTTCTGCTAAAAGATAGTTTCCAGTAATCTTAATTATAATGGACAATAAAAATGAAGAATAAAATCTCTTTGCTGCAGTCTCCACTGTAGGTAAATATGCTGTAGATGCTGTAGACATGCTAGGCAGTAATGAAATCTCAGTGAATAAACTTTATTACAGTTTATAGTTCAGAAGTTTCTCAACTTCACAAGGAAAGTACACACAAAATCATGGCTGTATTGACACAGATATTTGCATACACTCTCTAAATTGTATGAAGTTTAAACCTAATACTTTAGAAAATTCGCCATCACACGATCCTTCCTGTTTATCATGTTTTCACACAGTGCATCACAGTTAGAACATCACCTCCTTCAAAAGACACTCTCATGACAAGCTGCCAGGATACTATGAAGATTGCTGTGAGCGCATAACACCTTATGCTAATTTCCAGCATGTTTAATCTCTGCATTACTGCCTCCTTCTACCAACCACATCATTAATGAACTTTTCCAAAGAAAAATCACCTTAATTACATTTTAATTTCATCATAGAGAGAATTGACATATTCATTTACTGTTAGAGGCAATTTTGAGGTTGAGCTGCAGTTGTGGTGGTTTTTTTTTTTCCATTTTGAAAGTTTTTTGGTTATTTTTTGCTTGTTTGTTTGTTTTCAGACAAGGCACAACTACAGTTAAAGTATTAGAAAAAAGACTTTATTTTCCTTGTCTCTTAGTTGTCCTTAAACAGATTATGAAAATTATGAAAAACAAACACACAAAACAAAACAAAACAAACAAACAAAAACCCACCACCAACAGAATCCCACAACATTCTTCCTGTGACAATAAATGACTCTGTGAACATCGGGTCAAGACATTCCCCCTCTTCTCACCAACATTTAGCCACATAAAAGACAGCTGTCCAATCTAAATCAGTTGGCTAACCACCTTCCACAACAGGATGCCTTCAGGGGCATTTGAATCTAGCCTAAAATAGACCCAAATGTAGTTTTTTTCTCTCTCTCTCTGGCACAACTGAGACCACAGGCAATTCAGCTTAGATATGGTGAGCCCACCAGTGAGCTTCATGTTTTGTTCCACAGCACAGGTTTTACAAAGGAATCTCCACTTAGTTTTACTGCAGACCAAGAAGCCTGCACACACAATGTTTAGCATTAGTAACCATGCCTGAGCTCAAATCCCAGGCTGACGACAAGGAGCATTACAGGGGAGGGAAGACTCCATAAGCAGACCAAAGTGAGATGGGGAAAGTTGCCAAACATGAACTTCAACAATAATGAAAATAAAGTCATAATTGAGCCAGGACCTACACTAAGGTAAGTGGAAGTGTTACCAGTCTCAAATGAGGAACTGAGATGTTATGAAGTATGACAAAAACAAAGAACTTCTGCTGACCTGTGAAAGTGTTGAAGTTAAGTGAGCAGAATCTACCTTCAGGTCCCAGAGTCCCCTGGGTCGTGTGCCCAACAAACTGTGGAAACCAGGACTACATGTCTGGATGTCGGGGACTATCTATCCTCACTAAGTTTGCAGCATTGCACACCTCAAATAAGGCTCATCTGTGATAGTACAGAGTAGGGAAAGGACACTGTGGAAAAAATGGAGCACTACTGTGTAAAAAAGTCTATCTCCTATTGCACACTTGAGCGACGTCAGATAAGATTACAATCTTATATGATCTAGTCTAATCTTGAAGATTCTCAAAGATCATTTACTTTTACATTTTCTTCCCTCCAAGTGCTTCATGTTTGCAATCTTGATGGTGTTATTATGATTTTTGCTATTTTGTTTTCTGGTTAACTTTTAGTTTTCTGACACAACTTGGCTAACTGCCAAAGACTCATTCACAAAACAAAACAAAGCAAACAAAACAAACACTACTGGGGATTTGGAAACACTCTCCCAACAAGGCAGCACAAAATCGCTTGTTTGGTTGTATTTGTCCCAAAAATACCCTATTGGCTCAGTAAAAACCCACCTGGCCTAGTATCTCCTATAGTGCCCAAAAGCAGATGCTCAGATGCTGGGGGAAATGTTTAGAAAAAGGAAAGCATAAAATGATACTTCCTCTGAATATCCTCCCAACAGCCAGCAATCTTTGGCTCTGGCAATTCCTGAGTGTTGTCTTTGTATTTAATATCTTTAATAGATAGGCTTTTTCATCCATTCACTTTTGACGTCCTGTCAACATTCAGCATCCTCAAGAGGCTGCAAGAGGCGGAGAAAAGGGGCAGCCATGGCTTCAGACCAAGCTGCAGCTGGGATCCTAGGAAATAAGCACAGGGTACTGTGTGAACAGGGACTGAACAGGGACTGGTGTTGAGCATCTCAGGGGGCCCTGGATCCAACTAGGGACTGAGACATTGGACTTGGGGCAGCCAAAGTCCTTTACCACAGGTAACTGTGACATTCAGACTTCAGGCTAGGGCAAGACAGCAGCAGAGTGGTGGTTCTCATCATTACAGCTTTGAACTGAAGCATCTGAGCTCTGCCAAGTCCTGCAATTACCTCCCTCTTATGGCTGGATGCACACCTGCGAGTCATTGTTCTGGCATCCCTGTTGCTGGTACTTTGCTTCAGCAAAAGCTAATTAAGAGCCTTTAAAGCAGTTCCAACAAGACTTTTATATAATAGAAATAATATTTATAAGATTCAACATTAATGAACATGCATTAATCGATATTATTCAACATTATTAACATGCTGTTACTAACTCTTATAACATTTTGAAGTGCCCACAGTAGCTTTTTAGTTTAAGGAAAAATAACCAGAAAAATCACCTGCTTCCCCTACCAGATGCTGAGGAACAAAACATTTCCTTTTCTTGTTCAGAGACTCTAAAAATCTTTTCACATATTCATCTGTCAAAATGAATGAACTGTGCCACATACTCTCCACTTGTCCATTGTTTTTCTGAAGGGAGAGAGGGATGTCAAGGAGGATGCATTGAAGTGCTTAAATAGCTTTATTAGGATGAGCTTTTGAGAATCATTGCAAAATGCCATCTTGACGATGGCACATCCATACATGAAAACCAAAAGGACGATTTGCAATCCAGCAGCCTGTGTTGCATGCACTTCAGGGGGCTTAGTCTGCACCCAGGCACTGCTAAGAGAGCAGCCTCTCCATGGCCAATAGCAGCTGCTTACAAGGGAGGAACCTGGTAGACTAGTAGGAAAATATGAGGGCTGCTCCAAAAGTAATACATCCTATTTTATCCTATTGGTCCACAATATCAAAAACAGATGTTGGCAGAATGGCAGTAGAGGCTGAACCTTCCTACCAATATTCCATTACATTTTGTCGCCGTGTAACAGGTGGCAGAGGGGTGACAAAATGGCACATGACATGGAAATATATATGAAGCAAATATGCATCATTAAATTCCTCCTTGCAGAAAAACTAGCACCAACTGACATTTATCGATACCTGAACATTTATGGAGACCAAACAGTGGATGTGAGCACAGTGAGGTGGTGAGAGGTGCATTTCAGCAGTGACGACAGCAATATGAAAGACAAGCCACGTTCAGATGGCCACTCACAGCTGTCACACCACAAACTGAAGAGCATCTTGATCAACTCATCCACACAGATTGGCTAAGGGTGGTAACTGCTAAAAAATCATGTTCTGTAGCTGAGAATTTTCTCTATCAAATAGTGTCATTGTGCTCTTTGTCATCATTTCCAGGAAATAAATAATTAGCATTACTTTCAAAGCAACCTATGTACATGGGAGAAAGAAAAGACAAGGGCAATACAGGAGAATGTTAGCATAAGGGTCCCAACATGGGACTTGAATCTACAACAGGTGTCATTCCCTTAACCTCTGCTCTGCATAAAATAGAACTTGTCCCAGCAGAGATTGTGTAATGAGATTGAATGTGGGGAGAGGGTTTTGTTAATCACAGAATTATAGAAGTACTGAATATCTCCACTTGGCAGAGACTCACAAGGATCACTGAGTTCATATTTCAAGAGCACTCCACCAAGCGATGCTGTTATTGGTCCAGAATGGACAACAAATTCACATATTTGAGGCCACATCAAGTGTACTTCATAAAGATGCGCCTTGGGAGTCTAATGAAGCACAGAGGAATATTTTTGCGGTAAAATCGCTGTTGTTCATCTGGAGACATGCTGCAACCTTCTCGGATCGGTCGCTGAAACAAAGATGAGTTCTGTGAGCTCTGAAAGCCATCACCCCAGCCATCCCTGCAGAGTAAGGCAGCTTGCAGGCGGCTGCATTTTTTTGCAGGGCTCAGGCGCCACTAGAGGGAAACACAGCACCACGGAGGGAAGCAAACGCGGCATAACAGAGGGAAGCGCACAAACGCAGAACCATTCTCGGCAGCGGCCGGGAAGAAGGAAGCCGAGGGCCGGGAGGCGTTGGAAACCCAGTGTCTGAGAGCGATGATCAAATGCCTCTTGAGCTTCAGCAGCTTGGGGCCGTGATCACTGCCCCCGGCGGCCTGTTCCATGCCCACCACCCTGTAGTGAAGAGCCTTTCCCTAACACCCAACCTGACCCTCCCCAGATACCGCTCTATGCCAGTCTCTCCAGTCCTGCCGCTGTCACAGAGAGCAGAGATCAGTGCTGCCCAGCTTCTCCCTGTGAAAAAGATGTAGGCTTCAAATGTGTCCACCACATTGCCTCTGAAGAAGCCTCCCAAAGGCTCATAGCATCAGGACACATCAGTCCCAGGGGCACAGGTCCTCCCTTGCATCGTTTCTGCGGCTGCAGGTGTCCCCAGCTCAGTGAAGGGTCACTGGTCTGCCTAGCCAAGTGCAGATAGTTCTGTTCTGAAGTACTCCTGGGACAGTTCGCTACAGCCAAGATAGCTATTGAAAGACAGAACAGTGACAAAAAAGTTTATGAGAATGAACACTATCATCATCCTTGTTATAATGTACCACTTTTACTTTGTACAATAGACATGTGTTCTCCACATATTTAGTCTTTAAAGATAACAATGTCCTCACCTTGTTGTTTTCTGTACATTTGAAAGACATAGAGAGCAGAGTGAAGAACCAAGCAGAAAAGACCACAGTTGATACAGAATTAAGCATAACAGGTGAAGTTGTGACAGAAAAGAAGTACAGAAATGTTTAGAAATATGTAAAAATATGATGT
Organism: Lagopus leucura; assembly: GCF_019238085.1. Taxonomy (NCBI): domain Eukaryota; kingdom Metazoa; phylum Chordata; class Aves; order Galliformes; family Phasianidae; genus Lagopus; species Lagopus leucura. The sequence goes on along the minus strand of NW_024962250.1, from coordinate 19,271,009 downwards.
AGCAGAGTAATCAGAAGTCAGGTTTTGCATTAAATTCTGCATCAAATGCACTACACAGCACCCAAAGGAAAAAGGCTATTTACAATGCCCAGTTGTGAGCTTTGAATGAACTGCTTTGACTAGAAACAATTCTCAGAGCCACAGTGGATACTGGACATCAGAGTTCCACAGAGGCCAAAAGAACAGGATAGATCATCAGAATTAATAGGAAGAAGTGGAGAAAAAGCAAAATACACCATTTTGACTTTCTTTAAATCCTTCTTAAATACAGGTTAGATGCTATATAGGACAGAAAAAAAATAGGTTCTGTAAAAAGTGACCATGTACGGAAAAGCTCCGTGAGAAGGAAATGAAGTTAGGAGTAAGCTAGGTGAAACTTAGAAAGGAGACAGAAGAAGGTGGTTACAGCTCAGTTACAACACACATGGCCTAAGGAAGTGAAGAAGAAATGTCATTCTTTGCTTAATGTGTCAGGAGCATTCCTTTTATAACCTAATAGTTTTAAAACAGACACTAGGAAGTGTTAGTGGAGCTTTGGTTTTAATGTATGTATAATGAATGTAAGAGGACACTGTAGAGACCAAAGATGTGGAGAAGCTTAACAAGGGATTAGATACATCCACTGCAGTTAAATTCAAAGACAGATGTTGGGGAAGCTCCTAAAGCAGTGAATGCTGGGTGTTAACTTATTCTTCTCTCATAGGTAGCTTCAGATAGCCAATGTCAGAATGGATGCTAGGCCAGGTGAATTGGCATGGTGTAGCCAAGGGGGAAAGCTGGGTCACAGTATGGCTGTGATTTTCTGCAGTTCATGTGAAACTTAGGAAGGATTTGGGAGCTGACTTCTCATCTACAAAGCATCATACCAGTGATACAGCAAGGATTAACTGCAGGAGCAGTTTCTCTGCACAACTGCAAGCCAGTGTCTCACTTGCTGTTCTGGAAATGAACCAGGCAGTAAAAGCAATTAGAGGTGGAAAGACACTAGACAGCTGTAATTATCTAAATGCTTTCCTATTAACCATGTGAGAAACTAAATCTTCACAATCACATTCGTTAATAAATGCTAATGACAAACTAACTACATGAAGTTTCATTTGATTAGATACAAGAATCCTATTCCAACATAATTGTGTTACATAGAATGACCTAAAAAAATAAAAGTGGCCAGCCTCAGAGAGCAGATGACTGTTCATGCTAACAGACAAGCAGAGAAGCCCTGTCCTTGCAGTATGAGGGCTGCTTCTGCTGCTGAGGAGCATGCTAACAACAGCTCACGTGACACAGCCAGGCTCCTCCAGCCAGTGGCCAAATGCCACAGAGGAGCCTGGGGGAACTCCTACCTTGCTGCAGGACCTGCTGCCATGACACATCCTGACAGCCCTGGGCATACAGTTGGTATCGAGTGCAAGTGGGAAAAAGCCAACGCTGCCACAGCACATCGTGGTGATTCACTGTCTATTAGCCTCATTCAGAAAACCCTGAAATGTCATAATGAGAGCAGGAGAAATTTGCCTTGATGTCTATGCTGTTTTTCACCCCAGGGGAACAACACAGTTCAATGGATGGGGCATCGATGTGAAAGGTGTAAGCACATTCTGGCTGCCGCTGACTTCAGAAGTGCCAGGTTTTTGCCATCCCAGGCACCTTGCATTGTGAAAGTGTGTCACTGGTCCCTGTGCTAAATCTGCTCACTGCTTCCTGCATTTGCAAAGCAGCATGAGAGCTATGCATAAAGATTCACAGAGAAATGTGAAAACAACACAGCAGACAGCTTTCAGAGCAGACTGCTTTCTTGGTAACTTTGCTAACTTTTCTATTCTTGAAATATCGCTAAAAACAAGCATTACTGAATTCATCTCTTCAGACTACCCACCGTAATTAACTAAGAAATAGCTCTGTTCATGGTCTTATGCAGCCCAGCTTGCATTCACTTTCAACAGCAATTCAAGAGCATCTCCTGCTCTGCTCGCAAAGGTGAAGTGGCACAGACACAGCGCTTCAAGTTCTACAGAAGCAGGCTCCTCCCTCAGTGAGCAAGGACAGGGCAGAACTGCCCCAGCAGGGAAGGAGCTCACCATGCCTTTGTGGAAGGCTGAAGCCAATGATGGTTGAAGGAGCTCATTGAATCTGCAACATCCATCATTCTTACATATCCAGGTCCCACAGTGACAGGCACAGTGTCGAGTAACGATGTGCATCATGGTCATTCGCAGCATGAAGTTAGGGACATGGTTAGTGGGCATGGTGGTGATACATCAGTGGTTTGACTAGATGATCCCAGTGGTCACTTCCAGCCTTGATGATTCTATGATACCTTGAAATACTTCATAAAAAAGTCCCTCCTATGCCCACGAAAGCTACAGCCTTGGGCACCACTCCTTTGCTACTCCCCAGACCAGGTGGCTGCTGTGTTGCTAGTCCAGGGACAAAATGTACATGGAGGCCACACAGTGGGCAGCCATCCAAGCACCTGGCTACTCCCCAGCCCATCCTGCATCAACTCTGCAGGTAAATTCTTTATACATAATCAAATAAACCAGAATGTTATTAGATTTGAATTAGCATTCACTAACACAATTGATTGTGTGGATTTATTTATACCATCTGAATGGTCAATGGTAGGACATTTGGATAATTATTGTATTTCAGTGATATTTCTTCAGTTAATTGCTTTTATTGAATGACTCACTGTGATGATGCAGCTGAAACTAGTGTGCAGCTGACCGCCAGAGGACAGGCTTTTGTCTGCCCAGTCCCCCTCCCAGAGCTGCATCCTGCCCATAGGGCAGCACATGTGTGTCCCTCTGGATGCTCCTTAGGAAAGGAGCTACTGGAGAACTATTTCTCCCTCCACCCATCAGGGCTAAACAGAACTGAGATAACTTGGCTAACTGAGCACCTAGGGAAGACAGGCATGTGTGCCATCAGGGCTACACTGTGTGCCTCCAGATGTCTCCATGGGGCCTGTGCACAAAGTAGGAATACTGGAGCTTATCTTAGAGATGTTTCCACCTGGGAAACATCAAAGCCCAACCTCTCTAAGCATCACCCACTAAATCTGAAGAAAACAGGGCCCTGAAAGGCATATACTGAGTCATCCCAGGAATTGGTCCAACCTTGGAGAGAGAGAAATTTAAACTCAGTTCAGGCTGAAACATCTGCATGGCATCTCCATCTGTTCCTATTTCTTCCAGAGCCCTGTTAATGACTCCCGGCCCAGCACTGTAGACTCCTTACTGTGTTCCCAGGTGCAGCTGGGACTCCAGCACCTGAGGACATGGGCACCCTCCAACACTATGCGCAGTGCTTATAGTGATCCCTGCTCTCTGTAACTCAGCCCTCATGCAGCCCTGCTCAGCAGCAGTCTTTTGTCAAATCAAAGGAAGCATGGGCTGGAACAGCAGAACATTGTGTGAAAACATATCCAACCCTGGCCAAACTGCCTGCATTCCCTGAAGGCAAAGGCAGCTCCAAAACTAGTCCAGAAAAAAAGGAGCTTCTGTCAGGAGCATGCCACACTGTGGTACATGAAGCAAAGTCCTCTCTGGTGCCAGTCCAGCAGCCGCTTTATGGTGGGGAGAAGTGGGCCTGGGGCCAGCCAAAGACTTCTTCATTTGCAGAGGGTGTGCACAGCAGGAATCAACCTCAAGACCTCGGTTTGTAGTCCCAAGGTTTTTTCAGGAAGCACCCAGCCCAAAGTTCATTTTATGTGGTGCTTTTTTTTTCTCTTTTTTTTTTTTTTCCTCCTCAGGGTTATGCTCTCTGTATTCTGTCTAGTATTTCCTGCTTCCTTCCCCTTGGTTCCCCTGCTATCTCACAGATGCAGTTACAGCACTTGGTAAATTAACCCCTGTATTTGCCACATCCGTCCTCAGGGAAATCCCTGAGCCCACACACAACTCAGCTACTAATTCAGGCTGCCCTGTGGCTGCTTTCTGCAGAGGGCTCCAGCTGCTTCAGCCATTTCCATATAAGCAGCACATCTGCTTACTGGGATGAAGTGCAGCCTTTGCACCCACCAACTTTAGACATCAGAACAAGCGAGGCCTGCAGTGCCTGGACTCAGACTGCAGCCAGCCCTGCTTCACCTGCCCTGCTCAGGCATTCCATTTGCTCAAAATACCATCTTGTACCACAGGGAAACTCACATCTAGACCCAGCTTCAGCTTTCTATATCCCAAATTCAAGCAGAAAGGAAAGTAGCACCTTAGTACAAACCTACTTGCTCCCTGTGCCTGACAGGAACCCTGCCCTGAATTCCTACAGCACTGCTTTTCTGCACAGTCCCATGGAACTTCTTTCCCCACCTTTGCAAGCTTCCTTCTTGCTGGGAAAAACTAGAGAAGGTAATATTACCACATGTCACAGCTGCCTGCAGGGGAAAGTCCCTCTGTAATTGTCAGCACGCTTCCAGTTGGTGTTTTCTGTTTCAGGTGCTTCCACTCTGCTGTAGGAGAAGGGGCCATGCTGATGGGGAGCAGTGTTATTTGTGTTGCTGAGGGGGAAGTTGTACTACAAGCCCACGAGACTTGCCTGTGTTCCCCCTCACACTCCACAGCTTTTCTTATACATGGCAGCACGTTTTTCTGCAGCAGGCAACAAGCATCAGCTCAAGGCAAAGGCACTGCGAGCAACGTGCTGTAACAAAACTTCCATGCAGAAAAATGGGAATGACACCAGAGAAAACTTGCCTTCCAAGTGGTAGCAGATTTCAAATGAAGTGACCTATATTTACCCCTAAGGCATAACAACAAAAGCATTTTAAATTTATATCACACATCTCATCCCTAAGGATCTCCAAACATGCAAGCAATGGATTTATAAACAGCCCCACAGTTCACAGAGAGAAATGCAGATCTTCCCAGGGATGCAACAGTCAATTTAAGAGACATCAAAAATAAGACACAGCCTAAAAATAAAACCAGAACTGAGCGTGGTCAGTCAGAAATCTACATAACATAACAACACTGTGGAGCTCTGGCTGGATACCCTGGTGAGCTCCATTTCTTTAACTGTGGAACAGCCTTAAGATTTTAAATGACTTAATTTGGACCTTGGCTATTCATGCTGAAAAAGTACCTCCCACGTAGTTTGCTTGGTTATCATGTCAGCCTGAATAAGATAGATAAATGTTTCCTCTGTATCCACAGCTCACAGTTTTGGGGCTGTTCTTTGACAGTCCCCAGTCAAAAATACATGAGGGGGAGGTGAACAGCCCACGCGTAACACTGTGAGCTGATAAAAATAACCTGTGCTTAAGTCTCTTGTGCCCACATTGGCTTCTAAAAAATCCTTTCAAATTAGCAACAGTCAAATTATTATTGGAAAGCAGGAGGGAAACGTCCTCGTTCAGCTCTGGACAAAGTTTTTGGAACTGAATGCTGTCTAGTCCTTACCCCTCTAGCAGCTGTAGATGAGAGGCCAAGGTAAGCTGATTTTAATTGCAAAACACTGTCAGAATAAGTGTTTTCTAGCTACTGTTTCGTAGCTTCCACTGAACAACAAAGTCTTTAATCCTTCGAATAAATAAAGGGGAATCCTATTCCAAAAGGGCACACAAATTAGAAAGGGGGCGCCTCACTTGGACCAACACATGCAGGCAGTGGGTTTATTGCACTGCTTTGCTTTACTTTTGTTTTTAGCCTGGGCCAAGATCCTCCTGAATGCTGTGAACTCCCTTTTCTCTTATGTTTACTCCTAGACATTCACAATCCCTGAGATTAAGTGGGTGGAAAGAGTTAACAGATATCTGCAGTGGCAATCACAAAAGCACAAAGTTGAGGGACCAACTCTGGTAAATCAACAGCATCACAGAGACAGCAGTAGACAGCTCTCATGATTAGTGTGGCAATCAGGAAATTGCAGTTTAATGTGTTTGCTTGAGGAAGCAGCACGAGAATCTTTCATGTACTTCAAAAATGGATTAAAATCTTACTGCCCCTTTCCAGCAGTCAGGCACGCAAGACTGCTTCTGAACCTTGCCAGCCAGAGACAAAAAAAACCCACAAACATATTCCCCGCAAGCTGGCAGCACAGCAGATGGGGTGTTTAGGCCAGAGGGAACTTTTGCAAAATCCAGTCCTCAGGTACCAGGTGCAAACCCACACAGTCCCAGCCTTTTGCATTGGCACAGCACTTTTCCGGTAGCCCTTTGCTTTGGGAATGCCCTCTGTACTGTGATGTTCGTGTAACAAGGAGAAGGAGCCATTTGCAGAGCATCTGCACAGCCCTTCACTGAGTGCCACAGAACTGCCTCCTTCAGGCAGTAGGAACTCCTAACATAGTCACAAATACAAAATGCAAATACCCTAGGTCTCAAGATGATGAGTGTGAAAAGCACTCCTGTGAGATGAGTACATTCAGAACAGACCTATTAAACCAGCATATGCAAGAGGATAGAGGCCTTCAGGTTGGCACAGACCATGGCAACTCACTCTAACCTGTCCTGGGTCTGAATGGCTGCTCTGATCCTAGGGGCATGCAGCATACAAGTGAGGGGCACGCAGCAAATCTGAGCAGTGGGCAACCGAAAGGACAAAATGACACACTGAAAAGCTGAGCTTGTTTCTTTCTATCATATTTACTCATGCTTGTGGACTATGTGGAAAATTGTACAGAATGATTGATAGAATGAGTTAATTTTCAGCAAGAAAATATTTATTTTTATACTGCCTCAGCAATATAAAAACAGCACCAATGACTTCCCCACAACTTCAAAACCTTTGTCACTCTGTCTCCTACAAGCTTATGCTCTCCCTCTAGGCAAATACTGTAAACAACATTGTTAGCTGAGAGGAGTTACAGAGAAGATAGCAGCTTTATTTGTTTTAATAGATCCTGCTTGTCCTGTCATCCACTGGCTGCCTGCTACTTCACACAGAGACTGGGGCACCGGCAGAGCAGCTCCTTGATCTGAGCTCTTGGCTGCCTCACAGCCTGGGCACCAGCCTGGGGCCCTGTGGTGAGACTGTCAGAGCTACTGTTAACTCATTTTCTTAGAGCAAAATTCAAAACAAAATAGGCGTCAGTAAACATGCTGCACAGACTTGCACCCACTGGCCCTGAAGCTCAGCCCCCGCTGCCAAGGGCATGGCTGGGGCACTGCAGCCAGCAGGAAGTGGGCTGACCTTTCCAGCCAGAAATCATTTTGCCATCTCCTTTCCACCATCTGCAACTGTCTGAAGCACCACAGCTCCCAGACATACGTAAAACAAGTACACCTCGACACGTGTGCCTCCAAAATGAGGCCTGGCAAATGGTTTCTAAAAATAGCCTGAGGTTGCCTGTGACAGCAGCTGGAAGTAATTTGCAGAGGCAGAGAACTTGTTTTGCTGAGTTTGGTTTCCAGCTGCTGCAATGTGGATGGGAAGTTCTGCAGTGTAATTTCTGTATGGCTCCAGCAGAACCCTGGTGGGAGGCTGCTCAACTAGGCCTGCACCCAACTCCCTGCGCTGCCATGAGGCAGGCAGGAGGAGATTCATTTGGTAATTAAGTTCCCCCTTTCAATTTACATTAAAAAGGGGAAACCCTTTCAAGAAGCTTGCAAAACTTTCATAACCCTATAACCTATACAAGAAAAAGTTGCCTGGCTTTTTTAAACCTGCCCAAAAGCACCAGCGGGCTGTCCCAGGCCTTGAGATGAATAATGAGAAAAAGGCCAGGAATGGTATGGACGGGCTGGAAACCAAGACCAGATGTTTTCAGGAACCCATGTGCCCTCTCTGCTCTTCCTCCCCCTTTCATCTTTAGGTTTTCTCCCAGGGCCTCTTGCAGAGGGACACCATCCCACGGGAAAGTGGTCAGAGCACATCTCAGACAGTTAGTCAGCCAGGCCAGCAATTGCTGCAAGAGGAGAAAAATTCTTAATGGGAATCCCCCACATCTGAGAAGCAGCAGAGAAATTCACCAGGGAAAAAATCGGCATCACTAAACCCCATACTGCCTTTAATCCTTGTGGGAGGCTGCATTCAGCCAGCTCTCATTGCAAGCAGATGGGAGGGCATCAGTGAAGAGCAGAGAAGAAAAAATTAAAGTGGACTCAGAGAATAAGGATGCAGACAAAATATATCACTTTCCAAGGGGGAAAAAAAGTTTGTGTTTTTTTTTTGTTTTGTTTTTTTAAATCTTCACAAATGTTCTGAAGAGTTCTGTACAGTCGTTGGCAAGAACTGCATGCACAGAGCGGAGCATGACTTTCCTTCCCATCGCATATCACAGAGACAGATTAAAATCTTCCACAGCAGAAGGTGACTTGTCCTGAAGGCTGATGCCATACCTGCAGGCCTGCAGCCAGTGTGACAGTTTAACACAAGTCATGCACAATAGCATGGATCTCTCAAATAAATTATTAGCACTGTGACACACTCAAGGCTTTGGGACCTGCGGTCAACACAGACAAGCTCTTCTCCTGCAGCCCTAGGCCCTGCGTGGAGCTCCCCTCCCCCGAGACTGTTGCAGGACAGGCAGCGCCGGAGGGCAGGTGTGGGTGCTGTTGGGACAACGCGGGCACAAGGACGGAGCACTTGGAGCAGCACAGCAGGTGCTCAGCGCGCTGACCGCAGCCTCAGCATCCACCCCTCTGGGCAGCGACGGGCTTTATAGCGCCACCTCGCCACCAGAAGGCCTAAATCTGCCCTCGGTCCGATGCACGCCAGATGAGCGCTGGTTAATGCCCCCTCGGGGAGGCCCTCATCCCGCGCCGGGCGGGGGAGCCCCGGGCGGGCTGCAGCGCAGGGCAGCAGGCCGGGCGCCGCAGGGAAGTACCGCGGGCAGCGCGTTACTCAGCGGGACAGCGAGTACTTCCCCGCGCCGAGCCCCCCCGGCAGGCGGGGCAGGGAATTCCGCCGGGCTGGGCTGGGCTGGGCCGGGCCGGGCAGAGTTGGGCCGGCCCCGTCCCTCCCCTGCCCGCCCCTGGCGCCGAGCAGGACCGGGCTCGCCCGAGTGGCTGGAAATTCCCGCGGCGGCGGCTCCTCCCCCGCAGAAATCCCCTCGCCGGGGTGTATAGGCGCTCGCTGCCGCCGCTGCCGCTCACTCGCGGATGCCCGCCTGCCTCGTAACGTCGTCGCCAGCACCAGCAGCCGCGGCGTCGCGCCGCCCCGCCAGCCCCGCCGCCATGCTTAGCGCCCACCGCCCCGCCGAGCCGCCCGCCGTGGAGGGCTGCGAGCCGCCGCGCAAGGAGCGGCAGGGCGGGCTGCTGCCGCCAGACGACCGCCACGACAGCGGGCTGGACTCCATGAAGGAGGAGGAGTACAGGCAGCTGGTGCGAGAGCTGGAGGACATCCGTCTGCAACCCCGCGAGCCGCCCGCTCGGCCACACGCCTGGGCCCAGCAGCTCACCGAGGACGGCGACACGTAAGTCGGGGCCGCGGGAGGCTGGGCCGGGACGCGCCGGCGGCGGGGAGGCGCCGGGCGGGGAGCGAAGCAGAGCGCGGAAAGTCCCTGGAGCGGCGCCAGGAAGAGGCGGCTCCGCGGCGCGGAAAGCCCCGGCCGCCGAAAGCCCCGGCTTTCGAAACGTGCACATGACTGCGGCCGTGACCCGGGCGCCGCGTCAGCCACGTCCCGCGGGGGGATTTGGGGCTCACGTAGGGTGCTTCCTTTTTTTCTTGGTGCAGTTTCCTCCACTTGGCGATCATTCACGAGGAAAAGGCCCTGAGCCTGGAGGTGATCCGGCAGGCCGGTGGGGACTGCGCTTTCCTGAACTTCCAGAACAACCTCAGCCAGGTACGCTGCACCCCCGGCCCGGGCCGCCCCCACAAAAGGCCCGCGGGGAATTCCCTTGGAATAGTTTCTCTGTAGTTGGATGGATGCTAAGTTGGAGCCCACGTTGGGGAAAGCACCTGGCCCACTTCGAGCAGTGAGGATGCAGCACTTTGTCCTGCTGTAGCCTCTTACATTTTCCGTATATGATACAATGGATTGTGCTCCTCTCCATTGGGATGTTAATGATATCCTTCATATGGATGGAATGTCTGATATCTGGAGAGCCCCAAGTCCATGGCTTCCAGACTAATGAGCAGCAGTGTGCTGTGCCAGGAAGCATAAAGACCTGACTTGCAGTACTTGCAGTTGGGCAAAAGTCCTCAAAAGCCACTGCATGGTTTGTGTATTTGGACATTTGCCACACTTGTCACATAACTCAAAGCTGTGTGTTCCCTCCTGCCTGCAGACTCCACTCCACCTGGCGGTAATCACAGACCAGCCTGAAATCGCCGAGCACCTGCTGAAGGCTGGCTGCGACCTGGATGTCAGGGACTTCCGTGGGAACACCCCACTCCACATCGCGTGCCAGCAAGGCTCGATCCGCAGCGTCAGCGTCCTCACGCAGCACTGCCAGCCCCACCACCTCCTCGCTGTCCTGCAGGCCACCAACTACAATGGTACGTGTGCGCTGCCCTGGCAGAGACCTCTTGAGAAGTATCTCGTTCCCTTTGCAGTGCTGAGGAGGCCCCAAAGCAACACAGTATCTGACTTCCTTAAGGTGTCATGGGTTCAGCCTTCTGGGCCTTCTTGCTCATGATCATTGGCTCTCATGGGCCTTAAGTTTTGTATTTTTAGTGAGTACTTCTGCAGTACTCGTAGCAGTTATGTTTTTGTGTGTTCCTTTTTTTTTTTCTTTTTTTCTTTTAATTTTTAGTTGTTACAGTAAGGCACAGTTAAACACTGGAATAAAGCCTCTAAGAAATATTTCCAAAGTCCAACCCAGTTATCCATACTTAACAGAAGCTGGAAAGCTGTTTTGAAAAACGTGTTTTTGGCCTGGTTAATTTACAAACTTAGATACTGTCCTGTCCTATCATCTTGACTTTAAACAAGTTATGGGACATTAGGTAAGACTTACTCAAATTTTGCCTTCGTTTTTATCTCCCAGGACATACATGTCTCCATTTGGCATCTATTCAAGGATACCTGGCTATTGTCGAATACCTGCTGTCCTTAGGAGCAGATGTAAATGCTCAGGTATGTACTTTACAATATGAATTTGACTGACCTGTCTAGTCAGAAGAATCAACAGGTGTGACAGTGCCAAATCTCACTCCCCTAATGCAGTACCTCATGTTGTTTCCAAACAGGAGCCGTGCAATGGGAGAACAGCACTACACTTAGCCGTAGACCTGCAGAACTCAGACCTGGTGTCACTTCTGGTGAAACATGGGGCAGATGTGAACAAAGTGACCTACCAGGGCTACTCTCCATATCAGCTCACATGGGGACGAGATAACTCCAGCATACAGGAGCAGCTGAAGCTGCTGACCACAGCTGACCTGCAGATACTGCCTGAAAGTGAGGATGAGGAGAGCAGTGAATCAGAGCCAGAGTTCACAGAGGATGAAGTAAGTACTGTTTGCTTCTTTTCAAGAGAGGAGTCACATCCTGCCCGTTGTTTGGCTGGTGTTGCAGGGATGACCTCTTCCCTATAAAACTTTTTGGGATAACAGCCCATGAAGTAAGGCTGTGCTGCCAACCATCACAGGAGTGACGGTTAGGGCAAGGATATAAATAGAATGAGCTTAAGAGTGAAATATAAATAATACACTGGGGAACAGAGGGTAGCTTCACACTGATTTCTCTGTAGGTATATTGCAGAACTTCATGACATAAAATAGTTAATGAGTGGATTTGGACTTCTCAGCATTTGTTTTTGTGACAGTCTTAGTGCTGTTAAATAGCAAATGTAACCATTTCAGTGTGTAAGTTGCAGACGTACTGGAGTTAGGGCATGTAGAATTTGGCTGCTGTCCCAGAGTAGATGGGATACTCCTAGTAGGAGTTTGGCATTAACAGCATTTTGTTTTTCTTCCAGCTTATGTATGATGACTGCTGTATTGGAGGAAGACAGCTGACATTTTAAAGCAGAAGTTTCTGTGAAAAGTGACTATGTACATATGTATAGGAAAAAAAGCCTGACTTTCTTCATTTAAAAAGAAAGTCTATACTCGAAGGAGAAAAAAGTACTGAGATACTACACTGCCCAGCCAGGAGCACGTCATGCTAGCAGGTTCCATGTTCTGACCTGTACTTCAGTAACAGGAATGGGATGTGTAACATTGTTAAGAGATCAGTGAACGTGCACACCATCTGATAAAGAGCTACGTTATCTAATTTTCTCTGCTGCATGAGGATAACAGACTGCACGTCCAATGTGCTGTAAAAAATGCATTTGAGAGCGGCCTTGTGACACTAAGTGCTGTGAGGAGTGCTCATCCCCTCGGTGGCAAGACAGGCCTGCACAAACGTCCCATCTGCTTGAAGACTGTGAAGCTGGCATTAGGTTAAGGCACTGCTGTGCCCTGCTCCCTGACCCTGGCTGCTCAGGGTTGAGGTGCAGCAGGTGGAGAAGTCTGACCATGGGAAAGGTGACCTGGCTGCTGGGAGGAAGGTAGCAATGATGTTAACTGTGGGCATTGGAAACTGTGTGTTTCACACCATGTGTGTCGTAATTGCTACACTTTTTAGCAACTGTAAAGAATGTAAATACTGTACATTTTTGTTTATAATTATTTTGGTACCTGTGAGATATGTATTTATTAAAAAAGGCAAATTTCTGTACCCAGCCTTTGAAACAGTTCATTATCCATCTCATCATGAGCTGCATGGGATCCACATGATCAGCTTTTTCAGTAATAGCTGATGTAGTAAGCATATGGGGTCAGAGGCTGGGGGGTTTTGGGTAGTCCACTACAGGAAGAGTAGGACATGTAAGCAGCTTTCAGCTCCCAGCATTTCTCCTGCAGCTAATTTTAGCAACACACGTAGGTGTAGCTTCCTGTGCTGGTTGTTGCAGGCGGGTAGGGGGTTGGGATTCCCCTCCTGCTTCACAAGTGCCAGATTGTGCATGCTATGGAGAGACTGAGTCTATCTTCAGTGAGAGGTGCCTGCTCTAGGGGCACCTTTTTTTCAAGCTCCTGGTGTCTGGGGGTGCAGTGAGGATGCAGAGCACAGCTTTGAAACCTGGTTACTCTTGTATTGACTTGCTCAGGGATGTTTGCAGAGCAGCCCTGTGCCTGCCTTCCCTCTCATTTATCACAGCCTGAATCTGCTTTGAACTTGGACACCTTCAGACTTTCCAGTGGGGATTTCCGCAGGAAGGAGTGCATGCCTGGGGAAGGAGCACTGCTGCCTTTCACCAAACTGCGGGTGGGGGCCTCCCCTTCTCCCTGCTGTGGGAGCTGCAGCTCTCCCTGCCCAGCCTACAGCTATGAAATAGGTGCCCTTAACACGTTTAAGTTATTCCTCTATGTTTTCACCAGGAATTAGTGCAGATGGAATAATTCTGCTTAAACTCCCATCTGCATCTGATCGCCTTTTGGCAGTGTGGTGCAGAGCAGGCCTAATTTTAGCTGCAGATACTGGAACAGTATGTGATGAACATAAAGCGATCGCTCAGTTGAGTGAAGCATGACCACAGCCAGCTTTCGGGCTGCATTTCACCTGTGCCACAACCTTGGGATCAGGGTGGGGTGCGTCAGAGCTGCTGACGCAGGACAGAGCTCTGCTAGGAGCACCAGCCAGGGGACTTTTGTGCAGCTGGCAGTTGGCCAGGCTTAAAAGCCAGTGTGGGCGGTGATGGTTCCAGCTTGCACAGGGAGACCCTTTTCCTCTCCCATGAGGGATTTCTGATACAACCTGTGCAAAGGGCTGTTTGGTATGAGGAAGAGCACTGCAACTGCCTGGGTGCTTCTTAATTTGCATGGGAGCTAAAGGCTGTTGTGGAAGTGACTGTACAGAAATTGTAATCCTGAGTCATTTATACTTCCCCTCCACTCTCATAGCATTAGAATTGCCCAGGTGTACACACTGGAACTTCCTTCTTGTAGAAAGGGCTATGCCTGAAGTTCAAGCCTGCACATTTTCCAGGACTGGGTCTGTGCAATAATCTTTTTTTCTGGGGCTTTGGGCCTCACCCTGCACTCCTGCAGATATAGCACCTACTAAATCTGATCTGTGGATGAAGTGGTGGGGGTTTATCCACCTACAGCAAAGAATCCCAGACAAATTTCAGCCTTTCCTGATTAAGCACCACGTTGCAACAGTTGAAAATAGAAAATGTTCCAACGTCCAGCTACATCCCAATTTCCCACTGACAAAACATGGGCTTGAAATTATGTCAGGGTCCTTTGGAAGCATTCACCACCTATAGATATCAATGTGCTGGAAGTGCTGAGGTACATGGCTAGACCTGGTATACAAATATTTAAACAGATACCATCTGAATACAAATATTTTTTACTGAAAGGCTGGAGCGAGAGAGAAAAGTGCAGTTATCAGGAGTATCGGTCTGGTTGAGTATGTTCAGAGGCAGTTGTATGTTCCCTGGTGCCCAGTGCAACATTTAGACAAATAATACCTTAGGCAGGTGCAGTTATAACATCATAAGAGTTCTATAATGACTGAATAAATGAAGCAAATGCTGTACTGCTGTACAAGGAAGTTCTACAGCTAACCAAATCATTGCCAAAGTACTGGTTATTCTACTGTTTGCCTTCATCAGTCATGCAAAAGTAACAAAGTAGTGAAAATGCAGGAAATGCAGTTTAAAGCAAATAGGACAGAGAGTAATGTGAGAATATGTGTCTGTTCACAAACTAGCTTTGGGCATGTTTTATATTTGCAGCCACTCCACAGGATATATTGCTAGTGCAGTGTTTCGCCTTTTCACTTGATGGAACTTGATTGTGCTGTAACACAGAAGTGAAGATCATCCATTATAAGTTACCCCCCCACCTCCCAAGAAAGCAAATTTTGACACATGCCCTTAGCCACTGCTTATCTGCACTCTTTTCCACACCTATCCTTTTTGAAAGATCTTTTGAGACTGGCTTTGTTGATAACCTTCTGCTTCCTTCTCAGCACTCTTGTAGACATGTCTCATTAGTGAGCATAGGAAAGGAAGATCCTTAAGCATTCATTCATTCTGCCACCATGGCTGCTGTTAGCAGAACAACACAGCTTGCTCTCACTTGTCTGCTCCCTCCTGCCAATGCTCCTCCACGTTGGCCCAAAACTTTCTTCCAGCACCTTGAATGCTTTGAATAGGGCACTATGAGGCTCAGCAATCTTTAAAGGGTTCAAAAGCATCCATTCCACATACAGATCAGGGTCCGATTCAGTTTAGTTTCAGTTTCCTGACTGGCAACTGCCAGGAGCATGCACTACAGAAAAGCATACAAAAAGAGCAACTATCAAGCAGTACTGAGCACAGTCTCCTAATTTCAGCAACCCTGTGATTTAAAGACTACCAGAGATCAAGGTGGCCTCTTTCTGTGAGATGGTTCTTCATGAGGTTTTATTGTACAGAACTTGTTAACTTCTGAAGTTGCTGCACACCTCCAACATCAGCAGCATCTTGTGACAGGATTGCCCCAGTCCACTTACAAGTGGTGTGAAGAAGCAATCAGATAACTTCCTTTGAAATGCCCCTGACTACAGACTGATCCTCATAGCACATTCTCCTTCCGTTTTATCCTGTGGTATCACAACTCTATTTCCTCCTGAGACTGCAACTTTTGCTGCCTTCACTCCATGGACATTGCTGCCCTGGAGCTGCTGGGGACTTCCCACACAGGATCCCTCATCCCTCTGTTCTTCAGAACCAGGACAAGCACACAGCAGTACATTTCTCCCATTCCTTGGGAATTCCCTCGGTATTTTTTCTTAATGTAATCACACCTATTGTTATTAGCAGGGTCAGTTCTCTCTATTAGCCCAGGTCTTCAGCACCTTTGTCTTCCCCTTTTCTGCTCAACCAGCAGCATGATCTGCCTTTTCCTGCTCTTCTCTGCACTCCAGACTGAGCCCTTTCTTTGGGTCTCTCCTGTTCTCCTGCACCAGCTTCCCTGTGAACTCATTCACTCATCCACTTTCATGCACTGTACTCCACGAGCTAGCATTTTTGTGTCCATCCTGTGCCCTTTGCTTGTATCTGTAGATCTCTTTGATAATCTCTCAGGGATATTTCCATACTTCCTTATATTGCACAGACAGGTCTGAACTCTATTTCCTCCCACACCCTCCTCTTCCTCTTAGTACTCTGGCTCCATGCAGGCCTCTCTTACCCCCCAGCAAATTCTGAACCCTTCTCTTTAACTCACTGTAGAAATTGTGAAGATGCAGATGTCTCACCTCAGCCTCTCTACCCTCAACAAGGAGAGGTAGGACAGGCAGCCCTTGTGTTGGGCAGCTCACAGCATGAGGGGCCTGCGCTTCAAGATTTAACTCCTACATTGCAGGATTTAATGCCTATAGTGTGGGGTTTAACTCTTGCTCTACTGCAGCCCTTCATCATTAGGAAATGGCTCCCTGTTGACTCTTTGGTATTTAACATACCACACGTAGCACAGAAGCACTACTGGACCAGACAGGGCCAAGACACAAGGTTTAGCAATAAACTGGCCCCACATACAGCTAGTGGGCCCTGCTGCACCAAAAGGCAGGGAGGACACTAAGAATCTTAATCTGTTTAAAAAACAGTTGCTGGCTTTACCCCACAGCTTTAATTTATTTATTTGGGACAGGAACTGCGGCCACACAGCCTCTCCTCATCTCCAACAGCCAGTCAGAGCTCTCTGAAGCCTACACATCAGAACCAAAAGCTGTTACATTTAACATGGTTTTAGTGTAAGAAACCAAAGTCCAGAGGGCTTGAAACAGGACCATCCCTTCCCTGGAGGTTTGACTTCCCTTCTTCCCCCTCACTTCAGCTCTCAGTTTGTCCCAAGGCCATGTGCTTGTCCAATTCTCCAAAGAGGACTTTCCAGTCTGGATCTGAAGAAAGATGGGTTTTTCTCTGCTCAATCCTTTCTGCTGTGTCACTGCTTTAGAGCCATCACAAGCCGCTGCAATGCATGCTGTCACTTTTCCCAGCAGTGGTCACACTGCTTGTGGCCATAGAGGTCTTACCACCTCTCCAGGCAGACTGGTCCCCACTCTGGTCCCACCTCCTGCCTGCTGCTACCCTGCTTATTTATTGAGCTTAACCTGGGGATTAGTGTTCTTACTCAGAAGGAATAGGCCCCCAGACCTTCAATTTAAATCCTTTTCATGTTCCCTGTTTAAGGACACCCTGAAAAGAAGCTTGTCATCCCTCCAATCAAAAATAAAACACAAAGCACAATGTGAAAACAAATGAGTGAATGTATGCAAAGTGCTGCAAGATCATCACACAGAAAGAGCCTTAAAACGCAAACATTTCTAACTTGAGCGCACCCAGAAAAGTGCACATGGCTATGATTACAGAGTAAGTTTTAACTCAGTTAATTATTATCCCAGGATTTCAATAGCTTGGAGGAGGGAGTTTCACAAGGAAGGAGGGAAGAGTTCTGCAAGCACTGTGCTTCACAAGCCTGTTTGTCTGCACCTGGGACTGCCCAGGTGTTGCACAAGAGGCAGCCCACACTGAGCAGCTGCCAGCAAGGGGCTGTGCTGCTCACCATGCACAGTGCAGGAGGACTTGAGCTGTCTTTTTCCTCTCTGCATGGGAAAAGGACACGCAATTTCTGAGCTAGAGATCTAAGCATGTGTTGAACCAAGGACTGAAAGTCAGTAATGATAGCTGCCTGGCCCAAGCAGCACACAGAGCGAAACCACCCTCTTATTTAAATTTTTCTAAGAGGAGAACTTTCCACTCCAATCTGCGTCAGGGCTGATGCTTCTGGACTCAAGCTAAAACACCAGCCTGACTTCTTGTAGCAGCCTCTCTGAGAAGCTTTGCACCAGCAAACAAGAAAGCAAACAAAATCTCACCTCAGCTGCATGAAGCCTACTTACCCTGGGCTGTGCCAAGCTTGGTCTGAGGAAAACTCTTCAGAAGAGGGGGATTCACACCACCCACTCACCTCTAAACACACTTGACCTGCACCTCCTGTCTAACTGCCTCAGGAAATTTCCTGAGCTGTAGCAAAACGTCCCACACTGCCTGTCTGCCCAAGACCTACCCATTCTCCCATCGCTACAGGCTTGCCCTACAGCAACAGCAAGCTGAAATACCTGGCATTGAGATGCTGGCATATCCTGTGGGTCCCTGGCCCTCTTTTTAAGGTGGTTATTTTTCACATGAAAATGCATTAAGCTTTTCCCACTGTGTGATTTTTGGATCTGCTCCCAGGGTAAGAGAGGTGGACAGCCACACACAGCCAGCGCTTCTGCCAGCATTGCCTTCTGCCCTGGTGACAACACACCAAGCCAGTTAGTTTTCTTCTCTGTGCCGGCAAAGGAGGCTGACCTCCAAAACGCATAGGTATCTGCTTCCCTTTGTGAGCCATTTCTGTTTCCAAAGGACCTGTGAAGTTAGGAACCAGTAAGTCTTCATTTCCTTTTTCAGAGAACTCTTGACAAAGTGGGATGAGGAAGCCACCCAGATCATTTTGCAGTTGGCTGTCTTCAGCGCTTCCTTCCTTCCAAGCAGCATTCAAGGTGGTCCATTGAGACTGGATGCTCTGGGAAGCCCATTCCTAAACGTAGCTGTGCTGAAGGGTAGCAGATAAGAGGAAAAAGCTGTATCCACACACTGTCTCAAACTGGAGAAGAGCATGTCAGTACAGCACAGCAACAACAAGGCACAAATAACACCTAGCACACTTTTCATAAACATTTAGGTGTGCAGAATAGGCAAATGTACCTGCACTGCAACATCCTGAGAATTAATGCCAATTTCACCAGACTCTCTGCTTAATTTAATAAAAAAGTGGAATACTTCAGAATAGCTGTTTTCCCCCCCAATTTCAAAGGAAACATTCTGTTTTGCTTTAGGTAGAAACAATTATTATTAAAAAACAAACAAACAATGATTAAAATAATATTAAGAACTTCTGAACTAAAACAGAATACTCAGGAGGCTTAGAAAACAAGGTTTTTTGTTTCTTTTTTTTTTTTTTTCCTTTGGAAACATTAGATGTTTTTGTCACTCACCTGTAATAATTTTTCTCCCAAGTTTTTGCAATTGTGATAACACAGTTTCTTCTTCCACTCTTCTCCTGACTCATGTGAACTGGGCATACACCTGACCTGGGGCTTGCTGTCTCATCTGTGAAAAGCCAGCCCCAAAATTTGCATCCAATTGTAGTCTCTACAGTAGCTATTAAAATCCTTGGGTTTGTTTAGGGGCAGGTTTTCAGTTGGCCTTGCAGCTGAAAGCCTTCAGTCAGGTCTACTCAGCTGCCCATTGCAATTTGAGGCATTCCTTCACCTCACACAGGTGGATCCTATTTCCTACATCCACTGACTCTATCTTTTGGCTGCTCCAGATGAACAGCATTAGAAGATAGCTCACAGGAGAGGATATTTTCAAAATAGATCCAGAGAATTTTGTTGTGGTGGAAGTTTTGGGGCTGGAAGCTTACAGCTTCTCACAGGTTAATGGATGCTGATTCAGGCACCTTGTGGTTAGTGTCCTGGTGTGTAAGATGTTACCCATGACTTAGACCATGTCTCCACGCTGATTCAACCAAAGGCGTGAAGCCAGTGCACAGGACCCAGGGCTGTTAGGTGTTTCCCATGCAGATGCTTTCATTTAGCACCAAAGTTGCATGAAAGGAACTCATTTTGTCCTTCTCTTCCTGTGGGTAAGTCCCTCGCATTGCGAGCAAGTTTGTCATGAAACACCAGCACAAAGGACTTCTTAGCATTGCTTTAGGAAAAACATTATCTCCACAGCTTCACTAACTGTACAACTGGACCCTTGGCTGCTGTAACCACAGGGGAAAGATAAACCTGTATAGCGTTATTAATGATTTTCCTTAATGTTGTATGAAATATCATCTTCATCTCTGGTCTGCAAAGCATCCGAGTCGTTGAGCACAGCTAAAATTAGCAAGGGAGCTGTTTGGAAGCAGCATTCCTATGGGCGGTGGTGAGCTGCCTGGTGAGTAGGGGTCTACCAGTGCAAGCTGCCTTGGGGAAGCTGCTGCTGTGAATGACACCATCCTTCCTGGAGAGACAGCAAACCACCCCAGCATGGGTGTGAAGAACGATGGAGCAGTGCTGGGTCCTACTATAAAGGGAGCTTTAAAGGGTGATCTAAAATGAAGGTATGCCCTAACGCAGGTTGGGAGAGGCACCATCTGCCCACCAGTTCCACTGAAGTGAGCAGGAGTTCAGCGCCTTTCCCACTGAGCCTCCAGGAGTTCTCCTGGAGGAAGCAGGAAAGTGCAAGCTGGCTCCCAGTGAGGGATCTGACTTTACCTTATTTTGTGAAGTGGTGAAAAAGAGGCAGTGATGGTAAATGCAAATATCTGCAACACATCAGGGCCTCAGCACGGAAAATACTTTGAACCTGCTCACCCCTTGCAATACACAAGCATGCAGATAAAGGAGCAGTGTGGCTGTGACATGTGATTCACATGGGCCTTGCTGCAAAGACCAACTGCTCTTCTGGAAAGAAATGTTGCTGAAAAGTCTCATTGAGTAAGGAGTCTTTGGACTCCCTCTGAGACATGGTTGAAATAGGTGCTGAAGATCTGCTCTTAAGAGGGAGAGCTTGACACGCATTGCTGCCTTCGGCATTACAAGAAATGAAGAAGAAAGAGGAAATGATCTGAGCTGTATGCACGCAACATGAGCTGCATCAAACAGCAGTTAGTACGATTCTCCCAGGATGCAGTGTTGCAGCTACATTACTGTCACTCTCTCTCTTAGTGCTGACAGCCAAATTATTTCTTGCATAGCTGTAGTCACACACCTAATAAGCTTGATCCTGCACAAACCCAGAGCATCTTCCCTTTGCTAACGGGCATTCTTTTGGGTCCTGTGCCTGCAAAGCACCAAGATCTCCAGTGTAATTCCAGACATGGTGCTGGCATGGCTCTGAGCATCCCCAGGGTGGGCCCCAGCTCCACCCAGCCCTTGCAAGCTGTGTGCTCCCCATCTGCCAGCCAGGCTGCGGGTGTCACACAAGAGAGCCTCTGTGCCAGCAGCCAGCACAGCGCACACTGATTAATTCTAAAGGAATGAGGGAGAGGGAAAGAGATGTTTTTGCTAGCAAGCAGCCAGCAATTAAGGATTGCAATAATACTAATGAGCCTGACCAAGGGTGATATTAGCTTCTCAAAATACTTATAGCAGAACTAATACTACAGGTCTGCAGTGGGGAAAGCTGAAGTGTAGCTACTCGATGGTTTATCTTATCCCTGCTGCTGGGTGCCATACATAAAGCATCCCTGATCCATCAAAGCACTTTCCAGGGACAGAGAGCAGCAGGGGCTGAGAGAGTGAAGCCTCTGGCCCTGTCACTGCTACCCCAAGTCTGCATGTGCCCCAGGTCACTAGGACCCAGCACAAACCTGCCCTGGAAACAAGGCAGAGCCTGCAATGGGCATGCAGCCTGCAGGACTCGGACTGTGAGCTCCCTGGGGCTCAGGCTGCTTGCAAATATCATTGTGCATCTGCCTGGAGAAGGTGTACTGCCAGTCCTCTCCTTTGCAGGGCCACAAGGATTACAAACTGGTAAAAAACAGCACTGGCAGAATTAAAAGTGTGATGCTTCCAGCTGTAAGTGTACCCACCAATGTCTGCTGTTCAGGCCCTCCCTCTGTGCAGGGCTTTCCTCAGGTGCATTAGGTTCCAGCAAAAGAGCAGATTTCCATCGGTGATATATAATAATGTGAGGTGAAAGACTGTGGGGTCATGAGCAGAGTAAGGTGGATATTAAGTAGGATTTCTGGCTGGGCCTGGCCCATGCAGTTCCATCGGGTTTCACCTTTGCTCAGCCCATCTTGCAGAGGCGCTCTATGCAAATGCAGTTCTCAAGCTCTAACACACGTGACTTTTGAAATGTTCAAGCTATTCAGAGAACAATTTATAGGATCAGATTTTCCTATGTCCCCTCAAGTCATTTTATTAATCACTGGGACCATTCTCAAATGCCTTTCAACACTGAGAAATTCCAGTTAATCATAGCCTGCCCTGCTATCACCCTTCTCAGCATTAGATGGAGAAAGAAATGATGCAGCGAGGACCTTAGTCACACTAACAGTGCTTCAAGGCTAAGCGGGGAATGGGATGTGAATCATCTTTGCCTTTTCTTTCATTTAAGGGAAATAGAGAATACAACTGCTGCTGTGAGTACGAAATGCAAAAGACAGTGACAGCGCTTCCTGCTTTATTCCCACACGGGTCCATGCAGCCCAATCCTTCCCTGCGTGCAGTTATATGGACTGAAATAACCCAGCTCTATTTAAAGCCAATCCTTGGAGATTTGCTGACTGCATCTGAGTGAACACAAAGCTGTTATCCAGGACTGGTTGTGGAGTGAACCAAAGGATACTTTCCAAAAAAGCCGGTTCCTGTTATGTAACTCAACCTCACCTTGTCCAGAGACTTTTTGTGCATTACAGATGTAGAAGGGCAGCAGGATGTGGTGTGAGGAGAAAGCAAACCAGCTTGTCAGGAAAGTGCAAGCATGGTAATGATAAGCACTGCACCCCTTCACTTTTAAAAAAATTTTCAGTTTGCTGAAATCAACAGGGCACTTTTGGCACCCAAGGTACGGAGCAAGGAGCAGCTTGAGCAAGCAAAGGGGAATACGAAGCCATTGGCCAACATGGTAGGGAACAGAAGGTGAAGCAGGATCTCCCTCATGCAGCCCCACAGGAGTGGATCCCCTGCTGCAAAGGAGCATCCAGAATTTGTTTATGTGCTTTAAGCAAGGGCTCTACTAAAGAGCTGAGCGCTCAGCTCCAGCTCCTTCTACCACTTCAGCCTGCTCCTGCCCTACTAAACGTAAAGACCTTTTGGGGCATTGAGGCCATGGTATCTGCAGTGGTTTCCTGCCAAAGCAACAGGAAGCTGCAGGCATCACATCTACGCCCAGAAGCTGGTCATGCTGTGGAGCCTTTGCAAGCTGCCTGAAAGGGTCAGGGCCAGGCAGTGAGCCTGTGGCAAGGAAAAGCTGTGCAACTCACTGCAAGCCAGCTGGGCAACTGCTTGCTGCAAGGAAAGAGCTCATTGCATGTCTGCCCTAGGGAGGAATCCTAGCGAGCTTCTGGACAAGCAGCAGCTGCTGTGCTTTTGTTGGGATTTCCTGGCCTGAAATACATGTATATGTGCTGTGGTGCTGTGCATACACTGAGCCTGACAGGTTGTATGCATCAGGCTTCCTGCACAGTGGGCGGCAATCTGCTCAGGGTGGCCAGAGAGCTGCAGCTGCTGTTGCACAACAGATCCCAGCATTTCCAAACACTTGGCTGTTGCTGGACCACAGCTGTAGTGCTGCCTGGTGTCAGCCCAACCAAAGCTCTTGGCTTCAGCACCAGCATCACTTTCAACGGTGCTAAGAGCCTGTCCAGGCACAAGGTGCCCGCTCTGTGTTTGGTACCCTCTTTCAGGAACTAAGATGTGGCCACCTGCCCCTGCTGGTCCCTTCCATGAATTAACATGCACACGCCATCAAGCTGCTGGCTTTCCTGGCTGATCTGAGCACGACTCTGGATAGCAAGCTGCCATTAATCTAACAGCCAGGTTTGTACATTGCATAGCTTGTCATTAACTTCGGTACATCTCACTTTTTTGTTGACATGAGTTCCTAGCTGTCCATGCTCAAATGACATGTGGAGCCTGGAATCTCCCCACCCCCAAACCCTTCTATCACTGGATAAAGCCACCTCCCTAAACCATGGCCAACAGCCTAATTGCAGCTCTCAGCAGCATGCCTGTATTAACACACTCCCACACTGTAATGCCAAGGTAACAGATTCAGGCTGCAGCCCTGTGTGCAGAGATAGTGTTGACAGTTTTCTTGTTCTGCCTCAAAGCCATTCAGCCCATCTTCCCCCCCACCCCCCACTGCTGCCAGCTAGTAGCAGTAAAGCAGTGTCCCCTTACATGAGCTCCTGTGCAAAACAGGCTAGGAGCTCACTGTTTTGTTTTACTTGATGAGATTTATCAGCCTAAAGGGATAAACAGGTCCGTTCCTAGAAGCTTTGCTGCAGGAGCTGGCAGCCTCCACCAGTCACCAGAGACAAAGAAGAGAAGGCAATGCCAGAAGTTACATGAGATGGCAGCTTCCAAGGCCACTCCTCTCCCTCCATCAGCCTGAGCACATCCCTCCAGCAGGCCCTGCCACAGCTGCACGCTCCTGCAGAGCCTTTGTGAAATGTGGGAATCAAAGCTGTGCTTAGGGCAATCTGACTTATGTTGGCTAATACAGAGGGGCCTCGTCCTCTGAGTTGAGCAAACCCATAATTTTTGCTGGGGATGATGGGCTCTGGAAGCATGCTGAGCCACTGGGGGACCTGGTCACGTTGAGCACTGCTCTGCAATTTGTTTGCTGCCCAGAGCGTTTCAGGCTGTCAGGGTTACATGAAGCTCTATGAACAACAGGCTGAGTCTGATACTTAAAGATATCACAGTCACCATCCTAGAGATCTTTCCAATCTGGTATCGTCTTCAGCCATGTCTCATGCTTGAGATGTCAGAATATAACCTCATTGTCACCAGGGCTCCCAGTCAAGCAACAGAACAGACCTGTGTAGGGAGATGCTTCTGCCTGTCAGGGAGACCATCTGAGCCACCCAGTAGCAGGACTACTAGCAGCTATGTACGAGATCCCAGCTAGAGCTGAGTTCTGCAGTGCTGCAGAAATGCAGGAGTTTTTCAGCCCCAGCTTCAGGGAAGGCTGCTTGCTTCTCAGCAGCATAGCAGAAGTTTCTCAGGCATAGATTACAGAAGAGACTTCAGATCCTCAGTCATGATGCTGGTAGGTTGTACAAGCCTACATTCAAACTGAGCTGACAGCAGGCAGGGAGACTACTGAGCTCCAGGACACCATGGGCCAGGCCCTTCTCACCTGGCATGAGGTTGAGGTGGGCCCGCAGAATGGCAAACACCACAAGCCAGACCATTGGCTCATACAGTGGGAAATTCCAGGTTGCTTCCACACATGGAATCTTCATTTGCAGGCTTGCTTTGGTGGGATTCCTGCCTACACCCAGACTGTATGAAAAATAACAGGGCTGAAAGTGAAGGTATCAGCTCTGTGGTATGCACAGAGCTCCTGAATCAACACTTTCTTTGCTAATTGTGGTGTGGCAGACATCATCCATTTCCCCAGTAATGTTCAGTTAAATCTGATGAATGTGTGTGAGGTGAGCAGCACGTGCCATCACATGTGCTGGTGTTGGGGCTGGCATTCCCCACATCACCTGCTGACAGGGGGGTGCCTGGGTGACTCAGCTCCCATGACGTGCTGCCACTCATCAATAAGGGTTTGCCACTTCCAGCCTAATTAGCGAGGCCAAGGTCACGTGCATTTGAAGTAACCTTTCTTCTCTGCATTCCTCGATGCACTACAAAGGGCCATTGCCCTTCTTTCCCCATTGCCTTACAAAGCAGATAGCTACAGGATGGATCTACCTTGAACAAATGATTCCCATAGCAGATGAAGGGCAGCAGTGTGCACACTGAAGAGGAGAACAGGGAATGCAAAAAGCAGATGCCAGCGCAGAATGATCTTGGGGCAGATAAACCTTTTTTTGTCTGGCAGCACTCTCACATTACCCACCTTGTCTGTGAGAACCTGGGAATGCTTCTTAATGAGGGCAGGACTAGGACAAGGCCTGGAGGAACTCCCAGAAGCCTTGAGGAGCTTGGGGAGATGATAGGAAGCTGAAACCGATCCAGACAGATGTATACAGATGGAGCTGTTGTCTGCAATTGCTATCCTCAGAACAAAATCACCCCTAGATCAAGCTGATATAATTTCTAACTGGATGTGCCGGATTTCAGCAGATGGGCGTGTCATACAGACGCTGTCCTTCTAGTGTTTTAGCTGAGAAACCAGACTGTTTCCCTTGGTAACTGTCTGAGACAAACTCTCCTTCTCAGCTCTGGAAAGAAGAAAATTTTCCACACTCCCCAGGGCCCCTCTCTGATGGGACACGCTGGGAAGGAGGAAGGATTCTGGTTGGCCCTGGAGCAGTGGGGTTTGGTTCTCCTCCTTACCCTTTTTTCCTCCTTTCCTTTTATTGTGCCTGGCTATTGCTGAAATAGAGAGGCAGTGGCTCACAGCCTTGGAAGGCTGTGACTGGCAGAGCTGTGCCAGTGCTGGTGACCAACCACCGGTTTGGCCTTAACTGTGGTTTTCTGGGGAATCACCCCACTGATTGTATGAAAGCAAATAAAGCACACACCTGATGGCTCCTGTGCATCTCATTTCCCTAACTCAGGGAGCCAGCATCCTCCACAACTCTGGCTGGGGCTGCTTTGTGTTTGCAAAAGCTGCTAAGGCTGGAAAACTTCAGGGAGATTTGCAATGCTGGTTCATACAGGTGATCAAGCAGTGCTTTTCTCCATGTTACCAGGCCGACCTCCTTCACTGTCACACTAATCAGCTGGTTGTATTTCAATATTAACAGCTACTTGAAAAAAGTGCCTTGTGCAATTTTCTGGTTAATGCACATCTCCCTAGGATTCTCCTCACCTACTTTCATAGTGATTCAAGTGGAAATACTGCTATGGCCCTATTTCCACTGAACAAACAGATTACGGGGCCACATGCTGATGGAAGGTTCAGTGGCAGTTTATGTGTTCTGCTCTTATTTTAGCAGCAAAAGAAAAAACGGATGTTTCCAGCAGACAAACATAACAAAGCAGCACTGCCAGCTCTACTCAGCTGGTGAACCAGAATGCTGCTGTGTGGAAGTGCAGCCAAGCCACCTAGTTGCAACACATAGGCAAAAAGCACTAGTACTACTATGGCTCTCTGCACTGGCTGTTCACTTACAATGCAGGGCAACAGAGCATCCTCCTTTCTCAAAAATGCATTCCCTGTTGCAGTCCTACTTTCGCCTCGCAGTAGCATTCTGCTGCCCCAGAGTACCACAGATTTTTGGTCCTGGAGTTGAGATGCCTTTCCTTGACCCACGTGTGTCACTTTGAATCTCCCATACTTGTGCAGACTCCAGGAGGAAAGTCTTTAGGGATGTTTTCAGTGAGCTTGGAGAACCAAGGTGGGAAAAATATGCATCTGAAAGACAGATTTGGTAGGTGGAAAAAAAAAGGACAAAAACAAGCTGATAGCAACTGCAGGATGTACATGCCATAATGCTTACTTGAAGAAAGGCACATTCCTTCCATTTTTTCAACCAGCTTTGCCTTGCAACTGAACAAAGCAGTTCAGTTGAGACCTCCATAGTAAGAGCATCTTCCCAGGAACACTTCTTCCTCTCTCTCTCTCTCTTTTTTTTTTTTTTTACTATGCTTTTTTGTTTGTTTGACAGCTTTTCACTCATCTTATGTAGCAACAGTTACATAAGATACAGCAAGGCAGGCCATGCTCTGGCCTCAACATGCATGGTTTCAGCTCACTCAGCTTCTCCTTCGGGGGATTTCTAGCAGAAAGTCACCAGCACCGTAGCTCACGCGACTCCTCCAGCAGCCCATAAGCAATCTCTGCACTCAGCTGAGGAGCATGTGCCCTTCATCAGCATCAGCTCTTCCACATGACCCATGCTTACCCAGACCCCATCCTGCTAGCAGCGGTGAGAGGATGACTGACTTGTTCGTAGCCCTTCATTCTCCAGCCCCTGAAACTGAAGAAATTGGGCTTTTGGAATTTGAAGGAATTTTCGAAAGATTCCTCTTTGTGAAAAATATCTGTCAAAGTTAGAATCTCCATTAGTACTCATTCTGCAGCACCTGCTCTTCTCCATTTGCACACTACATGAGTCTGTTTCCCTTTGCTTCTTATCTGCTTAAAAGCAGGAATATTTGGGTCAAAAAGCTGTAAGAAAGCTTGTGAATGTACAAGCTACCTGTGTCTGGAGGCACTGTCATTTCTCTTGGCAAAATGACTGTGAGGAAAAAATGAAGATCCCTCACTCCTTGCCCTACCAAAGATGCATGAGAGTCTGCAGCAATTACCATGAATGGAGCAGCAGCAGCCTCCCATCCAATGGGGATCGTGGCATGGCGTCAGCTCATCACTTAGAAGGCCCTGTACGGTTGTGCAATGACAAAGCCACCACATTTTAGGAAGAAGAAAAGAAGAAGGAAACCGTGCAAGACAGGGATTTCCCAGACTGCGACACCACCTTCATACGAGGTACTTTTGAATGGAGGAGTCTGGAAACAGGACAACCAGGAGGGGGTTTTGCTGCCTTCACTTCTTCTTGCTGAACCCAAAACCCAGGTTCCAGCTGAGGCCATGGCACAGTTCCCTGCCTCGGGCAGTGTACTGCAGGTTCATGTAAATACAGATACTGAGAGCTGAAAGATGTGCACACAGTGCACAAGTGACCACCTGCACTGACTGCTTGCAGACCTGTGGCGCTGGGAAATACTGCCAGCACCCTTCAGCATGGTGCTCACCCTCCTTCCCAGCACCTCTGAGGCTGGATGGGGCCACTGCAGCACCCTGCAGACCTTAAAGCCCTCAGCCTGAGGACCTTGCTCAGCTGCAGCACCCAGTGCAAAGAGGATCTAGATCTCAAACTGCTATCCTGCACAGCCACGGCTGAAACACAATTAGGTTTGACCTGCAGCCCCAGGCAGGAAGATGTCACTGCCTTTCTGACCACGAGAGATAAAGCTGAGAGCAGAGCAGACTCAGCTTAACAGAGGAAAACCATTGTTCATTGCTTGTAAAAACAGGAGCAAAGCAAACACCACACTGCCCTGCTGCAAGAAGCCCTTCTGTGCTGAGCGGATACAGCTAGGCTTCACTGTAAGAGATTCAAAGGCAGTGGCACAACAAATCCCCTACAGAGGCTGAAAGCCATGCACTCTCCCACAGCCCTTTCTTTCCTTCGCAGGATCCATATCATGGCTGCATGCTGTGCTGGCTCAGTACTCCCTGCAGCTGCCGAGTGTGGGAATTCCCTGCTGGGTGGGGCCTGGGTGCGGTGTGGGCACAGAGCAGCCCTGTGCTACTGCACGCAGGGTGGGTCTTTGGGCAGCTGCCAGCATTCTGTTTATCAGAGCAGCAGTTAACTGCAAGGTGCGTGTAACTTGGAGGGGACAGGGTGAGGAGAAGCACTGATAGGACAAATTTCAATTGACTTCTTATCCTGACATTTTATGTTACTTTTCTACAGAACTTCTTGTCATCTGTGTATCACAGGTGTGCAAACAATGCCCACCTGAAACAAAGTGGGCAGGTTCTGCTGCAGCTGTATTTAACTTTGCTGTGAGTCCTGCTCAGCAACATGGGTAGAGCAATGGCAGCACACAGCATCCTCTCCAGCTCAGGTACCCTTGCATGACCCTTGGCACTGCAGACAACACACACAGATACCTCACGTTGCTCGCAGCAATGCAGCCTGGGGATCATGCTTCTACTGCTGGAGTGTGTCATAGGCTAGCGATGCGTGTGAGGCTGGCAAAGAGCAGCTGTTGATTCTCCCAGGTAACCAACCAACCATCACAGAAAGATTTACACTGCCAACGCAGCATAGCCACACAGCCTGCAGTACGCCCGTCTGCATCAGTGTGCTTTCTACACTCTGCCAGGATGGAAGAAGGGGGGAAGACAGTGTTTCCCACTGGGTCTGTAAAGGTGCTGTGGCTGCGCACCACACTGCTCATGTCGAGCTGAACACAGTGAACCTGAGCCTGGGGCTGGAACAACGCCACGTGCTGCCCTGCTCTTACAGCACTTGGCACTGCCAGCCCTCCACCCTCACACCCCCCTCCCAGAACTGTCTTTCAGCACATCCAGCCTACACACGTTCATTCTTGTTGCAAAGCACAAGTGTTCACACACTGATTACGTGTTTTGAATTGCTACTGAAGTGGGGCAGCATATACATTGTTACCTACGCCTGAAACCAGGGCTGTAAGTCATTTTGAAAATGACTTACACTTGAATACGCACTTCATCAACAGAAGTAGTTCCTCAGTCTTCCTGCTGACGGCGCTGTACATACTGCTGTTTGTCAATAGGCACATCTTCAGAAAGCATAAATCATATAATATCCTGATTGGAAGGGACCCATTAGGATCGTCGAGTCCAACTCCCTGATTCCCTCAGGACCCAGAACTACAGGCTGAAAATCCACCAGAGGCTGAGGACACATTGCCCTCCACCTTGCTGCAGGTCAGGCCACCTCCCTGGCCACCACTAAAAGTGCTTTTATCTTCTGCTTCTTTTGCCAACAGCCTTGAGACCAATGCTTGGCTTTCTCACAGTCACATCCTGTCACCTTCAGACACCAGAGGCTACATTGGGGCAGTGAGAAGCTAAGCTGCTCCTCTAGCCTATTTTCAAGGTTCACCACATCCTTAGGTGAAATGTTTTTCTGCCAGTCAGGCATTTCCACATGCTGCTAGCTGAAACAAGGCTAACATCAAGTGCAAATCAACTTCTTCATGGTGCCAAAAGGTATGCACAGGTGCAGATGATTTAAAGGACACAGATGGAAAGAGGCGGGAAAGAAACTCATACGTTCCACTTGTGCTAAAATCCAACCCAAAGCAGCTGCTCCACTAGTACCCAACTTGCTGTAGGTTTTCTTAGCATCTTGCTGGAAGCCCTACCTTCCTCATACCTCAGGATGCACTGACCTGAGACCTCTTCCTGGCTGCCTGCATTTCTCTTTTTGGATTCCAGAAAGAAGGCTTCCACATATTCACAGAATGAATATCGCTCCCCTTCCCAAGGAAAGTATTTACTCATTTGAGAGCCTACCAGAGAGTCTATCACACCTACCAGACACACCACTAGCTGAACCAGACCCGTTTGCAGTTCCTGTCCTGCACTGCCCCCTGGGCTGGTATGACTGGTGCAGGACCAGCAGCAAGGCTGAACAAGGAGCCAACACAACTTCTCTGGATGGATTATTATTTTTTTTAAATAGATACACTTCTGAGTCAGGTTCCCTGGGTAACCTTGGAAGTTGCTTCTCTGCTCCTATACCTGTTGCGTGGCCCAGCCAAGAAGAAACAACTAAATAACACCATCCCCAAAGAAACCTCCTTCAGCCCAGTACTGGCCTACAGAAGGGATGTCAGTGTGAAGTTACAGCTTGTGTCACCTGCTCACAGGTGTACACTGCACTTTGGAGGACTAGGCGTCATTGCCTGAGTTTAAGTTAAGAGTGATCAGAGGAATAAATGAGAAATCTGTTCCTTCCCTCCTTTGGCGATGTTGACTAATTTCCACAGTGTCTGCCGTTCATTTGCCTTTACTCCAGCCCTACAGCTACTTCAATCCTACAGTGATCCAGGCCACTAATGCAAAAGAGAATGAATGCAAAACAACAAACCTTCCCTGCAGTTTAGTAAACAGAGTGGCTTATTACAAATTTAAGAGTCCTGCTGCTGGCTGAAGGAAGCAGACAGACATTGCTGGGATCAAAACAGGGAGGAGTAACTCCTCCATCACAGAGGATCATTTGTCACTGAAAGGAATCTCCACTCCCAGTTATGCAATCCGAGCCTGTATGCACTCATGCCATGTTTTTTTGTTGTTGTTTTGTTTTTCCTCAAAGAAACCCTAAATATGCAGGCAATTCCTCAGCCTGTGTGTAAACGACATGCTTCTTTTGCCTTCAGACAGGATGGCTTTCATCCCCAAACCCATTCACAACTGCCTTTGACTGACTTGAGAGAAGGTGACTTTATAGTCTAAAGAATCCGTTTTCAACAACCGTCTGTACAGGGTGTCACAGAAGGTAAGGAAGGGTTTTTTGTTGTTTTGCTTTTCTACTCCCCCTCCCAGAAAACAGATATAACTTACTGGCAAAAATTTATTTGGGCTTGCGTTTCTTAACCTGCCCTGCATACTGTGCTGCTAAAGTCATAGCTAGAAGAACTTACTCCAGAGGCTGGTGGTGCAACATGCATTAAATCAGCTGAGACGTGACAAGTTGCACAGCAAGGACTTCTGGTGAATCTACAGTGACCAAACACTCAACTACAGCTGACAGAAAGCACTTCAATGTGGATTACTCAATTCTGCCAAACACAGTTAACTGAATTTTGATACTGCTCAGTCTATTTATCCTCCAGGCTAACAGTCAGATGCACTACAGTTCCTGTATTTAATGCTGCAGCACAGAATTCTCCTAGATGGTGACACAGGAAAGACTACTTCTGAAGAAAAGGTTGCTATGCTAAGAAAGGTGTGGTGAGTAGCAGCAGTTAGCAAAGATTTTTGATAGCTACTTTAAAAAATGCAAGGTTATCTGTACAGACATATAACGTAATAGGATATTTTTAAGTAATTATTTCTTAATGGAAGAATCATGATGAAGAAACAAAATCCTGACACCAGTTGCTTTAAGCAGCCTTGCACAATAAGCACGACTCTCTGGGTTTTACTGTGGACATGAGCCTTAAGCTCACTGTTCCAACAAATCCTGAACTACAGGATATCTCACATTGCTTCCAAAACAAGGGACGGAACAAATCGTTACTAGCAAGAACTGGCTGGAACAAGCTGTGACAGTCTATGAACTTTCCATCTGAAAAAATAACTCATTACAAAACAAAGAACAACTCGCTCTCCCATTATTACCCCAAGGAGTATAGTGCTTTTCCTAGAAGGAAAAGCATGAATACTCCCACAGATATGCTTCACAAACTTGATCTCATGAACCAACAAGTTCTGAAAAACTCAAAATAGCAGGCTTCATTCCATGTCAGGTGAAAAATGGATTTTTTTTTTCCTTCAGATCAACTACATCTTCCATGTTACTTCTAACAAAACACACACTGAGTCAAAACATTTATTCTTTGGTACTTCTCATTAGTACTTAAAAAGTAAAGGAGTAGAAAAGGCAGAGGAGAATGCAGCACATTATTCCATGACACTAACAAGCACTATTTACATATACACAAGAACTCACTCCACATGAATTCCCAATTCAGCTCTCTATACTTAAAAAGACTGGCACCACTGAAGGCTTTATAGTGAGAAGGTATGGTCCAACACTGTGCATCACAAGTTGATTCAGTGCCATATGCTCCATTTACAAAGTACCTGAAATCCTAGGAAGGTTCATTATTGCCTGCCTTAATATTTTGTTTCTGGATGAGTACACAGACAACTCTTGATGATCCATTTATATTATGATTTCCCATTAAACTAATTGAGCCTATAAAACACGCCTTTACTGTTCTACTGTGGCTCCCTCAGGGGCAGGGGGGCATTGCTCGTAAGTAATTCAACTGTTTTTCACCAAGGAGTCCAATAAATACTGATTTACCTAAGCAGACTGCATGTACTTTGTATTTGTGTCCTTTATGCTCTATACTAACAGAGCACAGGGAATAAATATAACGTGGCCACAGTTATGGGGCTATGCAGGGCCAGCCCAAGTTTAGTACAGCTAATACTCATCTAGGTCAAGTAAGACAGACTCGATCCTACTTCTGCTTAACAATTCGTGCACTCACACTCTAACCATTTCTACCAGCCTGCAGCACTGTCATACAAACTACTCTTGAGGGACTCTACCCAAAACCAGAATTGTTAGGATCACACCATGCATCCCAAGTTTCTCTGCGTGTGCCACACAGGTGACATACCTGTATGTCACACATACCAGCAGGTGACACCAGGTACAATTCAACAGTGCTCACAGCTGAAACAGTTTGGCTGCAGATGCTATCTGCTAAAGAGCATGAGAAATGGGATATACATATACCCGTCAAACAAGGGGTTTTCCCATGAGGTCAGGTATCGATCTTCTTCACAGCCTTTTTGCTTTAAGCAATAAAAATCTTGAAGGAAAATCCCCATTAGTAGTTCAAGAGAGAACCATGAATCTTCACTGCAGGACAAGGTACCAGCAAAAACGGCATTTCAGCTGCCACAACTTAAAATTTGCTATCAAAAAGGATGCAACATTCCCAAACAATGTACCGTAGACAATGTATTTCATCATGTCTAAACACGAGGTGCAATGTTCTGCATGCAAAAACATGAGATATGAACAAACGCTCACCGCCCTCAGAAAAACGGTGCAAGTTACACAACCACATATAAGCTTCCAAAATTTGGAATTAAAGGTCTTGCAGGGAGCTTTAATACTGAATACCATGCAAATACACTCTAGTCATATGATTCCCTGACTGTCATATGCCTTTTAACTGGTTTTGTTCAAGTTTTTATGTGTAATTAAAGCCAATCAAGAACAAAGTATCAGTGGATTATGTTTTATGCCAAAGTAAATAATGACTCCAGTATACTCAAAATTCCAGGTTTGTTTTATAGTTGTAGTATTAGGAAAGATTCTAGGAAAGTTCAGAAACTCAGCTGTCACTCACAAAGACATGTATAACTTCCCAAATGTGCCACTAGTGTTTAGCCAACTGTTGCACAAGCCCCATAGTTCTCAAATAATCCACTCACTCCTACTCTCCCCAAAAGCAGAAATGGCTTCATCTTACTATCTGTACAACAGTATCTGACATGACAGAAGCTGAAATCTAGGGGCAGTACTAAAAATTCAGGGAATCTGACAAAGTCAGCATTTCATACTATTTTGGAAGCATACGAAAAAACATTTGAGCATTAGAATCTCAAGTCAGCTAAACAATTAGCAATATATTTTATTAAAGCCAAACAATGAACTGCATCTCTTTTACTACAACAAACTTGAAAGATACATGTTCAAGAGGCTTTAAGTGTAAAGTGGAGGGAAAAAAAAGAATCAAGCAATCCGAGCTTCTGAAAACTCACGAGGCCTTCCCAGAGGTCTCAGAAATCAAAGAGAATTTTAGAGCAATGAAGAC
This sequence comes from Lagopus leucura, assembly GCF_019238085.1. Classification (NCBI taxonomy): domain Eukaryota; kingdom Metazoa; phylum Chordata; class Aves; order Galliformes; family Phasianidae; genus Lagopus; species Lagopus leucura. The sequence continues at coordinate 19,236,341 of NW_024962250.1, read as the reverse complement.
CAGTGGAATTGCAAGACAGTGGAAAGAAGGTAAGGAGCGAAGTCATATTAGCTTGGTGTCTTTCCAGGAGGACTTTCATGTCCACCCAACCACCCAACAGTTACAAGAATCTAGTAATCTTCCCTTTCTCAGTCTCTGCTCCATCACCTCTCTGTTTGCATGGATACTGAAGCCTCTCCAATTCTAACAAAACAATAAAGCAGTTTCCTTCACTTTGACTCAAGTTTTTCAGTCTTAACTTTTCTCCTAGGCTAGAATCTTTGAAGATGTGAGGAGAATTGCTTCCCAGAGACATTCTTGTTCATGGATCTTTTCTGTCGGCCCCATCCAGCCCAACACAGATTTTGTCATTACCCAAAGACTCCAGCCGGGTAGGGGACATCCAAAATCCCAAAGTAGACAGAGAATTCGTTTCCCCTAAGTGCTAGCTTCAGAGCTGTTCAATTGTAACAGACATCTATTATTCCTTTCCCTTCCCAAACAAATTTGTCTGAAGGAATGCATAGGGAATCACAGCTCAAGTTTTTTCTTCAGCTTTTGTTATACTTTCTCATGCAAACCTGAGCAAATCCTCAGGATTTAAATTGATGTCCTTTTAATTTTTCCTGGGATAAAACAGTAATGTTATAAGACTTTCAACATCAGGGAAAAAGAGAACAAATGGAAATGTAACAGTTATCAAGACACACACCACAATCTGATACAAAACATTACACTAGGAGTAAAATAGCTCAGATGAAAACTACAGAGCTGAGGACAAAATTTATATTAAGATAAAATTAACAGGCAAATAATCACCATAGAAACATTCAAAGTCATGTATTTTGATGAGAACTTCATAAAACAAAGATTAAAAAAATACATTAAAAGGAGACATTGAGTATTTCAAAAACCTCTGCTTTATTTGTACAGAGTAAAATACATTGTATTGTGAACATCGTTTTCATCCCATAATCGAAAGCCATTATTAAGTGTCTTCTTTTCACCAAATACCCTGGTCAGAAGCACAGACAATGGAAATAGGAAAGCTAATTAGTCTCTCTCTGCCAGAGCTACAAGGTGCATGTCAATCTCTGTTTCTGTAAGGATCCTGAAAGAACAAAAAGAAATCCTGAATAGCTTCAATGATTCTTCCCCTTAAACTCCAACCTACTATCTATTCAAATTGCTTTTATACATTTCAGCCCTTTAGAGCCCTGCTGCCAAGGCCACAACCCAACATTTCAACTGTTTTTGAAAAACAAAGGAAGAATCAAAGCCACTAACTCTTTAAGTAGCAAGTGGTAGAAAAAGAATAGGTAATTTCTCCTATGCAATAAATTTGCAAGCTGGGACCTGGTGAAAATAATGGGTATGGTAATTAGTGCAATTACTCCAAGGAACACACATGTTCTTATAGCTTTTTCCTTCAGTTTGTTACCCATCTTTCTGAAAAGGACATGACTGGTAAATGAAGTTTGGCAGAGGGGTAGCACTGGAAAAGGGATTATTCAGCTCTTGTATGCTTTTTCAGAAATGCTACACTATTCTGTTGTCCTAAACATCCATTTTGAAATGTAAAATCACTCATCAACACCACTTTACAGCATTAAGAAGTACTCAAAAGTTTGCACCTGTAGGGCTCTGAGGTTTGAAGCCTCTCTCCTATCCTCACCTGCTAAGTGATTAGACTGAAACAGCAGAGGATTTCCTCCCCACCTCAACTGTTCCTCAGTTTTTTTGTTTTACTTTAATGAAAAAATCAAACCAAGAGACAATGAAAGACTAAGGCAAAAATTAATGAATGACTCTATGGCAAGTCTGACTAGTAACACATACCTAGATGGTCTTTTTGCATTAATCAAAATGCCTCCAGATTTATTCTTACAGTCTTTCACACTATAATATGCTATATGAGAAGGCAGTCCAGCACACTTTATCTAATGTGAGGCACAGCCTGCAGCAGGAAGATTTCCAGGTATTGTCTGGCTAGGCTGACCTCGTAACCATGCTGCACACACAGGGCTGCACTCCAACTCAGACAATAGTGAAGGCAGCAGGGAGGAAATGGCAGGTCTTCCTTTCAATCTGGGTAAGAATGTGCTGTACTTGGAAAGTAAATGTTCAGCCAGTTCCAAATCACTGCAGTGATTTGTCCAGAATATTTTAATCTTGTCAAAATAACTGCATTAATTGTCATGTTGAAAGTAGATTCCAGATACTAGTACAAACCATTTTTTAAAAATTCTCTTAAGCATTAAAGAAAGAGCAGACATAAGATTTTGATCATCATACAAAACAACACTCTTTTAAAAAGACTGGCCTCCCTAGCCAGTTTAAATACTCTAAAGCAGCATTTTGTTTTTATTATTATTATTTGAACAGTGTCTTTTACACATTTTGAAATTACAAGTAAAAAAAATATAACAATCAGAAAACAAAGCTCAAACTTCATGTTCTATCAACAGTGGTCATGATCACTTACCTGAACTTTGGATTTTCCACTGTAACTACACCAACTTCTATTTCTGAAGGTTTGAAATCAATGGATAGTACAGTAGACAGGCATGTTATTGCTGTCTGAAAGATGATAAAAAATTATCGATAAACAGAAAAAACTAAAGCATTTTTAGTAGATTTAGCATTAACAATTATTCTCTCTTCTAGTTTTCTTTCCTTCCACCTCTAAACCTCAGCCATAAAGTTTCAAATAGTTTCTGTTGGTACAGAATATACTGCCTCTCCAGTTCTCTCTCCAAGAAGTTCAATCTAAAAAAGCCAATGGATACATTTTCTTAACAGGAAAAAAAAAAAAGAAAAACACAAAACCTTTATCAGGCAAAGATTAACATCCCAGGTCCTGAGAACAGAACACGTTCCCTAAGTGGCAAACAACAGATATAATCATTACAGTCCAGGATTACTCAAAGCATGTTACTTGTGTGGCTTCCATTTTGGCTTGTCTTCTGGTCACTAAAATTACATTGGCTGTTTTTAGAAGTTGCATTTAATTATGGCTTTTATTTATTTTTTTTCACCTTAGTCATCACCTGTTTTAAGAGATGTTCTTTCCAACTTCACTCATGCTTTGAAGTCAAGTTATAATAATGCTGAAGATGTATTCCTAAAATGATGACTGACCACAAAAAGCTTTGTAAAACTGCTACATAGCCAGATGCTTACCAAATCAGTTATTTTGCATAGCATTCACATGTCTTAATACAATACTCTGTTTTAACTTACAGTGGGGTCAATTGCTTCAGATTTTATACCTTATTTCAACTGCTGATCTTGCAAAGCAAGAGACCTAACAGTACAAGAGAACAAGACCAGGCAGGAGAAACAGGTGGGCCATAGAAGAGGACTGCTTAGACAGCTCTCTACGGTGTAGGTGAAAAAGGATAACTATAACACAAGCACATTAACCTGTTATATAAACAGGGTATGCTTTTATAATGGGCCTTGAACAACAGTTCTCACAGTAGGCAGAGCATCTGTTGCTCTGTGTGCTGAACTGAAGCAATAGCGGTGCTCACCTTGTTTGAAACACTGTTTAACATTGTTTTAAGCACCACTGAAAAAAATATTAGACTGGTATGCCCAGAATCAAGCACTGCAACAACTAGCCACCAACTACAGCAGGAGTGCTACAGCCACAGGTTCCACTTCAGCTAATATAACGCAGAAAAACCAGATGAGAGGACTCTAAATGCTTACAAAATACCTTCAAAAAACTTTCTGGTTGAAAAGCTATCCTTGCTCTGGCAACAGTACAAAGCAGTCAGAATACAGGAAATGCCTAACTGCACTCCTTTGTATCAGAATTCTACGTATGCCATAGTCATTAAAAATACTTTGACAAATCTTTACTGCCTTCTACCAGCCTACCTCTACAGTTTGTTCATACGTCCAATCAAATTTCTTCTTTACTTTCTTTTCAAGGAAACTGGTCGACTCTGTCTGTTTAACTCCTGCAGCTGTGGCCTTGAATCCACAATAGTAACCTGCGGGATCACACTTGTACACCTGAGGGCCGTGCTCTTCATCAATACCAATCAAAATCATACCTTGAAGAGAAAGTTTGTTTGTTATTATTTCTTTTTCCAATATTAGCAGTTTTACTGAACCAAAGAACAGTTTGATACTCCTCTTCTAAGAAACACATGCATGCAAAGCAGTAGATCCTCACACATAAGTTCAATATCTAGACCTGAGTGTTCTTTTTTATCTCTCATTTGCCTTTTCTTACCAGTGACTCACACCAGGCATGCAACTCACTTTTGTGCAAACTAGATTTGTGTCATACCCAAAGAAAGCTATTCATTAAACATAGAAATGTTCTGGCCAGCCTCACTGTGTAAAGAACAACAAAGTCAGGAAATAAAGAAGTTTAATCCTGATACAAGTTCACATCCTGTGTATCATATACCAATGAGACTTTGAAAACATAAAAATCATTCAATAAAGATGCTTTTAACCAGAAAGCAACTTTACAAACACATTGACATTATTTGAAATATTAAAAGATCACTTTCAGATTTTTAAACAGTGAGGAGAAAAAAAAAGGAAATATCAGAAGACAAAACAGAATCTTTGAAGGCCATTTGACTAAGTGTTTTCCATTTGCGATTTCAAGTGGTATAAACTGGTTAAATCCCTGCAGTGCATCTGTGTCCACCTACACTTCCAGATCTACAGTTTCGAAGTTTCAGCATACACATTAAAAATAACTCAAAATAACAACAACAAAAAGAAAGCATCTTCTACTGCTTTTAGCTTTACGCTTGTGTAACTTTTAAATAGTAGCTGCAGCTATATCAGCTTCTGAACAACTACTGCAGATGAAAAATAAATCCCTATCAACTTCTCAAAAAAAAAAAAAAAGTATTTCTTAATTTTGACATTTTTCTTCTTGTGCAGAAAAAAGTTCACTTTCTATCAGTATCAAAGTATGGGAAGTGCCAAGCAAAGAAATGATTGTTCCCAAACATTACAAGTATATAAGCATGGGAAAATTTCCCCATCATAGAAACTGTGGTGCAACCCTCAATGCTGCTTTAGTAAGAAGTTCTAGTGCCTACACTTCTGCCTTACCAGAAGTGATTCATCAGTTCCAAAAATATTCTCTTTAAAAGAAAAATTAAAAACAACAACAACAACAGAAAAAAACTTAGACAGAATGTTGAATGAAACAGCAAATGAGGAAACATGAAGTCTTTTACCTCAGTTCCCAGACAATCTATCAATATGGCTACACTTTGCTCATGGCCAAGTGTAAGAGAACAAAAAAAAAAAAAAAAAAAAAAAAAAAAAAAAAAAAAAA
>NW_024962250.1:19060502-19230939 GCF_019238085.1 Lagopus leucura | reverse complement strand
ATATACAGAAAAAGATTAAGTTAAAAGCACCAGTTAAGCTTCTTTTTAGCCTATACACATTACTTAGATACAAAACAGTTGAAGTGTGCACAATCCGCATTCTCCACATATCCGTGATGTTTATGCAGACCACACATGCTATTAAGAAGAGCATCTTCCATTAACAGCCATCACCCAGCAAGCAGATTAGGCCCATAAAACTAAAATAAAACAGCAACATGTTTTAAAAGCACTTAAATAATTCCCTTAAATTTAAAAGCTAAGACAATGGTAGAATCGTGCTTTCAATTCAAGACTTCCAAGATTATTCTCATCTGGTTGTTCATCCCTCTCAGTGCTTTGGTGACATTCATGCAATTTTTCACAATTTGAAAACAGGTAAGAATCTCATAAGTTACACTTGTTGCACGATTAAAGCAGAAACAGCACAGATTCCATACACTGTACTTACAGCAACCAAGAGGCCTCATTTCAGCATTCTGCGTATAGACCTGAGAAATATCCGCAATCCTTTTACATAGCATATCCACAGGGATGTCGTAGCCATACTTGTACTTCCAGTTAGCAGCCTCATAGCGGGCCCTCTGCACCTGGGATCTGCTGTCAGCTAGAGAGAAAGAGTTAATATCAATTGCACTGACTGTGTACCACATTTATTCCCAGCATTTGAGAAAGCCACACCCAACTCTAAGTTAAAATACACACACGAGAACTAGACAATTTTTCTAAAACTAGACTGAGAGAAACAAACTTCCTTGAGTGAATAATTAATTTTATGCAATACACAGTTGGTAAATTAAATAGAAATACTGACACTTCAGATAGTTAAAAAGATGGTGAATTAAATACCTGTCATTCCTGTCATCACACAGCCAATATTTTCAGTAATGCTGAACAAATGAGTTACTGTGTTGGAATCCAGTAACTTGTCCTAAAGAAGAAATAGAAATATAAATCACAGAATATCCTGAGTTGGAAGGTCCCACAAGGATCACCAAGTCCAACCACCTAGCTCCACACAGGACAACCTAAAATCCAAACCCTATGCCTGAGAGCATTGTCCAAATGCTCCTTGAACTCCAGCAGGTTGAGGCCATGCCCACTGCTCTGGGGAGCCTGCTTGATGCCCATCATTCTTTGGTGAAGAACCTTTCCCTAACCCCCAACACAACCCTTCCCTGCTGCAGCTCTATGCCATTCCCTCAGGTACTGCTGCTGTTGCCATTACCAGAGAGCAAAGATCCTCACCATCCCTCTGCTCCCTGTGAGGAGCTGCAAGCCACCACAAGGCCTCCCCTCAGAGTTCTCTGTTCTGGGCTGAACAAACCAAGGGACCTCAACTGCTCCTCATACACCTTGCCTTCCAGACCCTTCACCATCTTTGCAGCTCTCCTTCAGATGCTCAATATCTAGAAAAGGCTGTCAACTAAAGCATGACCAATACTGAAGTCCTTTTCTATCTCAGTAAATTTTGAAAACAAAACAATAAGACTTGAGTTCCTAGTCCACGTTGTCTTCAAACACAAGAGTTTTTTTTATCCCTTTGTCAACAGTACAACACCACTGTGCTAAAACACTCATGAAAACATTATTGTGCTACTGGCATACTGGTTTTTTTAGGAATTAAAGAAGAGAAATTAGAAAACTGACTTTGGTAACTCAGCCCTTACAATTCAGAACAATGCATGCATGTCAAAGTACACCAGACCCTAATATTTTTTTTTCCTTCAGCAGCTCTAGAGAAAAAACATTATTGAAGTACTCGGTGATAAAACATACAGCTGAGCACTAAACAAAGCTATAATTCAGTACAATCAGAACAACAAGCTATCAAACAGCTATATACGTCAGTGATAAACATAATCATAATGGTGTGGCACTACACCCTCTGCTTATTTTATTCCTCACTTCCTCCCAGCCCTCTTTCAAAAATAGACTACTTACAGGTACTTTCTTCTGCGTTACAATTACTGCAGAGTCTTTCCCACGAACAGCTACAGACGTAAGTCCACCCTGGTTTATGGCCTTAAAAGCATACTCTAGAAAAATATACAAAAGATATTAAAAACTCTTTTAGATACGTTACTATTAGCAACTCTGTCACATCTACAGCCCTCGAAATCTCACCATATTCTATTAGTGCTTCGTTCAGGTATTTCTAATAATTTGCCTTTTTCTTCTACGACAACATCTAACAATTTGTTTTAAATTAAAATGGCAATTCTGCACTTGACCAAAACATTAATCCAGCATAACTGTAAATCTTACACATCATTTTCAATATGTGGAGCTTTCAAGTATTACTACCATTGCAAGGATGTGATTTCTTCTGTCCATTTCAGTCAATACAGACAAAAACTGAAATAACATGCAAGGAAATTTTAATCTTATCACATCTTCTGACTTGATATTCAAATACTACAGAGTTTTAATTTACTTTATAAAACAAAATCTGTGTACACACCTACTAAAAAGCATTATTCAGACAAATGATTGAAGTTCCCTTCATGTAATAAAGAAATACATTTCCCTTTATTAACAATTTCAAAAGCCTCAAAGGTCTTTAAAAAATCTTTATCTGGTAATATATGATAAGTACCCAGAATTTCCTAATATCTAGTCAAGAGACGAAAGTTTCAGGCACTAACTAGATGTAGATTTTTTTATTATTATTTATGTTTATTTATTTTTTATTTTTAGTTATGTGAATGAGGCTGGAATTCAGAACAATCCACTAAAACTATACTCTAAAACAATATGAGAAAGAAGGTAAGCTGTTTTAAAAGCTGCAAAATCTGTGGCAAACTGGAACATTAGATCTTCCCTCTAAACATCATGCAGTGCTTCACAACTGTGCAGCTGGCTGAGCACTGACACAGGCTGCCCAGTGGCTGTGGAGTCTCCTTCTTGGGGATCTTCAGAAGCAGCCTGGACATGGCCCTGGACATCCTGCTCTGGGTGTCCCTGCTTGAGCAGGGGTTGGAGAGGATGGACCCAGAGGTCTCGGACAGTCTCAACCAGTCTGTAAATCTGACACGTAGGTGTGAGAAGGAATAAGCGCCTTCAGAAACTTTTGCTCACAAATACTGAGAACCAGGCAGAATGCTGGCATTTCAGTCTGGTATCAGTCTGCTGGAAATCTGTTCTGGAAAAAAAAATCAAGTTTTAAGGCAGCCTTAGAGCAACACGTGTGCCTACACCTATCCTCAACAGCACCTGATTAACTGGAATCTAGCACACATATCAAGATCCACACAATTCAGAAAAAAAAGAAAAAGGCTGGAATCATATAGTTGACCACAAGCAAATATATCTTCTACCCATACTGTGTCTAGATACTAGCCAGGAGAGACATTTGTGTGGGATCATTCCCAACTTATTAACCTGGCTGCTGGCAGAGCGATCTCATACTTACTTGAGGTTAACTTGCACATCTAAGTACTTATCTCCCCATCTTTCCCTAGCAGACAGGTACTCAAAGTACCTTTAATACAACTTCAAACTACATGTAAATACTCTCAAACACACATACAGATACTCCTCAGACCTGGACAAAAGATATGCAAGTGCCATACATTCCTCATATATTAACTTAACTGATGAACATATCCAGGAGGCAGAAACCCTCAATTTACTCTTTGCTACAGGATGCAGAAACTATGACCAGCAGGTAGTACTGCAGCAAAGAGAGCCAGAAAGGTGTTCCAGACCAACCGGCATGCTTTAATAGCAACTGAAGACTGTATCCTGTGACTTTTACATTACACAGCCACCAACAACCAATGCAAAAAAGCGTTGCTCTCACTAACCACATATATAAGACTTACTGTGCAAGTTGCATACAAACTCTACATGCACTATAGGTATTAATAAAGCACACGTATATGTGTGTAGCTAGTACAGGTAACTTTCTACCTACATAAAGACATTCATATACATGCAATTTCATAGTTGTACCTTGTGAAAAGGGCTCTCCAGGACTGCACAGCCTACCCAGGTAAGCCTATTCCACACAGCAGGTCAGACACAAAAGAAACTACTGGCTACTACTGACAACTTGTGCAGACTGATCTCAGCAACTTCCTTTCCTGGAGAACAGATGAATGTACAGATGTGCTATGTAATGCACACAGTCAGGCTGCTGCAGCTAGGGAAGAGCCACTGGGATCTAGGAAGAGAGCATCAGGATGGTGCTGCAAGAACAAGTAACTCATCTGGTCCAGTATTGAAGATCTTTTAGGCACGCTGTGGATAAACTGCCTTTGCACTACTAAAAATTGGCTACATTGTTACAGAGGACCCTAAAAAGAGCACTAGGAGGCACTTCTGCAGAACCTGGTGCACTGGAAAAAGAAAAATAGATTCAGTTACCTAAAGAAGAAAAATAATTTTGGCTGCAGCTTAATCTCAGAATGTTTGCAGACGCTGGAAATAAAGGCTGGTTGCTATTATCTCACAGGCCATGCTGCACAGGACACACACACCGTATTCAGGTGTAACAATGGGGAGCATGGATTACTGCCAAGCTCTGACTCTGATGTTCTGGTACTGTTTGGGACAGCCCAAGTCCCATTCCAAACTGCTACCGTACCTCTCAGATCCCAGAGCACAACGCTAGTAACAAGATTAACTGGAAGAAACACTTAAGGGGAACAAACGGCTGTCCGGGCAGCCCTGAAGTCCCCGGAATGGCACGGAGGCACAGGACACACCACAAGGCTCTAAACCGCCCCTCACCACCAGCGAAGCCGCCCTCTCAGCCTCCACGCACGACCTGGCTGGCTGCCCCAGCGCCCCTCTTCCCACCGCGGTACCAGCTATGGCAGAACCGAACCCCCGTGCCCCGTGACAAGGGAAGCACCACTCTTCCCTCTCCTCCGAGGCAGCCGCCCGATACGGAGGAGCTCTCCCTCGCCGGCCGCAGCCCGGCACCACGGGAAGGCCCGGCCCGTGACGGGGCAATTCAACGGCGACATCCCCGGGGCTCGGCACCCACCGACTTGGTAGAGGCGGCCCTCGGGCGAGAAGATGGTGATGTGGCGGTCGAAGCCAGCACTGGAACCTCGAGACATGGCGGCGGCAGCGGGAGCGTCACGGCCGAGGGGCTGTCAGCGTGCAGGACCCCACCGCTACCGCAACGGGCCGCCGCCGGAGCGCTTCCGGGTCACGGGCGGCGCGCAGGCGCCCAAGGCCTCCCAGCTCCCGCACCGTCACGCTCCATCCCCACCACTGCGCATGCCCGAACTGCGCGGCGCCCCTCGGCCTCGTGCCTCCCCTCCGGAGAGCGTGCGCAGTAGCGCGGTTGGGCTCGGTCGCGGGGGGGGCCGAGGGACGTCGCGTCGTGACTCGTCGCCTCCGCCGGACGATCCGGGAGCCGCCAAGACGCTGCCTGGCAGAAAGGGGGGGGGAAGGCCGCGGTGCCGCGGGAACACCCGTGAAACAGAAAAGCTCCGGTGTGAGCTGCGCGGGCAGCCTGGGGAAAACCAGCCCCTTTGCTTTCCTTACAAAGCGCTTCCACGCGTTGTCTCAGTGAGCGTAATTTTAAAGAAATACAGCAGCCTCAAAGAGGGCGGTTAGGGTACTAATGAGGAGGCCTTGTTCCTACAGCTGCATTGCAGCGCGATGTTTGAAGGCTGCCTCAGTCGGCGTCGGTGCGGAGGGAAATCTCCCTTTAAACTGACGAACGCACATCTGCCTTTCAGCAGCCTGGATTTTCCCCGCTCAGTGGGGTGGGTCTGATTTTTTTTCTTCTTTTTTTAAGTCGGGCCATTGAAAGCTGTGAAAGCTGTTTGGATAACCACACCTTCATTTCAAATACTTCCTGGTAAAATAGCGGGTGACAGGTGCATTTTGGAGTGCATCGTTTGCCCCCCATGAGATCTGCTTTAATTTTTTCCTTACAGCTATCCTTTATTAATGGGACACTGAGTATTTATTACAAAATTGTCCCCTTCATTTTGGAACAGTGTTGTGGGCAGATGAAAAACGTTTAAAATTTGTGGTGGGAAGTCTCCAGCCCAGGGCCCCATCACCAGCTGTGACCAAAAGCAGATGCCCAAGGAAAAGCACTAAGGCTACAGAGAGCCTTTAACGATGCATTCCCTGAATATTCTCCCAGCCTCCTGCTGTCTGCAGGGACTTCCCAAAACAGTGATAGCATCTGGTTATTTAATAGCCCGGGCTGGGGTTCTCTTTCATGAACTTGCTGGTTTCCCTTTGAGCTCCTGTGAACTGCCTACATCCACAACATGCAGTGGCAAAGGGCTGCTCAGCACAATGTATTGTGAAGTTTCATCTGAACACTCAGGATTCCTAAGACCTCAGTTTCTTTTAAGATCTCTTTTCCTCTGGGCCTTAGCTTCCTAACTCCTACCATACATGAAGCTATTTTATATTGCAACATAGGACTTCAATAGCAGATGTTTTAGTTTTTTCCCCAGAAAAAGGAGACAAGAAAAGCAGAAGGAATGCTCAAACATTTCATCAGATTTCCAAAAAGCAATCAAGCAAGAAAATCCTTGACTTTTAAGTGTTTGGATTCAAAGATCCAATATTTTTCTTAGTCCAGGACTGAGATTGAACAGTTGCTCAATACATCAACACGGCAGAGCAGAAGTCATACCACTTCGATGATACAGCTTCTAGAAGTTTTGTCCATCTATGTAGCAATTTCATCAAATTCCGAAGTATGGTTTTGTTTCACATGAGTAATCAAATATTTTCCATGTAATATCCATCATCTCTTACCAGCCATATGAGAATCAAAGTGCGTGCTGAAAGCTTCTGAGAAAGATGTTCTCACATCTTTTTTTAACATTATAAACAGTAAGTGGATGATCTTGGAGATGAAATTGTTCCACAATAGCTACAACACAGGCTCAATCAGTTCATCTTCCTCCAGTCTAACTTTCCAATGTGTCTCCGTAACCAGGGCTTGCCAAAAGCCAAGCTGAGCATTCGTTCCATCTCATTCCCCTTCCCCTCACTCCGTGGACTATCAAAGGGCACTTATGCCGTATGCAGTGGTTGCAGGCATACCAACTTCTATTGCATTTGGAGGACTTGCCAGAACTGGCCTTTCTGGATTTAAACACAAGCCCATCAATCTGATAAAGTAACACAAGGAAAACATTAAAATTCTTGTGGTTTTTTTTTTGTTTTGTTTTGTTTTGTTTTTTTTTACAGTACTATTGCACTAAAAGGTATCAAGTGTCAAGTAGATCTCGACTTGCTCTTTTGTTGTTGCCTATAAGAATTTCTAGTTGCTGCCAATTTTTGTTTAGAAAATTCAAGCATTTCCATAAGAAAACTAGTCCAGTGGCATGAAATCTTGTCAGAAGCAGCAAATCTAAGACTGTGAAAGAACAATACAGTATTTCACCAGCTGTTTTTACAGACAAAATCTTAAAGTATGTTGCGACAATAAATCTTTTGCATTGAATGTAATCAAATGAATTCTAATTAAAGTGAGGAAGTATTAGAGCTACATGTGCCAGACCAATGGCAATCATGCCATCTGCCTCAGTAAGCTCTATTTGCTAGGTTCTATTAAACACTGCGACAAGATCAGCATGCCAATTTTGAAGGTACTCTGAAAGCCTTGCCTAATTTTTCTGAAGAATAGAGTTCATGAATTTCAGTGTAGATGAAAAGCTTCAGCAAACAAACAAACAAACAATAAACACATAAAACAATAAACACATCACCTGAAATTCCAGAGGGAAAAACAAGTTTTAATTCAAATCACGTAGAGAGGGTACAGAAATTGCTTGTTAAGATGGAAATAACAGACCTAATTCATCCTTACTGGACTAGCATTTGTGTCTGCAGGTTTATAACAAGAATGAGTTTGACAAAAAGCAGTTACTGAATTTTCTTTAGTTATAGGCCTCATACATTAATCCCATAATTGTACTGCTGAGTCCTCCTAATTTGCAGCAGCTGCCTAGCAAAACAAAAACAAAAACAAAAAACATCACAGAAGAAGCTTCAGCTTGTGCAATTATACTGTTCTGTATTTCTGCTGAAGGCAAAGCCATTTTCTTGGTATTTGATATGAATATTTTTCCTCAAAAGTGTCTTTATAGGGGATATGCCATGTGTCACCCGTTGTCTGTACCACACAGTCATAACTGCAAGCAGGCTGTGGGATAAAGAAAAATAAAAACAATTGTTTAGACTTTATCAAATACATTAGCAAAACACTGATTATAGCTAGCTATTTTCCTTAGATACCTGCACAGACTCAGTTATTTAGCAACTCTCAATTATTTGCTCATGAAAACAAATTATAAGATTTAGCACTGGAGGAAAAGTTAAAATCTCTTTTACTATTTTGAGGTCTAGGTGGCATTATAAATGGTTAAAATTCTGTCTTCAATCTCCACCAGGTAATAATGATTTGGACACAACACATTACATTTTCAGAAACACAAAACTGTTTTTTTCTGTTCAGTTAAATGAAATCATATGGGAATTAGTTCAGGATGTAGTGTTTGGCAGCTTGAACACATAGGGCACATTAAAGACATCCTGTGTTTGTCCCTCCAGTGTACCTCCACAAACTGATTTGTACCAAGGATGTTTTAAGAAAAGGAGTTCTCAATAACACTTACAAGAACAACCAGTCAGACAAATATAATTCTGGTCTACTGTGTTACAGGTATATTAACTCAACATGTGCAATACAAATATCAAAAATCACTGGTTTGCAATTATTCTCAGAACATATTGTCACTCTGTATTTATACACTTGGAAGTCTATGATTGGGAATGTCCAACATCCAGAATCATTCATATGTGAATTAAGATTTGAAAATTACTAGCCCTGCTACAACAAAATAAGTACAGCTAAAGCTGTGTTACTCAAGTAACACTACATCCAATATCCGTTTCCATTAATAGGAATGTATATAGCATTCATCTTTCTGTATATAGCTGTCATCTTTATAAACCTGTGTCTCTGCAGTTAGACTGCAGTGAAGAACATTCATTTACAATTTTAACTAGAGCAGCAAGAAAATGAATCTAAGTAAGTGCAGTATTGCTTTAGTTCAGCAGTAACAATGGAGGTAGACCGGCCACCGAGAAACCACATGATATGCAATGTCACATGATTAATTTTTCCCCAGAAAAATCTGTTCAAGACTCACAAGGACTTCTGTCTCCTGTGCGTGCGTGCACACACACACACACACAAACAAAAAGTACAGTATGAGATTGTGCTAGGAAGTCTGTGATTTCAGTAGCTGGATACCAACTACAGCTATGACTACTCTGGGATCTCCTTCATGAAACCTTACAGTTATGCTTGGATAACATTACAGTGAATACTGAAATGCAGGTATTTTTTTATGGCTTCTCCTTTAACGTAAATATGAGAGAAATTCTATTACACAATTAGAAGCATAATAGTGCTACAGAGAATTCTATAGTTCAAAATTTAAATTAAGTGAAAAAATACTAGCACATTTTACAGCAGCAGACAGACTATTATACACAAAAATATAACATTTACATTATAAACATTTAAGGTGACAATTTCTTAGTTCTTGACAGCTTTCATGTTTATGCCATGCTTTGTTAATATAATCTTCAATAAAAATGGAAGTTTTGAGCCCACTGGTACAAATCTGCTTCTTATGCTCCAGCAAAAAACCTTTTGCTTACTGCGTTAGAAACTCCAGTTAATTAATATCCTTTGTGTGCTTTCTGAACGCAGCAGAAAACTTACCAAAAATTTTATGCGTTTTCCTCCTGCAGAAGAGGAAAACACTATTTGGTGTCCACGCTGCCACTTACGGAACAGATGACGAGTAACACTGTCAGAAAGACAAGCTTTGTGATCCCGGAGGAAGTCTCTTGTAACAAACTTGCAATGTTTGCCTGACCGAAGAGTGGCATATAACAAGAAGGCATCATCTTCAGAACTTAACAAAACAAATGGAAAAGACAGAGATCACTCACAAGGTCGTAACTGTAAACTAACTGCAGTAAATGAATCAAGTGCTGATCTGGGATTCATTCATCAGCAACACAAAATTCCCGTCGCTATTTTAGTTCTGTGTTAAAATAATTTCTGCTTACCATAAGGCACCAAAAGAAAGAGAGTACAATAAAAATACACACTACACAACATTCTTCCCTTTTGTTACTATCTGCTAATGTAACAACATAATCTTTTGTTACAAAACTTTACAATACAGCACTATGTGGAACAGAACTGCTAAAACCAGAAAGGGCAGCCTCAAAACTTTGCAGAAATATAAACAATCACCACTGATAACTAAGCATAATATAGGCAATGGCTTAAATCTGTGAGTCCCTGTAACATGGATGAATATAATTCCAAAAAAGGCCTGGTGATTATTTGCAAAAGGTATTCAACATTAGCCACTATTAAACAAAAATAGCTTTAGGGGAAAATCTCTAAAACTGAATTTATAGTTACCCTATAGCTGAAGATGCTGAGAACTTTGCTTGAAATTCCTTTT
This sequence comes from Lagopus leucura, assembly GCF_019238085.1. NCBI lineage: Eukaryota > Metazoa > Chordata > Aves > Galliformes > Phasianidae > Lagopus > Lagopus leucura. The sequence goes on along the minus strand of NW_024962250.1, from coordinate 19,220,446 downwards.
TGATTGCTGTGGATTACTGTAACAGTAAGTGTCAGAACATGAGATTAGTAAGGCTCTCTATCCAGGGTGACAATGTCCCCTTTGCTGGTGCTCAGACAGTAGAAAGGAAAGCAACTGACTCGACAGCAAAAATAATGAGAGCAAGAATTAGAAGGGTGATGAAAGAGAACCGATCTGAAAGAAGGAGCAAGACAGAAGAGTGTCGGACTGGCTGTTGGGACATGGAACCTGGTCAGAAGGTCTGGGAACTGGGATCACAGAAGAAGCAGCAGAGACAGGTGAACAATTTCATATGATGTAACTCTTAATAATGCATCATTTAATGTGTAGTTTTTTAAAGCAAGTATAGCAAGGAGTATGTTTCTTTTTCACACATGCAAACTAGAGATACAAGTAATAGCACTAAAACCTACAGCTATTAATACTAATTAAAAACACACATAAATCAGGTGTTGACTGCCATGAAATTTAGGTATTTCTTCAACTTACATATTTTCAGCAAAGAAAAAGTCTGCCTTATTCTGCATTTCCTTCATAACCTCTCTTTTCCAATTGGAAGAGTTGGTCAGCATGTGTTTGCGGCCCAGCACAAGTAAACGGGCATAGTCCTTTGCCAGGCAGTTGACAGCCTCAAATAGCTGCAGAAAAACAAAGCAAAACAAAAAGATTTCCTTAGCTGTAAGCAAACAGAATGGCACAAAACACTTTCACATCTGTATGTCAGCCAGTGGGACTTGTGACACACCCTCACTTCCCACAGCTCTTACCTACAACACAAATTAAGTAGATAACTAATTTGATTCTTCAATAAAAAAGTAAAAAAAAAAAAAAAAAATTCCTCGCAGGAAGCTGTTCTCAAAACACAGAAAATGCACTGCTTCTGTAAAGCTTTCCCAGCTCTTGCAACTTTGCATTGAGCTACCTTAGGGACCTAGATCACTTTGGAATTTAAATAATGTCTAGCCTTGGAAAAGATATACAGAGAAGTCCTAGCTGGTACTGGAGAGAAGGACCAAACCTAAGCCACACTGCTTTTCCAGCTCCACCTGTTGTCCAAATCACAGAACTACATTTGATCTGTACTGCCCTGTGAGGAAGTAGTAAGCTACAGCAAAAGGAAATTCATGACCTCAGGATGAAGGGTTTATGAAAGCCACATCCAGACTAGCCTCCCACTGATGAACCAACGTCCTGAGGTGGCAAATTCACTGCTGTATCAGCTTCTCTTCAAGGGGACTTCTTGCCAGGCTCCCAGAGCCATAAATGCTGCACAGGGCAGGCATTTCTGCCCAGCTCCCTCTTCCAGCTGTTCTTCAGCATGTTTCCAGCTCCTGTCCTCCCTCCTCCTGCTCTCAGCAGGCAAAGGTTCTGATATTCAACCTACACATGGGTACACATGGGCAGGAGTTGGTAGGTGTCACAAAGCACTGCCACCTGAATTCTGCCTAGAAAAAGAGAACTGTTTCTTCAGACCGAAGGCTGATGACTGTATGCTCAACCTCCAGGGAAAGGTGCTTCCTAATTTGCAACTGTTTGCTGCCACTGTTTGTAGATACAGTCTCCTGATTTTCCTCCAATCCCTTTTCCTACTTTGCTAGCTACTTCCTTCTTCCCCTTTTTCTCTTCCCCCACTATACTTCCAACTGCCTTTCTCTTTTTTCCTGTTTTTTCACTCTTTCCCTCCCTTTAACTTCCCTAAATTAACTGGACTCACCATTAAAAAAAAATGGCCCAACAGCGTGCCACCCTTCCTCTAATTGCCACAAAGACTATGCTTGACTTACACAAATGAAAGGCAGAATGTAGGTATTATTTTTAATTTCACAAGATACAGATAATTTTGTTCTGCACACTGCCTTGCATGATGTGACTTTACTAGAGAGCACTGTGTCTCCTTTGAGGCTAGAGCACTAGCAGAGGTGGCCTGCAGAGTCACACTGCCCAGGTGGGGGTTTCCTGAGTGTGGCTACTCCCACCCACAGCTGCTTCTTGAGAAAGGAACACATGAGACATAGTAACACTTGCTTTAGTCAGAGAGGAAAATGAACATAATACTGTTAACAGAGCAGCAGCACTGATACCTCACTTAACAAGGAGTATTTTGTTAATTTCCTGTTTCCAAGAGTTATCTAAAAGTTACTGTTATGTACCACTACAAAGTGCAAGCACTCTGTGTGCAACAAGCTCTGTGCAGACGCACTCTTCTAACATTCCTACACTAGGCTTGCAGCAAATGTTGGCTGTTCAATAATCTGTTCAGAAGGCAGTGGGTGGAAAACGTTAAAAAATATATGGCACGGACATTCCTCATGTCACTCAAGAATTTCTTGAGAATGAGGATTACAAAATAAAAGAATGACCTTTTATACACATCTATTTATAATGAGTCGGTAGACCAGACTCTGAGGGAGCCAGGATGCAGCCACAAGTCAGTCTGAAGCTACTACAGATCAATGCAGGAATGAAGACCAGGTTCACAAATGTATGTTGATCCCCAATGTGGCTCCCTGAAGCACTTTGTTATTGCTTAATTTTTATAGGAAAAGCATAATTAAATTGATGCATGTTTACAGTGTGTGCATTCTAATTTTTATTTCTGCTCCCTAAGCTGTGAATCAGAGAAAAATCAGCACTCTGGCTGAGTATGTACATTCATCTTTCCTCAGGACAGTCCCAGAGATAAGTGCATGCAGCTACTTTCCCCCCAAGTGAGTTCTTTCTTGTTCCTGATGCAGTGTTATTTGAAAGAATTTGCCACCACCACCACATTCTTGCCCTTGCAGTAAAATGCACCTTCGCTGCCAGCTGTGCTGGAACAATCATTAACAGTTTCCCATGGGAAGGGAATGCTCCAACACTAGTTCCTGGAAGGAGCTTTGCAGAGAACCACGTTCATGCAAAAATTGTGCACAATTTACCAAGGATCAAACCCAGGAGTTAAGCTGAGGAGCAGACAGTCTTTGTCACACTGCAAGATTAATCCTTTTCCTTCAGTTGTAAAATAGTCTTATGAAGTAAATGCACAATTAAATCTCCTTTTTCACAGGTGCACAATGCAGCACTGGGAAGACAGGCTATGAGCTCATACAAGGGACTTTGAACAGGGCAGGATATAGATTTCCCAAGGCCTCACTGCCAGCCACCCAATCTGATCACCCTATGCCACCTGTCACATTTTCAAAGGTTAGCTTTCTGCACACAGCACTTTTCCTTAGACATTACCGGTGCTTTCCCATTTGTCAGATGGGAAACCCCTAAGAGCCATCACTCAGAGGCACAGCACTCAGCCTCTCAGCAAGAGCTGGCTCACCTGCACACAGCTACAGCAGGAAGAAGTAGCCAAACAAATAGTTTAAGTCCATTTGATGCTAATAAATTTATGTTAAACATTTTCTAAACATTGGGTGTTACTAACCATCATTTTAAAAGCAAAGCAAGCCTGGTGCTGCTAATAACAGCAACAAACTGCTCTTACTGCTATTGCTGTTTTCCCCCGCTGGTAGTGCTGCCTCCCACCCACTCCTATAGCTGTGAATTACAGGGGAAACCACTGTGCTGATGCAGGTACCAGGCCTGAGCACGCTGCCAGCTGCAACTGAGCATAAGCATCCCCAGGGTTAAGCAAGGAACAAGTTCCCACCATCAATATATTCATTTGAACTACAGTTTCATCATTTTTAGTTCCTTTTTTACATAATACCGACAAAGAAACTCAAGAAACCTGTGCACATAGCTGCTACACGTAATAGGAGGAAAGAGACTTTCCCCACAGCACCCCAGCTATGCAGGAAGGCACACAAGACAGGCTGGACTTTCCCACTGAGCCTGGTAATTTCACTGAATTCAACACCAGCATCAAAGCAGCAAACACAATAGAAGCTTCTTATATTCCTTACGTTATTACTGAGAAAGTCTGTTTTCTGAGGCATCCTGAGGATGCTTCTGCAGCCAAGTCTGGCCTGTATACCAAGACACTTGGTGTTTCATCACAGTCAGAAATGATACTAATTGCAAGACTTGCCCAAGTGCAGCACTGCACAAATACAGACGTGCCTTCACCCAGCTAGAAACTAACTAACTACAAGGACACTCCATGCACATCATCCAAGCTAATGTGTCTTCTTGATTTCTAAATGCAAACAAGAGTTTCGAAGACCAGCCCCAAACAGATTAAGCTCAGGCACAGAAGCAATAGCATAATTTATGTTTCCCTGCATTCATGCTACCCTGGGTATTTTGCCAGTAACGGAGATACCTTTAATTACTACTCTGTTTGATTAAAGTGAAGGAGGTGGAACTTCCTCAAAATAATCTCTGAAACAGTCTGGAACACAGAAGCAGTATGTTTGTAATTAGACACTGGCATTCCATTCTGCTTTATTATAGACTACAAGTAAATTTCCTATTTCAAACAAGTTTGAAGAGCCACCTCAACAAAATAAACCTCTTTACATTGTCTTTATGTTTGGGAAACTGATCCAAATTTCTCCTATGCCATAGATCCCTACAATTTCCAGCAAAGAGGCATGCAAAAGAAAAAAAAAAAAAAAAAAAAAAAAAAAAAAAGTTTTGAAGTAGATATTTTCTAATACATAATCCAATTACAGCTATTCCCTGCTCTTACACTCAGAAGGCATAACAAATAATCATTTAATGGATAATGAAGCAGTATTTTCTACAATAATTAACAATCAAATGGGACCCTTGTAGGTATCAAATAAATATATATATACAAACTATACACACAATTTAACTTGCTAGTGTGACATGAAGGATAGGGAGGCAGGAGCACAATCATCAGTTGGAAGAGAGCTTTTTGTATTCTGGCTTTTCAGAACTGATCATCACTTTGGAAGACCTCAGCCCCTTCTCAGAGCTTACACCTCACAAATCATATTTGCACACACTTGTTGAATGTCACTCTTATTGAATGATAATATTTTCATCATCATCATGATCTTCAGATGAATAAAGGTCAACTATAGATAAATGAGAGAAATGTGTAATGACAACAGTTAGCATAGCATGTTATTAAATGAACAATGCCAAGAACTCTGAAGTGACAGCTAAAAAAGAGAAAGAGTGGTAGGGAACTGCTCAATTTTGTAGCAGAATTTGTAGAAGAGAAAAACAGCCGCATTCTGACTCTTAAAACAACTAAAAAAATATGTGGAAACACAAACATTCCTCAGTTGCATAACTGAATTTTTGAAAGTTGAGTTTTGAAAGTCACTGCAGCGCCAGTTAAGTTTCCCAATCCACAAACTATTCTGTTATGTAGCAACAAGCTCCGAGTTGCGTGGAGAAGTTTTTTGTTAACCAGTTGTGATACCATTTTTCCCCAGTCACTTAAAAAAATATATGTATACTATTGGTTTATACATGCAAGCAGACTCATTGATGTTGGCTCAGTAATTATAAAGTAGCATAAAGATCAAGAGAAGCAGTGAATTTGAAATCCAAAGCAGCATTCTTACAAAGCAACAACTAAAACTGGGAAATGTTTGTATTCACAAGGAAAATAATGTAATACAGTCATTCTCTCCTTTTGTCGCAAGTGTAGCAAACTTCCTTAAGATTTTAGGAATTCAAAAATACACAATGCAGTCATAATCAATAATCTGAAACCTACACCTAGGCTTTGACTTACGCAATCTCAGAATTTGCACCCCTCTACATCCTGAAAAAAGTTCATGTGTGAGAACTACAAATCTAGGCTGAGATGGCTCCTGCTGTTTTGGCTCCACACTCTCCACTTGGCTGCACAGTTTTGAGGGGCAGGAAGATCAGGTGTGTGGCTCCTGATTCTATGTTCCCATCTAACTGACTTGATTTCTTGACAAGGGGCTTGTGAAGAGAACATGGAGATTTCTCCTGCAAAGGAATTTGTGGGAGGCAGAGCTGCTCATCTCTCCAAGCAATTAAAACATTCATATGCAAAGCTTATTCTTATTGTAGAATTATACTTTTTAATATGTTCTTTTCAGACTAAACTGGGCAATAAAAAGACATAGGTATCATTCATCACTCATAAGCTTGGCTAATCAACTCTAAACATGAACAGTTTTAGACTTCAGTTGTTCTCCCTGAAAATTACACTCCTGTTAGATGGAGCTCCTTAGAAAGTAACATTGAGCACCTGTGTCACTCAAGTCTTTCCAGGAATTATAGCATGATTTGTTGGAACACAACTCTTTACTATTAAGGATAAAATCTCTTTCTTACATATGTCTAAGTTTTAAAAATACACATTTCACTCGTGCCTAAGAAATTAATTCTCTAGAAATAATGGCAAATTTATGATAACGTTATTGTTATTGTTAATTCCTGGACGTTTCCCATTCTAGATAACTCCTTTCCAGAATACCATAAATTAATACCATAAATTAAAAAAGATGAGCCATTTTTTCCTTACATTGCAATTAAAAATAAAAAAATGATAAAAGGTTTATTATGAAATCTAGGAAGTCAATTTACACAAATAAAACTACTATGGTACAACACACTACTATCATGGTACAGCATCCTTCCCAAATTTCAATAAATTCTGCTTTGTGGGTGAACAGATGTGTCATGCTGAGCTGCCTGCAGAGTTAAGCCACAACAGGAATCTTACGTGGAGCGTTTTTTTAATCCAGACTTCTACTGAGTATTCACAATTTTGTACCAAAACTTGGAGATATGCAAAGTATTGAGAAGAGCCACTGGTATAAATCCTCCATCCTTGAGGAATGAGTGAGATAATTCTGTCAGTCAGTGATTATACAGCAGGAGGAAAATGAGCATGTAAAAGTTCGAAAGACACGAAGTGTCACATAAGCATTTCCACATCTCAGTACTATCCTTTATCCTCATTCTGAAGTTTTTCCTGCCTGTATTGCTGTTTCCTCAACAATTATTTTCTTATTGTTCACTACTCACTGCTTAATGGCACCTCATACTGCAAATACACCATTTTTATTTTCATGAACTAACAAGTTTTATGAAAATGAGAAGGTATTTAATTTATTTTATATAGCATGCAGAAGTGAAACTTCATCTATTGGAGCCACAAACTGTAAATGAAATAATTATCCTAAATGAAGTTGCAATTTCAGGGATCTGCCATTGCGTTGTCACTTTCGCATTTCTATTATTACTGTAGCAGCTACATACAAAAACCTCTAGATCACAGAAGAGTTTCTGTTACCATTTCACATTTCAGAAAAAAATGTAAAAAGTTATTAGAAAGGAATATTTGTGAACTACATGAAGCTGCACCAGTCCTACATTTTGACAGGCTGGGTCAGAAGTTATATGAAAGTACTGAAAATCCAAAATGTGAGCAGAATCTCCAGGTGGTGGTGGCAGTGGTGTTATGAAAATGAAAGAACAAGCTTGATTGATCTTTTCCATAGATAGGAAATAACTTAGAGCAGGACTGAAATCAGCTTTGTAAGACCAAAAATGACAGTTAAAAAGATACCAATATTTTAGTTCTCACCACTGTCTTATGCAGATGTCTGTAAAGCACCACTGACCCAGTACAGCGTGAAGTGTTTTCCCCCTTTCCAATCTGTGGTTCAGAAAGTCCCAGGCAGTACTTTTGTTCTTTGAGGAAAGGAGCTGCACCAGCTGGGAAGATCGGTGGGTCAGCAGGCATAGGTATGATGCTGATCAAGGCCCAGTAGAGCTGTACTTCTGCAGTGACAATTTACCTCTCAATAAATTTGAGAATTACAGAAAAACTTTAAAATATAGACAGTTTTTGTGCCAAGAGGTAAACAGGCCTATGGCCCAGTAAGAATGACACAATAACAAGGAAAATAATTTGTAAATCAACAGCTTGCAATTTAAAAAAATAAATAAATAAAATTCTATAGCATGCAGCAAATATTTGTGGTAGAATTTTCACACGGTTTTCGTTCTGTTCCTCATTACCACTATTTCCCGTCTGTTTGCTACAGATTATTATTCACAGCTAAAGACACTACCTCCAAAAACCATTGTTCCAATAAGGACTTCTAGTCCTTTACACAAATAAATACATTAACCAATACTATTCAGACCTAGTGATTTCAATTTAAAAGATGAAAATGTGTTTAATCCGACAGAGAACATATCAAATGTTCACCTTCTAGAGGGCAAAAATTAGAAAAAACAAACTACAGCAAAAAAAGGCCAAGGGTGGAGGAGCAGCTGTATGGCCAGTGCCAGGCCCACCTGCCCTGCACACATACCAGCTACCTGGCAGACCATGCAATGAGGCTTCTGGCAATGAGAGATCAAGGAAGCAATCTGCTTAATACTAACGTAAGCATAACTAATATTTATCAGGCTGGAGAAAATCTAGGGGACTTCAATATTTCAGCGTTATTCTTATTAATATAGACATTAACTTGCATTGTGCAACAATGTAGACTCATGCTACTTTGCTACCAGTATCACTGCTGCCAACATCTGAGGCTAGAGATCCTAGACAGTGGCCTAGACATGGCTAAGATCCACAAGATCTAATTTACTTCAATGCTTTTAAATAGAAGCGGGTTGATAACAGCCTGAAATACTCAATAGCTGAGCACTGGGTGGGTCAGTGTTTATCTTAAGTACTTTTCTTTAAGGAGATAAGATAAAATAATTTGACAAATTGATAATATTGTCAGCTTCCACTAGTTAATTATGGGTGATATCTGACATTTATCTGAAAGCTCTATCTCCTGGAAATAACTGGTTATATAAAAACATTTGTCTACTTTGTTAATTTTTGTCACGGTCAGAAAAATAAGCCCAAGAATATTAAAATATGATCACCAGAAAGATTCAGGCAACAGAAGCAAAATAAGAACATTCCGCCCATTGTTTCAGGGAAGTCTTTCTCATTTCAAAGGAGGTTTCATTTTGAGGACTTGGAACAATTGTTTCCAGCTATCTGTCTGTGACTATACTCACCAGCCCATTTGAGGAATTCCACTGCATCTTTGCCCACTTCTGTGGAAAGAATGCACATACCACATAATGGCCTCTGCAGCACTCAAGACCAAATGTCTGTGTTCAAGTGCAAGGGATAACTTTAGTTTACAGACAATACAGCCCAATTTATCTGATAATTCAGTGTTAAAACTATTTGATATTACAGGTTACGTTGGCTAGGCGAGCCCCGTGAAGGAGCTTGTGGATGTGAGAGTGAGTGGGACAAGAAAATAGAAATCCCTTTTTTACTGTTGGCACTTCTGAAAGTCCTTTTGGAGGTGCTCATTCAGCAGAAAGATAGAACTTCCTACTTTTCAAGGCAAGAAGACATGAAGTATGACATACGTGTCAATGACAAGTGATGATGTCAAAAGCCTCCAAGTATTTTATTTTAAACCTCTTCGTTCAACCACTGCATGTTAGGGCCATCATGCATAAATGGATGTAGATAGTGCAATGCAATGTTTTTCAGGGTAATAACATGTAAACAAAAAATGACTTTAGATAATGACTCCTAATAATGAGCAGGATAAATGAACGCCATTAAGGCTGTCTGGTTCAGTTCTCTGACTATCCTCATGCATCCCACTTACAACCACTTCATTTATTTATTCAAGTAAATGCCAACTTAGGGCTGCAGTGGAAGAAAATTCCTATCAATTAATCAATCAGGTAGTAATATAGGAAGTATTAGCATCAAAGCAATACCCATCTTCCACTCAGCTTTCCCCCAACTCATATTGAATATCAATGCTCAAATTCCAATGAAACTCAACTCTAATAAGCACCTGTATCATACTTCTACATTTAATTTTTCCACTGCATAGTGTAAGCACTACCTAGTTTACCCAATTATGATGCAATTAGGAAATAAACAAGGAGAGAAGGCACCAGCAAAGAGGATTCTTCTACACAGGTACACCATGTGTGTTAGGAACAGCACCACTGAATCAGTGGGAATGAACTGATTCTTAACTTCTGCTGGAGAGCTCACACCACACAGTGTACATAACTTGCTCAAGGAGCCATATCAACACGAACTCTGGAAAGGATATTTTTAAATCAAATAGATTAAAATATTGCAAGCAGTAGAAATATTACTGCCAACCCGTTTCTTTTTTAATGATCACAGAAGTGAGCAGGTAAATTGATGAATGCAGGAAAGCAATGAGGACACAATATAAGCAAGATGTAGTATTTCTAGTATTTCTTCATTTACATCAAAGCTAAGCTGGTGTCATAAAAAATCTGACATGCATGGGTCCACACTGAACCCAAGTAAAAAATGGAAGGAAAAATTGTGCAAGGACAGGACAAAGCAGCAGTTGGGAATGATATAAAACAATTCAGAAAGTATCAGTTAATACTGGTAAAATTCTTTGGAAAATAGTCTTTACATTCACACAATTTTGACAAAATCTTTAGCTTCTGGCTTACTTGACTCACTATAACTTAAATGTGTGTTTCTGAATAGAACCATGAAAAGAACAGTTCAGATTATTAAAGATGTGCATGGTGAATAAGAGATCAGGAAGAAACACAAGTATCAGAAGCTAGTATCCCTGTGTGGGGAAAAAAAAAAAGAAAAGGGCAACAGTACATAGTTGAAAAAATCAAAATGAAATATGTAAATGATTTGAATTGAAATGGAGAATTTCTCAAGAAGATGTAGGTTTCCTAAAAATATGAGGCAGTTTAATGTAGTGTCAGAGATGAAGCATTCCAAGTGATTTAAAATGTGGTTTTGGGGACCACCCTTAGGGATGAAAATCAGAAGTATTCCAAGAAGGTAATTAACAAAATTTATCAGAGTAAATTCCATCAACAGCAATTAGATTTGCTGGTCAGGATGCAACTTCTTAATCTACAAGTTCCTATATCAGTAACAAACTGTGGGAGACTAATAACAGGAATCATCCCTCCAAACTTGATAGAACCCATCAACTTCTGCATCTGACATACAAAATCAGTACTGGAAAAAAATATGCTTTTCACAGTAACTGTTTGATGCAGGATTCACCTGTAATGGTAACAGTATTCTACATTTAGTGCTTTTACAATGTGTCAGAAGTCTGGAATAGGAATTCTAGTGAATTGGTTTTGGACAAGCACACTGTCAGTGAGATCACGTTCACCATGCTTTCTTCACCTTGGTAGATTCAAATAGGAATTCATAATTTTCTTGTTTCAAAGATGAATGTGAAAAATCAGCTTATGAATAAATTCAGATCAGAAGCTGTGGAGAATTTTACTCAATTTTTCTGGAAGATATTAAAAAAAACTATTTAACTTTGGTTTTAATTTCCACTGCAGTTTCTAACCATTTTATCAATTTAAATAGATTTAGCTGCCTATATAAATGTTTACTCCACTCTAGCTCTACAAGTAGTATTCAACTAGAGAAAAAATAAAAGTGTTGGTTAATAACTTGTTGAATTATTAATCTGCATGTCAATATACTGAAATTTCTGGGAATAACTGATTATGCAAGGAAGTCTAGGCTTTCATAACTTCAAAAACAAATCAAAATGAAATTTAGGCTTTAGATTCATCGTACCTTTTCTCCCTCAGATAACACAGCTTCAAAACAGGTGTATTTTCTTTCTGCTAAAATTAGCATAGCAGCAATAAAAGCCAAGAGAGAATCAAAAATTGATTGTTTTTGAAGTACATAAATTCAGATGCATATAAATGAGTGCAACCACTGTTCTGATGATTTTATCTACATTATCTTTAAGACAACACACAAAATTAACCCACAGTATTTCTCAGGCTCAAATCAAATATTTATTTTTACATAGAATTAGCCCCTAATAAACCAAACTTCCTGTTTTCTGGCCTACTCTCCATATCTTTATGGCACTGCTCAATACGGACCAGTGCCATTAAGAATACCTTCTAAGGATGTAGTTCAGTTCCCTGAAGACTGGGTTTCAGGTCTGGAGGCATACCATACTACTGCCATAGAGGTAACAGTTCCATAATTAGATGAATCTGTTGGGCAGCCCAAAGAAAGTTCATCTTGCTTTTTTTTTTTTAAGGGGGAAGTGAAACAGCCAGATTGAAACTCATCCACTTTATAGATGCCATTTGACTTTATCACCTAGATTTCAGTGGGACTTCTCTAAAGCACAGCAAACAACCTGTTGCTACAGTTACAGAGTTCACTGGGACACAAATCATGAGGCCAGAATCATTCTGCTTTCTTGAAATTCGAGCTCATGTATCTGGTGATGTATAAGAGTTTTAGTTACAAAAAATGTGATGTAATTCCTCTCATAAAAAAGGAGTGCCTGCATCACTCAACATTTGATTTGCTGCTACTGCCAAAGGCAGAAAATAATAAATGCCAGAGAGGAATCAACACAGATCCTTCATTTAATCATCTTTATTCAGCCTTGTAACCAGCAGCAAAGGTTGCAAATATTAAGGCAAGGCACCACAACAAACTATCAAAATTGGGCAGAAAGCAACAGGGAGTGGTTCCCTGATGGTCAAATGGCTTAACCTGCTCAGTTTCTGCTGCTTCATTTTCCCCAACAAGGAATGCAAAAGCAGGCTGACTACCTCTAAAAGGAAAGTGAAAGCATACATCCTTACAACTTGGAGGTGTATTTCTAGAATCTGTGACACTCGTGACAAGTATGCTTTCAATTATTATGTAGGTGAAGCTGTATGCTAAGTGTCCTTTCATTTCTTTTTTAGCTACAAATGGAAACTGTAGAAACTCAGACCTTTCCAAAGAATTGTGAGAAGACAGTCTTCACTCTAGGTATGAGGCAAACAAGCCTAGTTTCATTCACCTCTCCTTAGAAGCTTAAAAGCTATGCTCTTCTTCAGGATCTGGTGACCAAAAATGTATGAACTTGATCTACCTTATTTTACATGGCCCCAGTGTGGAGGGAAGATTTTAGCATATCAGTCTCTTACATGTGACTTAGAAGAAGAAACTGACCCAGTACACCTCCTGACACACTCCTCAGAAATTAACTGAGGAGAGATAAAATGCAATGCTGAGAGCACTAGTCACACACCTCTAACACTAAAAATAAGTGAAGTTGCAAGAGCACCTGCTAGTATTTGAATTCCTTTTCTCTTCTAAGAGAAAACTTGAATATTAGTAGAGGTATCCTGTGACTAAATCAACTGAGGATCATATCATGTTACATAGATGCTGGAGGTGATTTTCAGTGAATCCATCAAATATCTTCATCATTTGACCAATACTCAAAGGAACTGAAAACACAGTTCCAAAGACTGAAAAAGATTTTGCAAAGACAAATTCATACTGTTTTAAGTAACAAGGCAAACCTTCAGTCATCACGGAAATGTAAACTTGGACTATCATTATAAAGACAGAAAAGAGAGAGATGGAAAAGGCTGAGAGCAAATGGACAAACATGTCTGACAACTTCGCTGAGTGGTAGGACAAGAGATGGTGGGAGGAAGAATTGATGAACTGTCACAGTATGACAAATAAGACCTCTGTTGGATGTATTGATTCTGAACAGAGAATGACTCATGGATCTACTCAATTTTCACTTCATCTGAAGACACTAAAGTACTTGAACAAATCACAGATGCTGCCAAACAAGTCAACGAAAAAAACAGTTTTTCATGCATGACTTGATTTGGGGCAAATTCATTAATAAATGCTTGTTTTGCAGGACAGCTCATAAAGAAGTGCTTATGTTTTGTACCAAGTATCACTGTCTCGCTAGATTTCATACACATGTAGTACACTAGAAACAGACTTAATTACTGGGAAAAGTTACTAAATGACAATCTGGGTACATTAGTACCTGAATTTGTCTACTATGTGTAAGCACACGTATTACTTCTTTCATTCTTTGACCTCCGAATACATTCAGTACATCAGACACATGAGAGAAAATTTTGCTTGTAGTTTAACTCAAATACTGTAAGTTCCAACAGCTTTTTTTTTTTTTTTTCCCCCCTTACATCACGGTACAAGAGAATTCAAAGAAACAAAGTTATACTCCAAAACTGACTGGAGTTAATAATGATGGGTTACTGCATCCCTGTACTTTTCCTCCTCTTTTTTTCCCACTTTAAGAGCTGTATTTTTAATCTTCATACATGAAGAAAGAGCCTAGAAATTGTGAATAAGGTTCATATCAAAACAATAGTTCTGAGCTGAATTCACAAAGAATAATTCTTCAAAGTATTTCAACTCCATAGACTTTTTTTTTAAAATAAATTTAAAAATTAATAAATGTAAAATTTAATAAGACTATTCACTATTTTCCTGTAGGCTAGCATCCTTCATCCTGTTTTACTTCTCTATTCCAGTGGAAGTCTTCCCACTGTCAGCTTTCCCTTAAAGGCTGCAACCTCCTTCTTCTCTTTCTTTTCCATACTGCCAAGGACGGAGAGCACAGGTATAACTAACACAAAACCACTGGAACAACTAAAACTGTAATACTACATTTAAACTTTGACAAAATTTGAAAACTAATTAACATGAAAAACAAATGCAGTAACCAGTGATTGTTATGCTACTTGTGACCACACAGTTCATCTAGTCATACAACCTTTCTCCTGTTGTTAAACCTCCATTCAGCAGGTTTGCTATTTCCCCCTAGCAGAGAGAGGAAGTATCTACCAGGTAAATCTCAACCCTCTGCCTGTCCTAGAGCTGCCCCCAACAGGAACAGTCACAGCTTTTTTTCCTGTGGAAGGCTGTGAGAGATGCAGAAAGGCAGTTTTGGTGGCTCTTCCTCCCAGCTGCTGCTGTGGGGAGGAGGTGTGGTAGAACTGGCTGCCAACTGCTGCCACCGGGCCGGGATGAGAGGGGAACAGCAAGAGTCTGGCTTTGTCAGCTGTTGTACAAGCCTACTGTAGTTTGCATGGGAATTATATGAACTTGTGTAGTCCATTTACAGAAATTCCAATTAAGTTTGGAAGCAGCCACTTTGAACTCCATGCCAAGAGCAAGAACTATTCCTTTGTGCTTAATGAACTCAATCTGGAAGTATTTTACCAATCTTTCAGATGTCTGAGTTCAATACAGAGATCAGAGTAAAAAGCTAGGGTTGATCAGGCCTAAGTGGCTGAACTGTTTGAAGAACAGAATTGTGAGTTTGCTTTGATCTATTCCAGCACACATTTGAAACGTGTATATGTATGTATGTATTCTTTTTTCATATATATTCAGTTATGTCAAAGACCAGCTGGGTACAGCTATGAGGGGAGATGGCTGCATACCTCATTTACAACAAACTAATTTCGATGTAAATTAAAAATAGTGAAGCCCTTTCCACATCATGCTTGCTTCCTACCTCTTACCTCCTGCTCCTAAAATCCAGAAATAGTTGGAAAGAGCTCAGCAGAGCTCCCACACTCCCCTGCCACAAGGGAAGTGGGATGCTTCAGAGCCTTGGTATCCCTGCATGCAGTTAGATTCCCCTCACTTCTAGGGAATACTACAGAAAACTGATAAACCAAAAAAAGTGCATTTAAAATTATGCAACATTTTTGTTTAACAAAAGAAGTGCGCAGCTAATGTGTGGAAATTCCCTCTCTTGACCTTTACAAGGTGAAAGGCAGAAGCACTGTAGGGAGTCAGGGCAGCAAGGGACAGGGAATTCCAACTGATATTGTGTTAGCTGAGGATTTATGTCATTAGATACATCTGGATTAACTTAAAGTCACAACACAGCCCCAGTGACCTTTGCTTAGTCAAACAGCAAGGCTTTTTCAGTTTCTATTGCAAAAATGGTAGTTTATAAACTGTGACTGACTCATCAAGGCAAAGACATCAGGAGCAGTCTTAAACAGGAAGAAAATATAATGCACAGAAGACTGCAAGAAATACATGACTCAACTATTTCACACTTTATGGGATTCTGTTTCTGCTGCTTGGATTAGCAGAATAATTTCCACTCTATCATACCTTTTAATTAGAATTAATTTTAATGTCTAATTTAAAGTGATAAGCTAAGTTGCAAAGGGTTGAAAAGAGGTACTGCTAATACCTAGCGTGGCAGTTTTATAGTGACTGCCTTCAAAAGACATCAACATTCTATTCCTCTACAAACTGTTTGACCCCACCCTCATGCTCCCTCCCCTTTTGTCAGTAATTGATGCAGCTGCATAGTGATGTGCATCAGGAAAAACAGCTCTAGTTTAAAAATCAACCTGGCAAAAAAAAAAAAAAAAAAAAAGGATTATAATTACAAAGCGACCATAACGTGTAATAGAGAAATTACCACAGAATATTCCTATAAATCTGCTAAGTCAATAAGATTCATCATGCTCTGTTAAGTGCTAGTTGTGAAAACTGAAGGTCCCCGTGGCTTCTGGAAGTCACATATCTCATTCTATAGAACACTGGAATACTTTTGGGATTAAATGAGTAAAAATCATTCCTTCAAGTTCTGCTGCTTTGTCTTTTCTTCTCATCCCACAAGCAAGATACTTGTGTCTTCCCCACATACCCAGCCACCTTCCAGGATGCTTACAAAATGCATAAGTGGAATTACAAATATTAAGCTGTTTGAAAAACAAAGTAGTATTTTTACCAATGTTTTCTGATTTCAATAATCTCACCAAGAGTTAGCTAGTTGTTCTTCAGCACCACATTCACATTTCCTACAACTAAATCTAAAAATGGCACAGTATTTTTTGTTAAATTTAAATAAAGACAAGAAAGCATCAAAATTGCCACATAGATTTTATGCCACCTCCCACATTTGACAGTGACTTCTATTCCGGTATTCTCTCTAAATTGTGTTACAAGTGGTACAAAAAGCCAACAGTTTACACATACGTTTACAGAGAACAACAATCTCATTTGCTCTTCTACCCATCATAGTATATTCCTTGTAGGCTGGAAACAGATTTACTATGCAGCATCCTGACTAACTTTGACAGATGCTGTAGTAAACCCTTGAGAAGAGCATAGATGATTCCCACCTGGAGATGTAAAATAATTTAACTTTTTCCAAATAGTTGTGTTGTCCAGCTTTTAACACAAGTTCTTGGAAATATGCTCCTGTATTATCATTTCTCAGGACAAGCACAGAAGGTCTAAACCACAGAAGCACTAAAGAGTCAACACGCTCCTCTAAATCGGCCATTCTTGCCGTGCTGGACATCCAGTTCGACCTCAGCAGCCTTCGCTGTCAACTTTATCCTTCCCACTTCCTTCAACCTTTCTTGCATGTATTTCTTCATTTCATCCTCTCAGTTCTGCCCTTTGAGCCCCAGACCTGCTACTCTGCACCTTCCCAGTCAGCTGTTTCTGCTGTGATGATGGCAGCCTCCAGCAAGGTAGTGGCATCACGAGCCCTCAAAGGGCAGCCTGCAGCCAGATCAACAGTCACACACAGGGAGCCATTCCTGCAAAGTTGGCCTGTCTTTCCCTTACCCAGAGGCAAAGTTTGGAGGCAGAAGAAAGAGTTGCACTGTTCTGCACTGCTCATTCTTTTCCTTCTTTTCTTCTGTTTAACAGTTGCTGTCCTGTTACGCAAGGCAGAAAGCATACATACTCTCCTAATTTGTAAGTACCTAGGACTCATGAGGAATTCAACCTGTACCAATACAGAATCATCTAAATGGAAAGCTGATGTCTCCATATTGCCCTCCTGGAGCTGCCTGGCATGGCAGATCCTAACGTCTTTCCAACAAACACAGGAGAAGCCAGGAAGGAAAATGTAGCTTATGCTGCTCAACATGCCAATATCTCCTAGAAAGACTTCTGACCAGAAATCAGCAGTAACCAATTTGACTCTTCACCCCATTGCCTACAGTCACACAGACTGGAGGGGTTGGAAGGGAGCTCTGTAGAAATCAAGTCCAAACACCACTATGAAATCACAATAGATCACACAGGAAGGAGTCCAGGCGAGTCTTGAATATCTTCAGAGAGTTCACTGAATATTCAGGACTTCATTCAGAGTTCCCACACCGGTACAGGCATGAACCAATGCTGCACATCAACAAGCCAACAGTTTATTTCTCTTCCCTCCTTGACAGCATGAATCTGTCTTTATAGGTCTAAAAATACTGTGCCACTGCACACTGCCTGGGAATCTTCTCAGGTAATCAACTCTTCCCCATGTCCCCATACAGACTTGTAAACTTCCTTTTCTATTTTCACACTAAGGAAAGTACCCTTTTCATGAGCGAGAGTCTCATGAAACTTCACCACAGCTCTCAGACATCTTTCAGCAGGTTTATCTAGCTCCTAGCTCAACCACTTTTATCTCTATATGTGAGAGGATATCCTGCCTCGTCTGAATAGTTTTAAAGTAGTTCTAAGAACTAAACTGCTTTTCTTGTAATTGTTAGAAGTAAATTAAACTTTCAAATTCTTTGTAAAGTTTGGCTTTGGAAGACATACCCCAACTTGGAAAGAAACCATAAGGAACACTGAGTCCGACTTCTGGCTCCCAAAAATCAAAACATACATCCAACAGTGTTGTCCAGACACTTCTTCAACTCTGACAGCTCAGTGTCAAGACCACTGCCCTGGAAAGCCCGTTCTATACCCATCACCCTCTGGTAAAGAGCCTTTCCCTAACCCCCCAGTCTGACCCTTTAATGACACAGTTCCATGCCATCCCTTGGGTACTGTTAGCAACTGCTGTAGCAGAGCTCAGTGCTGCCCTCCACTCCCTGTGAGGAGCTGCAGCAATGATGCTTCCCCTCAGCTCTGGGGTGAACAAACCATGAGACCTCAGCTGCTCCTCATATGTCATCCCCTCTAGAACCTTCACCATCTTCCTCGCCCTCTTTTGGTTTCTTACAGTTTTATTTCCCATAATTACAAATTCAAAATAGATCTTGAATGGGACAAAAGCAACAACAATAAAAAACATGAAGCCATTTCTTAGTGAAATACTAAAAAAGGAGTATCAAGAATTCTCAAAAATGGGCACTGGTAAAGAGACAGGATTATCCTAAAAATCACCAAAGTAGAAAGAAATGAAGCCTGTTTGCCCCTTGCTACTACAGGACTCAAATGCTTAAGACAACAGAAACCAAAATGAAATTGAAACTTGTACAGGATACAGTTTGAAATAAGAGTTATTTCAATATATGAGCACAACTGTACTAGACCAAGTCTTCTATATAGTACATTTATTCTGTTCCCTATTATGAAAACAGATACAATATATGTCCTAATAAATTTAGGCCTATCTCTGAGCATGACACACTAAGGGAAATTCAGGTATGATTTTATTTGACTAATACAGTCAAATATGTAAGAACCACCATCTTTCATCTAATTGTTTTAATCTGCAAAGTCTAGATAGTCTTTGAATTTCACTGTAATATGTGCTACAAAAATGTTTGCTCATTTTCTCAAGAGGGTAAGTAATAATGAGGCACTAATTGTTCTGCCATCAGCCTAAGCATACACATAATCCTTAATTAATATTTAACCAGCACTTACATTTTCACACTGCACCTTTCTGGGCATTATATGGGAAATATTGAGTCCATCAATAACGATATCAAACGGAAGTCGATTTTCCACAAATGTTTGAAAGGCTTCAAATTCCTGAAATAAATCAACAAAAGGATAAGGGAAATAGTAGGTTTCATTTAATAAAAACAGTTTTCATTCAATTTTTATTATAAAAAACAATCAATCAAAGAAGCCTCCACTAAATCTCTCAATTTTCTTACTTGCATATTTGAAAAAACAACAACACAGGCAGAAAAACTTTCAGAAGACATAAATGTTTCATTGGATAGTTTTGACATATTTTTTAAATTACATTACTATTGAAAACCAGAACTTTGCAGTCGTCCAGATTTTAACAATTATAATCTGCATCGCACACTTTTATAAGGATGCATGTTACAGTCGTTTTTACAGAACAGCTTCAAAATAAAGCAAATTTACACCCCAGGAGACTGTGACACTATCACTAATGTTTCCAAACATAAAATAAGCATCATTCTTAATTTCTCTGTAAGAATCTTGAAATCACCAAATGCTAGTCTCTGAATAACAGATTTGTATTTACATAAGCATTCATTTACAAGCACAGGCCTTTGTTTCTGAAAGATACAGTTTTAAGTCTAATAAACCAATGAATTCCTTATTATAACAGAAACATAACACAGTGATTAAGCAAACAAACAGCATCAATCCTGGGTGGTATTGGTTTGCTATTTTTCTTTCCTCCAACAGAAGGAAAATCACAACTGCTTTATGCCCGAGATCCCAAAAGAGTAGAAAGTTTCAATAAAGCCTTCATGAATCTGTGATTTTATTTTTAAGACTTAGTGTTTTTAGCAGACAACTGCATTACATTTCAATCTCATGTTTCTGACTGATTTTAATAGAATTGTCAACCGTAACCCATCTAGGTGAGCAGTTCCTAACAGGCTCTTCTGTTAAAGATAAAGCCTATTTATTGGATAATAGAGGTTTCATTCTAAAGCTACAAATAATCTCACAGGAACTCACAGCAATCACAAATCTAATCTCTGATGCTAGGAATTCAAGAACCACTCCTCCAACCTTCCTTTCTCCTGTGTATCCACATAGCCATATACAGATCTAAAGAACTATAAGCCGTGTCCACCACACGAAAACAAAAACATGCACATACAATAAAAAACAGCACATACAATTCTTTCTTCAGGAAAGAAGCAAAATAAAGAATGTATCTGCTCAAAAAGCATACTGCTGTCAGGCAGCAACATACTATCACCAACTTCAAATTTAGTTGGAATGTTTATGACAAATTATAATACAAAAAGGATTACTTGTATTAAGAGCACAAACAGACCAAGTGAGATAAGAATGCCTCATTCAGACATTAAAATTTCAGGTAGAAATTCTAAGTGAACAGACCTGTACCCAATCAAAAGCACACTGGTAAAAACATAGACAGCATGGCTCAGCCTGGTATCACCAGAATCAACTGCCTTTCAGGGGATCTTTTTACTTCTCCACAGCTTAAATAAATATCATTTAGAAAGAATAAGAAATAAGGCAAGAAAGCTATAACCACTAACAAACTGTTGACACCTGTAAAGTGTTTCTCCCCTCCCAATCTCCAGACATTCTATATATAGATAAATAAATATTTCCATTGCCATCTGAGGGACAGGGACATCAAGACTCAGATAGGACATCACTAGCAATGGCATTGGAGAGGGGTGGGGAACAGGAAGAGAGGCAATTGAGGTAAAAAAAGATTCCCGGCTTCCCATCAGAACTCCTCATGGTTCAAAATAAGGCAAGTCATTGCTGAACAATGGACAGCTGTCTGAAATGAGGAGAAGAGTAAAAAGAAGGAAACAGAGAGAAAAAAGGCAAAATAGGAAAGCCTGGGGACAAAGATAAGAAAAGACAAAGGGGAAGCAAATGAAAATACATGGGAAACACTCCAACAGGGCATTATTTTTCCAGTGCCAACAAATATCAATGTTACTGGGAACAACACTAACAGTCAAGTAGATGTTTTTAGAAAACATGGTGTACATGTAATCTTGTCTTTCAGGGCTCCATTGCCTACAAAATAAACACTTAGTGAAGACTTTTCACAGGGGTATTTTATTTCAAGTGACAATAGCTACAGAGCAGTTCCTTAAGCAAGTAGGTCACCCCAATGGCAGAGAGTTTTGTCAAGGAAGTACAGGCACTGGAAGAGCCACAGAGGAGCTGGGTGTTCTCTCCACACCCTGTGCTTTGCTCTTCCTCCTCTCCCAGAGGGGCAGATGGAGCAGCACCTTTCAGAAGCCAACTTTGGCTCTCTGTGGTTCACTTTCAGAGCAGGAAAGAAGCTGCATCCTGTATGGTCACTCTCTCAACCACCCCACCCCACCACCTCTCTCTCCAACCTCAAAGGCCTGTTTTGTTGTGTTGCCAGCAGCCCCCAGATCTGCACTGTTCTTTTGCCTCATTACCAGTAATCTATGCAATACAGCATATGAGAGCATATGAGAAAACACTTCCAATACCAGGAGACAATGTAATACAGTTGGAAGAGAAGGCTTGCTGCCACAGGAGATTTAGTCACACAAGCAGAAGTGAGGAGTTAACATTAGAATAAGTTAGAATAGAACACATTAGAATAGAATAAGACAAAAGGCCAAATTCACATCCCCAAATTCAGAAGACTACAATGATAAGCCTCAGAGAGACTAGAAAAACCCCAAGAATCTGTTCATTTTCTCCATTCCATCTATGTTTCCCCAGCAACACAGAAGATTACTCCTTTCCTTTCAGGAAAACAAAACAAAATAGCCAATTACCTAAAAGAACCACATAGAAGATAACTCAGATCTCCGTCCCTGAACAAAAGAGAGGGATGCCATCCAGGGAGACCTGGACATGCTCAAAAAGTGGGCACATGAGAATCTAATGGGGTTCAACAAGGCCAAGTGCAAGGTGTTGCACTTGGTTTGAGGCAATCCCAGATATCAGTACAGACTGGGAGAAGAACTCATTGAGAGCAGCCCTGTTGAGAAGGGCTCAGGGGTCCTGTTGGAGCTGGACACAAGCCAGCAGTGTGCCCTTGCAGCCCAGAAGGCCAACAGTATTCTGGACTGCATCTAAAGAAGGGTGGTCACCAGGATGAAGGAGGTGATTGCCCTCTTTACTCCTGCAGTACTGCGCTCAGGCTTGGGGCCCCTGCATAGAGGAAGGATGTGGAACTGTTAGAGTGGGTCCAGAGGAGGGCTACAAAGATGATTAGAGGGCTGGAGTGCCTCTCCTACAAAGAAAGGCTGAGGGAGATGAGCTTATTTAGCTTGGAGAAGAGAAGACTCTGGGGAGATCTCATTGTGGCCTTCCAGTACTTGAAGGAAGCTTACAAGCAAGAGGGGGACTGATTTTTTACATAGTCTGATAGCAACAAGACAAAGGGCAATGGGTTTAAACTGAAAAAGGGGAGATTGAAGCTAGATACTAGAAAGAAGATTTTTACTTTGCGGGTGGTGAGGCACTGGAACAGGCTGTCCAGAGAAGTTGTGGACGGCCCATCTCTGGAGGCATTCAAGGCCAGATTGGATGGGACACTAGGCAGCCTGATCTAGTGGTAGGCAACCCTGTCCATGGCAGGGGTTAGAACCATAACCTTTTACGGTCCACTCCAACCACATGACCAATGTGACTCTATGAAAGAGAGTCCAAGTTGTCAGATTTCCCATCCTCTCCAGGCTTAGGGAAGGGAAAAGGGCAAACCCTGGGAATTAGCAGCAGGCTACACCATCCGAATGCAGTACAAAGGGTTATTCAAACACACAAGCACTGACCTACATTAGAAGAGATACAGTATAAAAATTGAAAGATGCTGATCTTCCAAAGATCAAGAATTGTCTGGGCTTTATCCAGCTGTTACTGACAGCTACAGTAATCAAGAGATGATTCACCCATAATTCTCTCAAGACATTCCCCTCACTAACCATCTGGAAAAAGAAATTGAAGATTTTCTTTATGAAATGTAATTAAGCAGAGCACAGCTGCAGCTAAGCTACAACCTATCAAGAGAAGCCAGACACAAAATTCACCAGTACAGTACAGTAATGACATGAGGGCCAATTTAGACAAAAGAAATTGTGCTACTCAAACAAGCTTCTCCTTCCACACTGAGAACCTGATCTGCATGCAGCAGTGTTTGCCAGAAGGGAGATAATGAACACAGGAAGACCAAAAGGAACATTTAGATGAAGATGTCCTGCTGAACACAACAGGGTACACTCCTGCAAAACCCTGCAGGACACCAACAAGTAGCAGAATATCTCTCTTCACATACAAGGACACTCAAACAAACATTAGACACTACACCAATTTCTAACTTGTGTTCATCTCAAGAAGCTGCTGAGGAAAAGTTTATCTTAATGCAAGGGAGCTACAGAAAAGTACAATAAGCTGTACAGCAATTCCATCATACTTGCTGCCAGATGTTTTGCAGCAGTCTGTGTACCTGATGAGCATGCCTCACTGCAGCAGGACTGTGGAGAGCCTACAGAAGGGAGGTTCCAGTCATAGCCTCTTAGATACTATGTTCAAAAGAAAAGGGAACTGGAAAAAGAATACACTCAATTTCATTCACTGCCTGGCTGGGAAAACAGGGAAATGCTAACTACACAGTCAGCAGAAGTGATTCACAGCCATTTCTATTAAGAGAGCTTATGTTTGCAAATGGATATGGCAGTGACTACATCAGTTCTTCACTAAGTCAGCCATAAAAATCCACCGTGGAATTTATCCTTACACAAAGAAGGCATTTGAAATATTTGTTTGATTATCCACTAGCATTTGGGTGGCCAAAATCCATTCATACTTCAGCAACAGCACAAAGTGAATTCAAATTTTTAGGTACTCCACACCATCTGGATGTCCCATGCTCTCTTTCACCATCTTTTTCTTTTTTTCACTGGCACGTACTGATGCTAACACAGAAATAGGCGTTTCTACCTTTTCCCTTCCCTCAGCCATTCATTCCTAACTCTCATCTACCTACGCAAACAAGTTTACTGGAGCAACAAGGAAGACAGGAGCAGATTAAGAACTTACCTCACATGAGCTGAGTCAACGGAACAGCCTGGTTCCCCTGCTCAGGTCAGTCCGTATCGCACAGCAGCAGACAGCACAGATTAGGGGTGAGGCCAAGAGCAGGTGAGGCTACTGTAATCATCAGGTAGCACTGACCAGGCTAACTTACAGCACTATGAAACTACAGAATTTTATGAGATTTTCATTATTTCTCTATCTAAGACACCGGGTGAAAGCTTAAGACCACAGGAAGGTTAGATTTTTTTTTTTTTTTGCCCAAGTCTAAATAGAAAATATCTGAGCAACCAAAAATAAAAATCAGTCTTTCAAATTCACCAAGCCAAAATGCCCACTGATCTAAATGCTAAAACAAAGTAATGTAGCATGCAAAGAAGATACACGAGCAAATCCACAGAGGAATTTTAATAGTAGAAAGGCCTTTCTGTTCATACAAATGCATGGAATTTGAAGGAAAAAAGAAAGAAAAAAAAAAAAAGAAAACCCTACCAAAAGCTATCAAAACAACTGCAGAAACAAGAGTTTGTCACTTCTACACAATAAAACCTGTGCTCACTCATAAGGAATGGTAGAGACACTATAAGATGCGTGTAAGAACAGAACTACAGTTACTGATGCATCATTTTCCAGAAACATTCGTAATTCTAAGCTTTGAACAAAAGAAAAATCAGTCCTTTCTCCACACTGAATGGCAATATACGCAAGTGCAACGAAAGAGCAAATTACATTGAACAGAATGTTATACTGCACTTAAATATTATGCAACTCTATCCTAAGCATCAAGCAGGGCATTTTTCAATACTGTGAGAGCAGTTTTTAGAGAACTGAAAACACTCACTTTCTATCAGTTTCATAAAACACAAAGTGGTGTATGCTGCTTTGTTTTTGGCAGCGTTTCCTGGTATCAGAAGAAAAACACAGGAATAGGCGTTAGTGCGTGAGACACAGAACACAGCTGTCAAGTTGAAATCCAGACAGTTTTTTAAGGAGTTCTGTGTTGCAACTGCTGGAGTACCCTTTAGTCTGCTGTTGTTATGCCTGAAGGCTTTAAATATTTCCCCCTCTAGTTTCAAAGCTTGGAAATCCCCTTCGAACCATTGTAAGCAGGAAGGCTTTTCTCAGTAATGTGTATGGTATCACTATGCACTCTGGATTAAATACGATTTGTTTGTCCTCTATTATTATGCTTGCAAAGTTAAAAAATAATGCAAGAGGTTCAAAGTACTGTGGTTGTAACCTCCAGAGACACTGTCACAAACAAGAAGGATCCCAGCAGCAAAGAGCAGGCAGGCAGACAGCCAGGCTGAGGTGAGCTGCGTGTTGCCAGCTCATGCTCCTGCGTCAGCAGCAGGCAGCGCTGCTGCAGGACTTGCTGCTGCCTGATATGAGTCAATCCCACCGCCATGAGTGCCCATGCAGAGCACTTCCTAAGTACACTGACAATGGAGAGAGAACAAGCAGTTCGTGCTGCTGCCCTCAGTGAAAAAAATAACCCTCAGCTTTGCAATGCTGTCATCTTATATGAATTTGAATGCCGAATAATACTGTAACAGGCATTATACAAAGACAGCGGGACAATATAAAAGCATGACAAGTACGTGAGGCCAGCAAGCATTCATTTAGACAGTCCATAATCTCCATGTGGAAAGATGTCACATGAAGATCAGACAGCCAAATACACCCCTGTGCTGCTGTCTGCTATGCTGGTGCAAATGTTTGTAGCAAATCTAAGCAAGCAACTCATCTAGCTGAAAAAAGGTGAAAAGTCATCCAAGGCAAAACACAACCTTATTTTGCAATCTAGCCACATCCCCTGCTCACTATGGTCCCCATACGCTCACCTTCTTTCTCCCTTGGCACACTTGAAGGGGACACAAGTGAGCAGCTGGGAGGGTGGTGAGGCCAGTTACACTAGTTTGAAAAGCATGTTGCCACCAACTGCACGTTGAGTAATACTTGCAATCTCAATAGAAACAGCAGCAACTCAAGGGGCTGAATGGCACCAAACGTTCTGCCCTTATATTTCTGGAAACAACCCAGAGAATTATAAAACCTATGCACTCAGCATCTGTACACTGTAATAAGATTAAACTGACAATTAAAAACAGTACAAAACATTTGGAATACTACGATCTGTTGGAGTTAGATGTGCATACCTTTTGCAAAGGAGCATTTAAAAAAAATATTTCCGCATATCTATACAAAAGGTAAAAGAAAACCAGAAAACAGTAGTTAGATTTCAAAAACAAAAAAAAAACCTGACAACTTCATAAAAGGCTACTAGAACACTGAGCTAGCTATAGCATCTTAAAAATGCAGAACAGAAAAAACAAAGGGTTGTGCCAAAAAATTAGCATCATCTTCCAAATTTCTGTACTAATTTCCATATACATAAAATGCTTTACAGGTATTTAGAAAAGAGAATGGCTAAGAAGCCAAATCAGTAACGATTACAAAAGAAAATTAAATTTAACATAAAAGGGATGAAATGATGCACGCCATAGGAAAAAAGTATCCTTATATTTTACACATTTCTAGAGAAACTGCATTGACTTGAAGGATCATAATGCATAATGAAAATATCTGCTCGAACTGTTGCTGTTCTAAAACAAAGTAATTAAGTCTTAAGAAATAAAGCACCAGATAGATAACATGAAATTATTATAACCTGTTATGCCATCCTAATTATCATAAATTACAATGCCATCTTCTGCAATATCAGAAAACTCTGGCTTTGACCACAGCTGGAAAGCAGCTCCTCAGGTTTGAACTAGCTTTGGTGATGGATCAAACAATGAAATGGTGAAGGACCACTTGATAATGCCCAAGTTAAAGGGGCAACCTTGTAAACTGTGCGAAACCAACATGTGTTCACATTAATTTTATTTTACAAGTACTATAAAAAAAATTAGCTATATTCAAACGCAGAAAACACTTCAAAACTGCATCATGCCAGACTTCTCAAGAAACTTCTAAGTGGAATGGATGATCAACAAGTACCAGACTGTGTACTCAAGGAGTTCCTGATAAAATAATCTCCTTAAAATTTAGCTACTTAGCTAAGTCAGACTAGTTTAACTCTTTGGTGAAAATTTACTGTTCTAATTTTATATTTATAGATCTATCTGCATCTGTTGAACGAACAGGAAAATAACCTAACAAGCAGGAAAAAAAAAAGCACTTTATTAAGGTATGACATTCTAAAACTTCAGTGGATTCTTCCTGTTTCTTCTTACATGTACTAGATAATGAAAGAAAGATTCAGGTCTGAGAAAAATCACTGCATCAGGAAAGCAACTTTGTATGTTGCTTAGCAAGACCTCCAAATTACATACAGTGGAAATTGTGTATCATTAGCACCTATCTTTTAACCATGCAAAAAAGTTTTCAAAAAGATTTAAGATCAGAAACAGATTTTCCAACATGTATCATGTTAGGAGAATTTTCAAATACAGAGGTGATGAAGGAGTTGTTACAAAAAAAATAACTGTGGTGGACAACAAAACATTGGACTCTTTTACATTGAACTGGAAGATGGAAATGTAACTTTTTTTGCATGATGACCTATTTTTGCTGAACAATCAGTTAAAGACAGTGACCTGAACAAAATCTCAATCCATTCCTTGTCAAATGAATCAAGAAAAGGAAGAGTGGGCCACCCCAGAAAATCTGACCCAACTTCAAGAACATTCTCTAACAATGACGTAACCAAGAGAAAGAAATACATGATAAATATGTTTTCATCAAGATCTATTCCTTGCTACTAAGGAAGCAGCTTAGTCTTTTACTCTTCTACCAGAATAATCTCTGTGCTTCTGTTTACTTCCATTATAAATCAGGAGCATCCGCAGTAAGATGAGATGCAAGAAAAATAAGAAGCCTTAAAAAAACTCCGGCTGCCTTTGTTTCTCAACACCCCCATTTTTCCACTCAGTCTTTCCTCTTCTCCCCCCTTTTTCAAGTTCTCTCTGCTCTAGTCCTAAAAGACAATATCAAAGGAAGAGTCTAACATCCACCCTGAATTAAATGGAGGTAGGAAGACAGAAAGTAAGCACGACAAGCCTGCAGCTTGGGCTGCAGTGTTCTCAGACTTTGTTCAGGAAGTCCAGTACTGGATTTATCTGAACATTCACCATAACTTTACCCATCTTTATTCTATGCTTACTGGCCCTTACAAGATTCAGTACTGGATCAAGCACTGAAGCTAGCTTTCTTACTAACCCCCAAATTAGCCTTTGTCCTACCAAAACACCACAACCAAAAGAAACCTGCAACTAAACCAGAGTCCCACTCAATCCAGCTCTGCTCTGTCCCTGCGGATCTTATAAGACCTAGCAGCAAACCTGCCTTATAATGCAACATAGGATACTGCTGCACCTCACTCTGACTGAGTCCAGCAGTCCGTACTTAGCAAAGAAGGAAAAAAAACATATTCAGCCCTATCTGCAGATGGATTCACAGGCCTAGCTGAATTAACCACTCTTCTTTCTCCCTGAAAGGATCAGGCAAATTAGTCATGGCATCCAAGTGCAAGATAACCATAATCATCCGGGCATTTCAGAGCAGGTATGAGTAGCCAACCTCAAAAGCAGCCAACTTCATTAGGCTCACATGGGCCCACTTTTCTAGCTTCTCCAGGTCTCTCTGGGCTGCACCCTCTTCCCTCAGCATGTTGACCACACCACACAGTTTGCTGTTGCTGACAAACTTCTGGAGGGTGCACTCAGTCCCTCTGGGCTCAAAGGGCTTTGAGGCAAATCTTAGAGTTGGGAAACGCACACATCAAAGGAGAACCAATGCATTATACAAAAGCCATCAACTTAAATGTTAAGACAGAGAGATCTATTTTCAAAGCTTCACAAAATCAGCTGCAAGAATTACAGGTATATGAATGGGTCACTTTCTCTTCTCCCTCCAGACTACTACATTCTAAAAGAACATGTAAAACCCCTTTATGCACCTAGACCAGACCTAGCGTGGGGACTATACATGCCCCAAATCCATCTCTTCCTGTCTTCCTCACAGCATACGCACATCTGCCAAGCACTTCTTTCCCCATGCACATCAGCCCTTATCAGGAGTATGAAGTAGCTACAAATAGGATGATATTACTGAACTATTTGAGAAACACCTGAGCATGAAAGTCATCCAGCAGGAGATGATACTGTCTCTCAGTATACTGATTACACTATCTCCATCTCGATAGTATAGCTCCCAATTAAATGCAGCCAGAGTAAACAGCTGGAAGTATCGTATAGACCTTAATACAAAAGAGACAGCCTTGTTAAAATTGTTTTCTTCCTACACCACTTTGTAAGGCTGCAACTTGCTTGCAATCAGATCACCACCTAACATCCTAACAGCTTTTGGTAGATGTATATAAAGATTTGAATTTGTATTATCTATGTAATAGATATTTTCTCATTACAGATAATGTTTAATAGTTCAGGCAGGCCATCTTAAAAATATCTGTAAGTACTGTTCACTGCCATTCTTATGCATCACACTAAATTGTTTCATTTTCTTTGCTAGAAGTGTCTAATCACATAGTCTTTGGTTGTTTTTTTTTTCTTTACATACAGCATAACAGAGTACTTTCAGAGAGAGGATCCTCAATAAACTAAACCTTTGCTTCTCATTAAATACTCTGATTGCATTTATGCCTGAGAGGAGTAAAAGCAACAATACTGTTGCAAGAGTAAAACAAAGGAGTACACAGTGAAGAAAAAAGAAAATTCCAAATGCACTCCATAAAGCAATTTAAAGTGTTGTTGGAATAAAACTTCTCAGAGCTCAAAACTACTTAAACTGTTTCCCTGTTTAATCAGCAATGCACTGAAGAATATTAGTTTAAAAAAAAATAAGGAATAGAAAGCTGAAATGTTTTCTATTAGTGGCTGCTACAAAAAAAAGCATGACTGACTGGAAAATGGAAAACACCCTCTCACATATACTTGCCTACATTGTACAGCCTTTTCACCTAGTTTCCCCTCTGGAAAACCCTGGCTGCAGGAGAAGTCACACAGTCTGGTATACCCAAAATGGGCAAGATATTTTCATTACCACGTCTGCTTTCACAGTGCAAAGGCAACTAAAAAGTCCCAAAGTTATTTCTGGAAACCTCCAACACATCAAAACACCGCTTTGCCTCTGCCACACATCCATGCTAAGCATTGGGAGAAAGCAGAATCAGCTGCACTGCCACCAGTAAACACACCCATTTTATCCCCATTCAATCTGCCTGCTGGTACAGAACTGGACTGAGGTCAACTCTCAACAGCTATAAAGGTGGCCCTGGCGTGGTAAATGACAGAAATTCAGCTGTCACACAAGTCAGCAAAATCTGTGGGCATTAAAACTTGCAGTCATAGAATGACCTGAGTTGAAAGGGGCCACAATCATTATCTAGTTTCAACCCCCCTGCTACGTCCAGGGATGGGGCTTTTACAACCTCCTTCTTTGTTTCATTAGATTGCACTCATATGATCAATCAGGTCCTCACAGTGGTAACATGAATTGCCTTCCTAAATCTTCCTCACTCCAACCAGTACTGTTAACAGGCTAGCTCTGAACACTTTCCACATTTGAAATTTTCAAGACAGCAATCACCATATATAACACAAAGCTGCAACACAAAACTGCTTAAGGAATCAAAGTTTTGTCACAGCTTTCTTTAATAAACCCACCTCAAACATAATTTTCATCTTTTCACAAAGGCTTTTAAAGAACTGGTAAAGTTAATTCTACAGCATGCAATAAAACACATCCTTTCATTTATCTTATATTACGGAACATCAGTAATCACCAAATACTTGCTAGTGAATTACTGCTACATTTTTAAAGATAATTTCACTCTTCTCTAAAATTCACAGCAGATCAGCCAGAAGTCCTGAACTGAGATGAATATCTGCACATAAATTAGAGGTCTGAACTGGCTTTAGGTACTACGAGCACCCTGACAGTTTCAAGTTCTTTTAACTGTTACGCATGTATAAGGAAGAAAGCAGAAAGCCTTAAGCACTAAACCTGCTGAGTCTTTCCATATTTTCAAAATCCATATGGACCAGAATTGCCACCTAAAGCCAAATCACATCACTGCTTATAAGGTAATGCAAGACCACCCCACAATGTGGTGTGGGCTCCATCTAGTGGAGTTCAGCTTCACTCAGTACCACTAAGGCTGAACCTCTGCATAAGAAGAGTAATGAACAGAACTGCAACGTACAATAGAGTATGGAAATCATGCCCCCTCAGAAAACATCCTTTGAGAAAGCTTGATACTCTTGATGTATGCTGTAATTATAAAGATGAAAGTATATATTTAAAAATAAAAAACGTCAGAAAGAGTCTAAAGGCTTGTTCATGTTTAAAGCAAAGGGAAAAAAAAACAAAACACCTGTGCTGTTTTCAGAGTACATCAACACCAATTGTATATTACTCTCAGGCTGAGACCTGAGCACACAAGACCTACCTGTGGACTTGTCTTTCTGAAAGTGTCGGTCCCATGTATCACATCTCTAATTATTCTCTCTCTCAAATTATTGTATTCCTCTTCGGTGAGCTCACTATCTTCCAGCTGATGGTTGCAAACTGGGCACTGTCCACTGCGAATAGTGAAAAAAGAAGATAAAAATAAATAAGAATTATCTTAAATTTTACAATCTTAACGGGCATCTGACTATAAGAACATTTTTAACACAAATCCAACACAATAAAAGAAAATTGGTTGCAGTCTTTCTGGCATGCATCCAAAACTCTGAAGTCACTGTAGCCATTTCTAGATTTTTGTATGATCTTCCAGAACTATGCCACAAGAAAGAATAAGAACCTTTTTAAAGACCCAGCCTTTTTAAGGTTGTTTCATGTTCCACAGCCAGTCTCTGCCTTAACCCACATTCTGAAGGAAATCAAACTGTAACTGTCATTGCTCTCAACCATCATTTTTTTTTCCTAGTTGTTTCCCTCGCTACTTCTCCAAACAAAAGCTGTACACCAACACAATGCACAAATCCATTTTGTACAATCCATACAATCAAAAATGTATGAATCATGCATCATTACCTTGAACCTCTGGAAACTAGAGTATGGGAATTTATATGTATGCAACAAATGTTCATATTGTCAAGGATTAAAAAGTTGTTTTACAGTTATGAAAGAAAAGTTCATCTTATACAAAGACAGCAGCTCATTTTTAAGTAAAACATTGCATTTACCTGTCTTTAATATTGGTCAGGTGTCCTTTCCAGTTCTCTCCTGGTATACTAAAACATACACAGGAAAAGATAAATTACAGCATTAGATTCTCATTTAGCTATACCAGCATTACAGATAACAAAAAAACAAAAAACAAAAAACTATATTTAGTCAATATTTAGAAATAGGCCCACCATCTACCCTGAAGAAAAAAAAAAAACAAAAAACAAAAAACAACCCCACACAAAAATTCATACATAATTCAACAACTTGAAGTACCAAACAACAAATCAGTGTTTAACATGCTGAGAACTGACAACAAGTCCTTCCGTTTACTTTGTCCCCAGATATAAAGATACACAAATAACAAGACTGCGCTGACAAATTCCAAGGTGCTGCCATACACATTCATAAAGCACTCAGAAATCAGATGGAAAAGCAGGAAATCAAGAATTCTATGCAAGTGTAATCCAAAGATTTACAAACACACTCCTAAGAGTAATGTTGGTCATAGCAAAATACTGCACTGAGACTTTCTGATGCCACATCATTATCATCACCTTTGCTATTAACACTGGTGTCACCACACTGGCACAAACGTTCCTTTTTGCCCACAAGATCCAGAACAGAATAGGCTATATGCACAACAGCATGAAATTGCAGATACCTCCCTCTTTGCCACTGCCTTTATTATCTTTGGTTGTACAATTATGTGGAACGGCTATCCCAAAGTCTACAGCACGTCTTGCCTCCTTTCTCATTCTGTATGATGATACACAGAGGTTCTTCAGGTATTTGTTTTTTAACAAAGACAATAGGCAGCATAAAATATTACGATTGTTAGACACTGAGATCACTACTGGATCTGGCTTTACTAACTTGTAAAGTCAGAGATGGACTGCTCTTCAGAAAAATCATTATTGAAAATAACACTTTTTCAGTTACACTCACTTCTGTGATTACTGTAACTTCTGTTTCCTCTGTTAATAAAAGTCCCAATCTGCATTATTTCTGTGATGCTAATGGAGCTCAAAGTTCACAGATCCTACTTTTGTTTGGGAACTCCACATAAACTGCCTATTTATTTTTAAGCCAACAGCTCAAACACTATTTCAAGTATCTTATTAGATTTAATATATGACAATCAAAATTGACCCTCAAGAACTGGAGCTTGCTACTGAAACATTATTTACCTTTCAAACCACAGCTTTATACTCCGCATAAGTGTTTTGTGAGGATATACTTGGTTCTCTCTCAAATATAAGAGGATACCAAACAGCTCTTTTCGTAATGCAGAATTTTTCATACCCCTGCTGTGGTCAAAAAGGGCCTGCAGGACATCCAAGGTTGGCACTAAATCCTTAGCCAACATTTCATGATAAAGTTCACAAGCAAGGGTCATTTCTTGGTGACGGCCAGCTGCTTTGATGCAGGATTCATAGTTTGATCGTGAAGGAACTGTAACCCTTTTAACTTCTTCCAAAAGAGTAAGTGCCATTCTCCACTGATCTGAATTACTCAGTCCTCTGATAAGAAGGTTGTAAGCCCCACTCTCTAAAGTCTTAAATCTGATTTTCAATATGTCGTACACATCACAAATTTCTGAAGTTTTCCCTTGTTGGACACACAGTGCCAGATATTTGACCAATAAATTATACCCAATGTCACCATTACTCTTTGCCACATGAGTCAGTAAGGACTTAGCCACGTCAATGGGGCTGTTGTATCTGATCATACTGTTAAACATCACTTCTTCAAATACTTCTGGGGACTGAAAACTTTCCCTCAGTCTACACCACTCCTCAGCACACAAAGGCCTTTCAGGAGGCTGTACAGTGGCAAACTTATGCCTTGATACAGTGTGATTCGTTAACTGCTTCTTCAAAGCTCCCCCAGAGGAAGAAAAGCGGAGTTTCCCTTCATGTATTTCTTGAGTATCCTCATCCCATCCTTTTTCTTCTTCATAATCAATTTCAGACCTTTTCTTAGCTGGACAGGCATCAGTCCCTTGGGGATCCGCTGGCAAAGCAGTGCTGGAAGATGTCATAAAGTTGAAATAGCTAACCTTGTCCCTTTTTGGGATGCCAAAAGAGGCAGCAAACAGTTGACGGCATCTTGAAGCAGGCCAGAATACACGGCTCTTCCACAGCAAAACCTGTAAACCATACTGACAGGATTGAGAAAAAAGTGCCATCACCAAAATGAATCACTTCGCTTTTAGCTCACTGTATCAAGTAAAGTTCTGAAGTGGAAAATGCAGTTTGCATAGGAAAGTTTATTATTGAAGCCTAAGAGCTGTCAAGCTGAATATGCTTCACTTTCAGAATGCTTGTTCTGAGAGTTCTTTATAGCTCTGACATACGCAAAATAGTGAAATCTTAGAAAAAACAAAAAAAAAACAAAAAAAACCAAACACCCAGCAACCTCTCTGAGCTATAAGGACATTCACCCAGATGAGACTGTTTTTCTTTCTAGAGATGTTCTGCAGGTTTGCAGCTTACTATTCCTCTTGGTCAGATGTTGTGAAGATAAGCACTGTGTGTGCTGTGCACAGTTAGGGACCACTGTTGCTGCCAGGTAGAAGGCGCAAGTTTTTTCTTTCTTGCTTTCATCCAAATCGAGTCAGAAGTCTTCCTAAAAGTAAAAATCACCAAAACATCACACTTTGGGCATATGAGGACCACATTTAAATTTCCATGCTAACAAAGTTCGATACGATTTCAGATCAGGAACACAAATTCCAACTCCTCAGCCAGCCCAGGCACAGCACGCCCACAGGAACGCCCCCAGGCCTCCAACCAGGGACCGACACCTTTCTAGGGATCCGAGCCACAACCCCCAGAGAACCCCAGCACTACAACTCCCACAGTGCACCGCGTCCCAGCAGCGCGCTACCTGCTGGGAAGCACAGTCTTTCCCACTCTGCCACATTTATTCTGTCGGAGCGTCGCGAAGCACGGACCCGGCACAGCTTAAGCTCTTGCGCTGAGGGGCGCACCCACCTCTGTTGCTGCGAGGCGGCCATCGGCGCCTGGCGCCGCGCGATGCTGCCCAACCACTGGGTAGGACAGAGACGACCGCGCGGCAAGCACAACACTCCCCACGCCGCTCTCACCCGGAAGTGCTACCAGGCGCGCTCAGCGCGCTTGGAGCCAATGGCATTTTGCGGAGAAGCACGTGACCCGGCGCGGCCTATCAGAGGGCTCCACAGTGCTCCGCTCCCTCCACCGTGTCAAGCGCGGGCCGGGCGCGTCGGGCAGCGTATGGTGCATGCGCGGGGCCGCCGTGAAGTGCGGCGGGGCCATGGACTGGAAGCAGAGCCTGAGGAACCGCCTGGCAGCGCGCCGCACCCGTGAGCGTGGGGCCGCGGGGATATCACTGGGAGCGGGGCGTCTCAGGAGGGACGGGCGGGAGGGAGCGGTTTCGAGTCGCGCCGCGGGGCTTAAGTAAAGAATCTGGCCATTGTAACGTTGCTTTGCTCGCCGTGCCCGCGTCTGTCATACACGCGGCTCAGAACATCGGGCGCGCGCGGCTGCTGGAAGCGGCCCTCGGCACGTGCTGAGGTGGGGCACGCAGGTCCTGTGTCTGCGAGCGTCTGCGTGCCATCCTTTCCGCCTGTTTGCCCTCCTTAGCGGGGCTGCGTAAGCCGTAGCGCTAATACTGTTTTTCAAGCACCTCGTTACGTTAGAACTCTACTTGGAGTCCGATCTGAAAATCCTTTTCTGTGTTAATTAGCCAGAAAGAGTGAACAGGAGCTGAAAGATGAAGAGATGGAGTTGTTCACAAAGTATTACATGGAATGGAAAGGAGGAAGAGCTAACGTCAACACGTCATATGCAAACATACCACGATTTTATTACAGGGTAAGCGAGGTGTCCGGGTACGTTTAAGGAAGAGGCTATTTTATAAGAAAAAAAGTGTCATGTCAAAGGGGCATTTCAGCTCCAGAAGCTGAAGTAAGTTGAGCTCTGAAAGATGTAGATTGTTAAGCATAATCTGTCTTTGACATTGCATACTTGTGAATTTCAGCAGTTTCAAATAATTACTGAGCACCTTTGGGTAGAATACACAGTAGTTTGCTATTTGGACCATAAACTTGGGAGTTTACTAAAGGTAACAAATCCTGTTTCTCTTTCAGAGATACTTCTTAACCCTACCCATAACAGGAGCTTGAAACTAGATGATCTCTAAGGTTCCTTCTGATCTAAGACATTCTATGATTCTTATTTTCATGTTTTGATGTACCATTGTTACAGATACCTATCTCTCTGTTTCTGTATATACACAGTAGGCTGCTACTTTGTGGAAAGGGTCATTGGCCTTGCAGACTAAAGACAGAGCTGTTGCTTGCATCATCGTGGTCAGACAACTTATCTGTGATATAAATCAAATTGAGATGGGGGAATAAAAGCAGAAGTTTAACACCTTTGGTATTGGTCAGCAGCTGTCTAACCTAATCATTCCTTAATCCTCAGGTTCTGCCAATAGACTTCTCAAGTAACTATGATTCAGCTGATGAATATACACGCAGCCATCATTCTGATAATTCTACACAATTTTTTGTGTAAACATCAGCAGAACCTTCATGCAAACCATTCTCCCATCTGTTTTTCTGACCAAAATGCATCTAGTAGATGTTCACAATTGGGAGAGTCAGGCTTACCATGTGTATGGGAACTGCTGAATCACGGCCTGAACCTCTGATGCATCACCTGGGGCAAGCAATGAGTCAGCCACAGGAGCACAGGTGAAGGCAATTCACCTATGCTTCCGGAAGGGGTGGAGCCAGGCTCCATCTCTCCTAGACCCATTTAAGAGCTGACTACCAGTGGGAAAGGATCTCTTCTGGAGATCCCTCCTCTGGAGTTTTGTAGCAAGCCTGGGATGTGGGTAAGTTTTCTATCTATTCTCTTTTTGTTATTATAATCTGCTTTGCCAAACTCTCTTGTTTACTTCATAATTATAACATCTTTATATTCATTGACTATACACCATAAAATAGAAAGTGCTACTCTCTGCTGACTGAAATAATGGCAGTAAAAGTTTAGTGTTCAAGCCCTTCTGTCCCATAACAGTGGGAAAGTGCTAACAAATGAACCATAGAATAAGGGGTAGTTTCTATCTCTCCTGATAAAGGTGCCCTGCTTTAAATAAACATGCCAGTATTGAACTAATTTGAGACAGTATGCAAGCCTAGAAGTATTCCTGTAGAAGAAGCAGGTACTATGGTAGTATTCTGGTAGATAGTTGACTACTTTCTATCATGTAAGCAACTTCGTCCAAGTGTATGAGGCAGGGGTACCTAAAAATACTTAGTGACTATGTGGTTTTTCAAGAGAACCACTGTACAGAAAACTGAAATGCCACAATTTCTCTAGCTGCCAGCTGAAGATGAAGTCTTGCTTCAGAAGTTAAGAGAAGAATCTAGGGCAGTCTTTCTGCAAAGAAAAAGTAGAGAGCTATTGGATAATGAAGAGCTTCAGGTAAGAAAATGTTTTCTGTACAGCTTACGATGATTTCTGACAAACTTCTTTTCTCCACAGAGTTTGAGCATCTCCTGTGGGTCCACAGAATCTTGTGTGATTGGTGAGGTGCTTTGTGTTTACACTGGCTTTAGCTAGTGTTTCACAACTAGTCAACCTAAGTGCTGAGTAGTCCAAGGCTGGTAATGTGAGTGTAAAGCTTCCTTGTTATGACGTGCCTGAGGAATAAATCAATGGCTGCTGGTTTTCCCACTTGTTCTGATAATTTTCTAATGGGCTTGGAGGAAGTGATAAGTTCTATTTATGTATCACTGAGAGAGACTCCAAAGGCTGTTGGGCTGACTGCAGTGTGAACACAAAGAGATGTAACCCTAGAAATCCCCATGACATGTTTATAACACAAGTTTAGAGTGGTGGAAGTGCTCCTTGATTGTTTTGCTGGTTGAAATTATGTTGTGTCCCAGTTGAAACAGCCTTACAGTAAAAAGACATATTTGCTGCGTTTTGTAGATGCTTTATCTTAGATGCATTGATGTATACGGAATACTAACTTCTTAACCAAATATGTAAATAACTTTCAAGAATCTATGGTTTCTACTGGACAAACATCAGACGTCACCAATGATTGGGGAAGAAGCGATGATTAATTATGAGAACTTCTTGAAAGTTGGTGAAAAAGCTGGACCTAAATGCAAGTAAGCATTTCTTTTATTGTTTATGCTTACTCTGGCCAAGTTTAAATGGTGCTGTAACTTCTAACTGTTCAAGTAAATGTTGACAGTCTAACGGTGAGAGGCTTCATGAAGTTATTGCTGACCTAATTGGTTTACAACCTTGCAAAGTTTCTCTGCATCTCTGCAAAAAATTTTCATAGGTTTGGAAAAGAGGATACTGTGTTGCTTGTTTGTTTTTAAAGAAGAAATTCTCACCATTGTAAGTGTTTTTAAGTTAGTATGGCCACTAAATTACACGCATTATACTTGAAGGGAAAATCTTGTCTGCAGCAACATTGTCCAGCATTCTCTCATATGTTTTGATAGAAAATTTCCTTTAAAATACAAAATATTCTGTGTATGTCA
The DNA here is from genome assembly GCF_019238085.1 of Lagopus leucura. Lineage (NCBI taxonomy): Eukaryota > Metazoa > Chordata > Aves > Galliformes > Phasianidae > Lagopus > Lagopus leucura. Next base: position 19,181,234 of record NW_024962250.1, on the reverse strand, counting down.
TGTGATGAGTATTGCTGTTTTACATTCTTGTTGGGGACTGCTGTTGCGCACATGGCTTTGTAATTAAGTTTCAGTCAGAAGCAGATTGGTTGTCTTTATATCACTGAAGAGGATTGGGAGCTACCAACTATATTGTACCAAAGAGAAATTAAGTTGAAGAAGAATTAAGAATTTGCAGACTGTTAAGAGTCTCGTGTTTATGAGCATCAAAGGCTGCTGCTGTCTACTGAGTTTACCATTGCTATCTGATAGGATCCCAACTACATGTGTACTTGCTATGAATGCACTCAATACTTGTGGCTTTCAGGTTAGTGAATTAATATTTCTGAAGACACAGAACACGTTAAAAGTCTTTTAAATTTTCTGCAAGTTGGGAGTGCTGGAACTGCATCTGTCAGTGTGGTATAATCAGGTGCAGACAAGTAACTTTCTTTGTTTTACAGGCAGTTCTTCACAGCAAAGATTTTTGCTAAATTACTCCATAATGACCCTTATGGGAGGATATCTATAATGCAGTTTTTCAATTATGTCATGCGAAAAGGTTAGTTGATGCTTCCCGTTTTAATGAGAAGTTATTTTATTTCTGAGGCTATTTTAAGCTTTATTAATTAATTGCTGTTCTCATCAACAGCAGTAGAATCCTATCCTTGAATTGCTAATGCTGTTTTCATAGAGATCTGAGGGTTGATTATCTTTCTGATTTTCTTTATTCAGTCAGTATTGTGAAGTACAAAACAGGGAAGTTATGTAACCAGTGTGATCCTAACTGTTGTCCTGTAGATTATCTGATTAACGTGCCTTCTCATTTCATATATACGTGCATGTGCTATTTAAATTCTGCTGTTGTATTATACATCAGAAGTGAAATCAGGGCAGTTGGATGGTGGCTGCAGTGCTTCATACTGCACAGAGGGCTATAGCAGTCTAATGGGTAATCTGTATAGCACGTTGTGCAGCTGTTCTTAATGCATGAAAATAATTCAGTGACAGAGAACAAATATGTAGGATTCCATGTACCAGGTGAAACATGGTACCTTCTCAGCCATTTCTCACAGCTGGTTATTATAGGACAGTCTTGGTCACAGTGCACTCTTTATCACTGATGACTTTTGCCAAGTTGAAGACAGGATCATGGCTTTTCAACAGAACTGCTTAAGCCTCAGAAAAAACAGGAAATACAGAGGCACTTAACATTAAACAGTGCATCGTGCATTTTAGAGTAATGTCAAATTTTGTGAGGCCCCGAAAAATCCTCCAGATTTCTTTCTTATAATTCTATTTTCTGTTTTACAGTGTGGCTTCATCAGACAAGAATAGGTCTCAGTTTATATGATGTGGCAGGACAGGGCTACCTCAGAGAATCAGTAAGTACATTTTTTACAAAGTTGCTGTCTATCTTAACTCACGTGCTAGAGAATCAGAGAATGTCCAGATTTCTTCCATTTTGTGTCACAAAAACAAAATCATATTGTAGATTTGGATGAGGTGTGTTTATTTGGATAATTACCAGTCTTTGTATACTTGAAACTTGGTGGTGAGTGTTCCTAGTTCTTCTAACTTATGGATAATTCCTAAAAAGAGGTTGCAGACAGCAAAGTTTTCTGTGATTGGCTCTTTACTAGCTTTGTTAGGATACAGTAGAAATCACAAAAAGAAGTATGTCCAGAGTGGGAGTGAAATTAATCTCCTATTCTGTCAGGAGTTAATACTATAAAATAACTAACAAGGTTGCAGTTTCTGCTGTAATTGAAACAACATGGTAAAGAACATTCAGTAATTCCAATTAGGAATTACACACTGGTATTTGAAAAAGTTGCAGTTGAATTCATTTATATTTAGATGTGAATATCATACTTTCTTTTTTAACATTCTGTTTTGCTAGCAGACGGTTTCAGTTGTGGCACCACATGTGCATGCTATGTGTCTGACCTGCATTTCTTGCACCAAGAGATTTGTATTTATGCCTTCAGTTATGCTCTTTGCTGCATTGCTGTATTTTTAACTGAGTATACACAAAAGTCAGAGTGGAGTATAACAAACATTCTTTAAACAATCACAGTGTTTAAAGCTTCTGTGTGTATATTCTCTTAATTCTACAGGATTTAGAAAACTACATTTTAGAACTCATTCCTACTTTGCCACAACTGGATGGCTTAGAAAAATCTTTCTACTCCTTCTACGTCTGCACAGCAGTTAGGAAGTTTTTCTTCTTTCTGGATCCTCTCAGAACAGGTAGGTCCATGTTTTTTCAGATTCTAAATGTGTGAGTAGTTTCCATGTTAAACAAATGTTTCTACTGAAACTATTTGTGCCTTTGAACTAAAGTATTGTCTTTGTAGACTCCTATTCAGCAGTACTGTATTTTAATTTTAATCTCCTCTGAAAGCATGAGTCTTTATGTGTGTCTGATAGTCTACTTGCAGTGCTAATTAATTTTACTGAAAGCTCCATCAGTTGTGGTACTCTGTGTTACAGAAATTAATAAATAAGACATTCATAACAGCTAATTCAAATGCATAGAAGGCATAGCAGCTAACAGGGAATTCAGAATGTGTGGCAGAATACCCTGCAAGCTGTGGAAATGCTCAAGAATGCTGATTATGATATTGTTTCTCTATGATTAAATGTGTGCACTATGTAAGCTCACTACAAATGGTTTCCAGTTATGGATGCTAATCATCTTGTTACAAATGTAGCTTACTGGGACAACAGTTTGGTTTTTCTATATCCTTCAATTCACAAACTGCACTTCCAAAATTTCACTGTGTCACTTGAAGTCAGCAGTGTTGTGTGGGCAGTAGTCTCCAGCAGGAGCAACAACAAGCATATAGAGAAGGTCTGTGTGAAGTTATAGTGTCATTATTCTGCACAGCCATTTATGCAGTGTCTCTCCGCTGGTTAAAGATACAACAGCAGATGCTCAGTTTTCTACCTCAGCTTTGTCAGGTCTATAGTTTTGGAAGATGTGAAAGACACTGTTGTTCTAATAAGCATTTTAAGTATGTGCTTTCTGTGTATTATTTTTCTTTTGCATTTTTTTGTTGAACATTTATGTTTTTATAAAGTTTCCCGGCTTTCAAGGTTGCAGAATAACTACCAGAATCAACAATTTTTTTTTGCCATTTTAAAGGCTATTTTTATTTTGTTATTTAGTTGTCTGCCTTATCAATTGATGGGGTTTTTTTTCCTTAAAAATAGAAATTTGTTTGTGTTCTGGTGAGGTCCACCTAAATGAGAGCAGCCAAATGGATATGTTGGCCGAATAAGTTAAAACACAGTCTTCTTCTTTTCTACAGGGAAGATAAAGATACAGGACATCTTAGCTTGCAGTTTCCTGGATGACTTACTGGAGGTAAAGATCTCTTAACACATACTGCTGTATTTTATTTTACTATTTCTGAATTCTAACTTTGTATTTCACTTAGTTAAGGGATGAAGAACTTTCTAAAGAAAGTCAGGAAACAAATTGGTTTTCTGCTCCTTCTGCACTAAGAGTTTATGGTAGGTTCCTTTTATATACGAACACTTCCTTTTCTGTACCTTACGTGACTTAGTCAAATTATTGGTGTTATTTTGCCTGGTTTTTTTTTTGTTTTGTTTCTTTTCTCATTAACTCCTTCTTAGAACCAGTCTTTTCCATGCCTCTAGCTGTCATTCCAGTGCAGCCTTCTAACTTCCATTACAATTTCTGTTCTCCATTGTTGCTTTTTACCGTGGTTTTATTCTTTGTCATTTTGCGCTTCTTATTGCACAAGGTATAAAACTCCTTCTCTTTTGTTGTGATGCAAAAGCATGTTCTGTTCATACTTTTGCATCACTTTTAGCTCTTATTTGATCACAACAGATACATTAAAAATACTGTTTTTCTTGGTCTTGTGCTCCTTTCTCATGTAAGCAGCCTTTACCCCCTCCTCGTCCCCACTGCTTCTGTTGCTCGTTGTGATGATCCATGAATATTTTTGTGGTTCTAGCATACTCCCACTTAACTAACTTCTATGGTAAGAATTAAATGTTAAATGTGCTGAATTTTCTTTCTCCATTGAAACACTTTGTTGTTTCTGTAGGGATGCTGTATTTTGTCATCTGTTTCCTTCCTAGGACAGTACTTAAACCTTGATAAAGATCACAATGGCATGCTCAGTAAAGAAGAGCTCTCCCGATATGGAACAGGGACCCTCACCAACATATTTCTGGACCGTGTCTTTCAGGAGTGCTTAACTTATGATGGAGAAATGGTAACTGCATGATTTTACTCTGTTCACAGTATTGAAGTTTTTACTTTATTAATAAAGGGAAACGTCTCACAGTCAGTATCTTTTTCTAAAAGAGTATGTTGAGGTAAAGTAACTTCTGTTGGTTGTTGTTAGATTAGAAAATAAATTTTCTAATATCAAGGTGATTGCAAGATGACTGTGTAGTTGGAAGACAAGTTTCTTGTTTTGAAAAGCAGAAATGTTACAGAATCCAGGTAGTCCAGGATAGAGCTTCTCTTCCACTTCAATACATAAAGTGCACGTTGGAAAAAAATGTATATATTTATCCATGTTTTTAGAGGTTGTTTGATTCTTGGAAGAGAGATGAAGGCAAGTGGCATACTTGGGACTATCAACTAATCTGTACATACATAGCTAGTGTGCTAATCTGTACATTTCTTCATGAAGAGAGTAGTGTTTTTTTATTGTAGGCTTTGCATAGTTGTGAGGCATGGGAAATCTAACCAATCAGAGTTGAAATGAAAAATATCTGTGCTGTTTATTTGGAGATCTATATGTAATGTATCAGTACTTCTAATATGTGTTTTCAGATGATTAATTACCCCTAAATATGCTAAACTCCAATTTACGATGTAGCATTTCTGCTCCCTTAGTAATTTTTTGTAGAATTGCTGAATCATTGAGCTTAGGAGAATTCCTGTTAGTTGCCCTTTGTTGGATTTGCTTTAGTAGGTCTGTACCTCTTTTGTACTCAGGAGTCCAGAACAGAACCTAGCACTCAGATGTGGGCTAACCAGTGGTAAGCAGAGAATCATCATCTTCACCACCTTGCCAGTAAAGCTCTTCCTCATGCAGCTCAAAATGCTGTTGTCAGTTGCCTTTGCTGCAAGGGCACATTGCTTATGTATATTCAGCTTTGTTGCCCATCAAGACTCTCAGCTTATTCTATGCAAAGCTACTTTCTGTCTGGTTAGCCCCCAGCATGTGCTGGTGCACACAGTTATTCCTCCCTGTGTGCAGAACTTTGCATTCCCTCTGAACTCAATGCGATGCCCGTTTCTCCTGCCTGCTGAGGTCTTTCTGAATGGCAGCAAACCTCCTTGTGTTTAAGGTAGACAGTTACACACACAGGACTGTAGGCTTTCTGTCCTTAATTGTTGCAACCATATCTTTATCAGGAGACCAAAAATAAGTATAAGCAAAAAAGTAAGGAAAGTGTAAGAAAGGTACATATCTGTGATGTTTACTAGTGCTTCATCCTGACAAATTGCCAAATAACTTCTCTGGTCTAAGGATTGTGTACTTCAGTTGGTCAAATGGTTCACTCTTGGGATAAGACTAGGGTTATTACCTCTGAACACTATTAATTTGTGCTAATGAAAACTACTATGACTTAACTGATTAGGTATGTTCAGTGTTCTAAGGATGTAATAAACATTTTTAAAAGTATACGAAGCCTGTTCAATTTGGATTTATGCTTGGAATACTATTTTACATCTAAAAATGGCAAGATTTCCTCTCCTCAGCAGTCACTAGGAACTAACTTTTCTGTTCATGTTGGTGGTAGCAGCCATTTTCCATTTTATTTTGTCTTTTTCAGAAAATAGGCTGATCCCCTACAATGAAATAGCTGCCAATTATAATGTTCCTGCTTGCAAAATCAATTTAGAAAGAAGACTATAATAAACATGATTGTATCTACTTTTAGGACTATAAAACCTACCTGGACTTTGTACTTGCATTAGAAAACAGAAAGGAGCCTGCAGCTCTGCAATATATTTTCAAACTGCTCGACATTGAGAACAAAGGATACCTGAATGTCTTTTCCCTTAATTATTTCTTTAGGGTAAGTCTCTTTATACAGGTAGGCCATTTTCTGTGTTTATGGTGTTACAGCCTGTGTGCTTCTGCATGCAGATCTGCAGGGAGTCCCTTTAAATTACCAGTACCCACTGGGAAGCCAGTAACTGCTTGTAAGAAGATTTTAAACATTAAAAATCATATTCCAAAACTTGGAAAGAATTCAAAAGGTATTCAGCATTGTTTTTCTGCAGTTGAAATTAACTGTTTTGATTTAATCAAGGAGAAATATTTTTGTAGCTTAAAAATTTTTATAACTTGTTAAAATCCCTTATGATGGTTCTAGCTGGCTATTGCTCATGCTTTTAGTTTCCGCTGTAATCCTAAAATTTAGTACAACAAAGGAAAATGCTGAAGTACAGTGATGGCCTATAAGGCTGTGGGATTTCTAATCCCAGGTAATCATAGCAAAAAGCTTCTCGCTTGTGTCATACTCCATATTACTTGACAGTTTTTAGAATCACGCAATGGTTTGGGTTGGAAGAGAACTTTAAGATCATGTAGTTCCAACCCCCCTACTATAGGATGCCCTCCTCAAAAGAGACAATAATTAATTTTCTGATTTGATTATATTCCTGTCTTGAACAATGAGTGATATGAATGTCTGCATATCCTGTCTTCTGAATGCTCAAATGTTGGTCATAATGAAAGTTAGTTTGTTATCATACTAAAAAATGTGGACTTGGAGATGCACATCACTGTTTGTACCTTAACTCACCACTGCCTTACATGTGGAAGAGAACTGACAGCAAGCTGTTCTGTTAACGCCTTGTCACACAGCAGTGCATCTTAACAAGCAGAAGCATGTTTAAAAGGTATCATCCAGTGTCAATATAATACCGCACTGCCTGTTTCTAACTTCTTTTTTAGGCTATTCAGGAACAAATGAAAATCCATGGACAAGAACCAGTTTCTTTTCAGGATGTCAAGGTTGGTATAGAGTAAATAGAGTACTATGTGAAATATTTGTATAAACACTTTGCAATTTACCAATGGAGTATTGTAGTTTCTAGGTTGATAGGTATTTAATTGCAGTGTAGCGGAGGTAGATCTGACTTGTGTGCCTCGTGGGTTTGAAAACGTCTTTCTATTCAACATGTGTTGCATAAGAAAAAAATCTGGTATTCAACTGTGCTAGTAGTTTCTATATTTAATAGGCAAATTGTCTATTAATATATACTGCTGTGCCTTACACTTCAAGATAGTTCATATAACTTGGAATCGTCCCTCTTTCAGGACCAAGGAAGCATGGAGTTGACTAAAAAACTGTTGCCAATACAATTTTCTTGTACTGCCTACTTACATTAGCAGTTTCAGTACTAAAAGTGCAAGCTTCAGTAAAGCTAAACTCACATGGATGAGCTGAGTTTCATGTTGGCACTTGAAGCCCAAAGGCTCCCAGAAAAGCAAGCTCTTATTGAAGCTGTGGGAGCTGAGCACACTGTTCCTATTTGTAGTTGTTACTATGTCTTATATTTTACATGGTTAGGAACTTAATGGCCTGTTTTGTGTATTAGTATGGATGGCTTTGGTTATCCTAAGATCATTCTGTATACAGTATAAAGTAACCATTATTCTGCTCAGTAATGTGTGTGGGCTCTTCCCCCTCCCAACTCCTAGTTTTGACTTTTTTTTCTTTCACAGGATGAGATCTTTGATATGGTAAAGCCTAAAGATCCTTACAGAATCTCCCTTCAAGATTTAATCAATAGCAGTCAAGGAGACACTGTTACCAGTATTCTAATCGATCTGAATGGGTTCTGGACATATGAGAACAGAGAGGTCCTTGTGGCAAATGATAACGACAGCGTTGCTGATGCTGATGATACGTGACTTTCAACAGGAGTAAACTGCATCTATTGAGATCTCTCTTAACTGATGCATTCATTAACTATTGGATGCTGGGAACATTATTTAAATTGATGCCTCTTCCATTTTTACTGCCCTCCCATCTTCATCTTCCTCAGGCATGTAAGATAAAACTCAGTATGTAAAAATTAGTTCTGCAGATTCTGTGAAGTGAAAAGAGCAGGTCTTGTTTAAGAGGTAACTACGATCTGTTGTGGTTTTGGTTTTGCTTTTCAAATAAATGTTTTCAATTTTTTTCCTTATATACTGAGCCTTTTTTAATTTGAATTTTCTAGAATGTGCGTTTATCTTGAAATTAAGGATGTATTTCTTGAGTATTCTCAGCACTGCCCTGTATCCACTCAGTCACAGTGTTCTGCATGGCTTTGTCTAATGACAGCACTGTTAAGTATCCGACTCTAAGGGAGAAAGTCTTCTGTAAGAGGTAAATAATATAGCATAACCTCCTGTGTAAGTATTATAGGAAATTTAACTTAATCATATAGCTGAGCTACAGCAGTAGTTAAAGAATGAGTGTTTTACGGATTTAATAAAGTCACATAAGTGTTATGTATTTCAGATGAAACTGTTTCCTGTACTGTTTCACACTTTGAGATAATGCTGAAAATGTGAGTTCATTAATACGTACTCCATGAAGTTGTAAGGAAGGGGTGGTGGTATGGAGATGTCTTGAGTGTCAGTGTCTGGATCTTCTGCCAAGATGTGTGTGACTCCAGGAAAATGCAAGCAGTGAACAAGCACTTCACCTGTTTGCAGGCATAAAATTTCAACCACCTCACAGTTCCAAAGGAAAAGGCACAGCCAATTTTCAGTTCAAAAATTATATTAAATATAAAATAACCAATTAATGCATTTACAGAAAAATTAAACCATTATGAAAGTAACCACTTTCATACAGTTTGCAAAAAAAAACTTAATCCTTCAGTTAAGGCACAGTGAGTAATACAGCATATTATACAAAGAAGTTTAACCCCAAGGCTGTGAGAGGTTTTTCTGATATACCAGACAGTAGGGACAGAAGAAAACAAACACAACTGACATTAATTTCATGGCAGAAAAACAAAGCATCTTTCAGCTCTAAAGTTTTCACTATTAAGCTAAGTGAGGCTTTCTCTTTGCCACAGTATAATAAGAACTCCCAGTATTTTTCTATGTATTCCCCAGGTACTGATCCATTGTCTTCCTTGCAGGTGTTCAGGGTGGAATGATTTTACACAGCTGTCAGCAACCTCTGTATTACCATTCAAAACAAGAGCATCAAAACAGATGACTGAATCTTTCTCAGAAGCTCTGCTGTAGTGTAGAAGGGCATATGAGAGAAGAAAGAATCTGTGTTATACAGGATACTAGTTCAAAGAGCTATCTGAAATACATAAGCTGAGCTCTGCAAACTAATGCCCAAGGTTCCTGGCCTGTGCTGTTCCAGCAGGCTCCTTGGTTAGTAGTGGAAACATGATGACATCTAACAGAAAAATTCACTGAAGGTTCTTGAAATTTTTGCATTCTCAAGGACAGAAACAATTATTCAAATGGTTACTACATATTATAAGTTTTCTGCTAATCTATCTGTAACTATTCTGCAAAGGAAGTGATTGGGACAGCTACTTATTTCCCTGCCTGCAGCAGTGACTCCTGATTGTCCCAACGTAAACCATTCACGTTTTGCAATTTAGAGCTAGGATCACAGTCATTGCAATAAATAGCTTTGATTGGTAATTGGGGGTAGTTAAAACTGGAGTGAAGCTGCATTTCACTTAAAAAAGAATGAGTTGTTTCAATACTGAAACGAGTTTTTTTTCTTTTTTTTTTTAATTTAAAAGAAGATTCATAAGCCTGATTTTAAAATTTCCAGTTATTTATGAATTCTGCACTAGGGAGAAAGAGATACCTGCAATAGCACATTCCTTATAACATTAAACAAGCTGCCTGTTCAGCTTAATTAGGTACACTGATTCAGGTATCTTATAACAAAAAGGAAGAAAAAAAAAAGTGTAGTTACAAGTTGTTACCATACACAATGTCCCATTCACTATAATTTAGCAAGACTTGAGTTTACTCTCCCTGCCAATTCAGAGCAAGCATGTAAAGAAGTATTTGAACAGGTGGCTCACTATTAGTTCTTGGATCTAGAGGGACAGCATCTTCTGCTGATGCTAGTTCTGTACTTGATTATAGCACTAAATGGAACAGCTGAGCAGTATCAGCTTCCAGTCATGCTGGCATTATTACCTATGTACTCAGGGGTGTTGATAGCCTCCTTTAAAGTTTAGAGTAATAATAGAAGTATTTCATTGGGCCTTTAAATCTAATTAACATTAAATCTAACATCTCTTATGTCAGTAACAGAAAGACACATGCACACAGTAGTGACAACAAATAGGGGAATTCAGAAGCTACTATGACTTGTGAGTTACAGGATATTGATTCCTATTAATCTATTCATAGAGAGCCAAGTTGCAAACAGTGTACAAATCAGAAATAGGTGTTTAGAAGTAGGAAAGAGCACTACATCTGCAATCCACAGTGCCAGACAACAATTTAAATGTTTTACTTGCTTTACAAGAAATTCAATTTTAGACCAAACATTTGTAGCCCGATTTACATTTTAACTGAAGTGCCAATTTGGCAGAATGCCTCAGCCTTTATTAGGCTGACAGAAGGAAGAGACATCACTTAGCTCTCTCCTGATCAATAAGAACGCTAAAAGTTGTATTACACTGAACAAGTATAATCCTATTTTTCTGCTTGTAGCCAGACTGTGACACCTGATGCTTCCTATTTCTTACAGTACACAGAGCTTTTCACTTAAGTAGAAGCTACATCTTGCTTATTTTCCACAACAGACTGGCAATCTCCCTCATTTTCAAAGTTTACATTCACGAAGGAAGTACTTGTTGCTTCAGGCTGGTCTGTTTGGACAGGAGCCTCAGCCTGTGGCTTGTCCTGCTGCTCCTGATGCTGTCTTTCTGCTTCTTCTGACATCCTGTTTTCCTGTTCCTCCTCTTCTTCCTAAAATAAACAACCAGATTCATAAGCTACTGATTCCTTGAAGTAAATAAGGAATATATTCTATAAGAACATATCACTTCCCATTACAAGACACAAAAATTTGTTCTGTTTAATAACAGTCACTAGCTTATTGTAATTCCACAACTTCCATTAAGGGAAAAAAAATTACCACCGAAAGTGAAGGATTAAACTGTGTCCCACCAACACAGAAAAAATGATGCATGTCCAGATAAGCAATCTTTAGCGAACAACAGTAGTGATAGGTCTACTTTCTATGAAGCATTTCAATGCTATTTTAATAATGAAAAGCTATTGAAATAAAATAAGTGTTAAAAGTGTTAAAGCTTTAAGCTTTTTTGCATAAAGCATTGGCTACCCATCATTCATTTTCAGTTGCACTTTGGAATAAATGGTAACGTAACATTCAATTTCCCTTTGAATTCAGAGTTGGAAAGCACACCTACTTTAACCGAGTAAAGTGAGGCAGCTGCCTCCTTAGAGTGTTCCTTTCAACTTTCTTACACTTTTGACCTAAAAATGTGCTGTAGAAGAGAAGCAAGCAGAGCAGTGGTAAGGACCCAACCAATTCTAGGACCGACTACCTGATGAGAAAATGCTCATGGATAAGCAAGCATAAATCATGGATCAAGTGAAACTGAAGGTGAGCTGAAGCAGACATTCTGAAACTTCATTTCAGTAATCAGTGTAGGAATACAGATTTTACTTTTGAAAATGCCAGGGAAGATAAGTAGGGAAAAGTTTAAGAACACAATCTCCCACATATACCTCTTTCTTCATTCTGTAATACTCATCGATGGCATATTGGTATTTTGGAGTGCTTATCCCCAGAACAGATGCAATCTTTTCCCCAAGAAAATCACACACTGAAAACAAACACAAGACAGTTGTTGAACACAGTTTCTCTGTAAAAGGTGTTAACTTTCCCAAATGGTTTTCCATCATTGTACATCACTCAAAAGAGAAAATCTGCTATGCTAAGCTACTTACTTTCAGTTTTCAACTGAAATTTAACTGAAGATTAGATAAAAACATATGGCTACCAACTAGAGTGGTCCTTCAGTCTAATGATACCAGAGAAGTTACTTAATGATAGATGTACACTTTAATCCCGTATCAGTTTTAGCGATGCTCTGTGTTGCATACTGATGGGTTGATAAAATGTATAGATTTTAGCTATCTCAGTTTTCAAGGCTACATAGAATCATATAGATATATGTAGGATTACTTTGCCAAAACATGTAGTGAAGTCAGAAGAACAGCACAGGTGGGCTTGGGTCAGTTGGTTGCTTTATCAAGACAATGGTTAAAGCTCTATTGCTTCAATAAAATCAAATATATTGCACTTCAAATTACAAATCTGCCTTTAGGATGCAAATAAATTACTCAGTCATCTTCAGTGAAAACAGAAGTAATCAACTGAATGGTTCTGCGAGTGTACAGTCATTTTATAGATAATCTTACAGACAGAGCTCTTTCAAAAGATCAGTTCAGACAGCAAATACAGGAGGCAAAAGTTAAGAGGGAAGGAGGAAGCATCTAGCTGTCCTCAAACTGATAAAAGACTCCTGGAAAAAAAGAAAAGAAAAAAAAAGGAGAGCAATATCTATCTCTGTGAATGAGGAAAAGATACAGCAATGAACAGGACTGTAGTGTAAAGTGTTTCTAAAAATAATAATAGTTTAATCAATAAAATAGACTGCCAATAGTCTTTTAAATACTCACAATCAGGCTGTACAGTGATGGAAATCCCACAGATATTTGTCAATATACAATACAAAATACTTCACACACAAGAATACAGACTTGGACAAGCATTCTAAAAACTTAGCAATTTTTATGAGGTCCACAGGTCAAAGAAACTTCTGTGTAGTGAGTTTAAGACTCTGGACAATAAGTCCTATTTTTGTCTATCTTGCAACCTCAGCAGACTGTTGAAAAGTACATGACTAGGTATACTCTTAGAATACTTGCCAGTTGTCTTAGTAAAATCTGATGATTTAGTTAGGTGAAAAATTTTTTCCAAATAATATCACTCAAAATGGTTCCATAGAAGACTTTATAGGAAGCTGATACGCACCCTTGCCAACATCATCATAACTCCATATGGAGAAAAATAGAAAAATAAAAGTGTTCAGCAAAAGGATTCATGCTTCATACAACAGTTGTTGATTGAAAATAAATAAATAAATAAATAACATGACTGCCTAAACAAGGGGAAAACACCACAATCTCATTTATACTTTTGAAAAAAAAAAAAAAAAAAAAAAAAGACCAGTAGACTACAGAGATTATTTACAGTCTGTCAGAGTGACTCAATATTCTTCCATGTGTTTAACTAAGAATTAAGTGAATCAGTACCTGATAAGGTTGAGGTGGCAACTCTCAGCATATGAAACCATAAGTAGGGTCCCCATGTGAGCGTTGTCTGTAACCACAAAAACAGTACCAACATGTGTAGCTGTATGTTAAAGATACACATTAAGACATGCAAATGCTCAAATAGATCTAGAACAAAATCTGCAGTGGCGCCTGTTTGCAGCTACCACGGTATTTTTGATTTACAGTAAGTATAGACCAGGCATATCTGAAGCAAGATATCACTACAAGATATAACAAATAACCAACAAATAACATCTGGGAACATTATTTTCACCTTTTTTGTTTTCTGCTTCCAGACTTGGGAAGCAACAAGCATCTAGTTCAATCCCAAGATATTTCCTATGACTATAAAGACTTTTTCATTATTTTCTGAATTTTGTCAGACCAAGCAGAGAACTGACCTAACCTCTGATAATTCTCTGATTATAATAATGAGAGAAGCAAAAAATGTCTGTGAGGAAAAAGATGGGGGTGCCGCCATTTGTGTAAGAGAAGCTGGAGTTCACAGAGCTCTGCCCAGGTGTGGATAAAGGGCCAGCTGAGAGCTTACAGGTAAGGATTAAAGCATTATGGTTGATACTGGAGCATGTGCATGCTATAGGGAAAATGACTAGGAAGAGCAAACGTATGAGGCCTGCTTCACACAGCTAGAAACTGTCTCAATGGTGATTTCCACCACCTTAACACCTGCTGCAGGAACAACACAGCAGGGCATAAACCCAGCATGGTCCTGACCACAATTTCTTGACACAAGTAACAGAGAAAACAAGAAAAGGTGCTCTGGACCTCGTGTTCACCAATGAGCAAAGCCTCACTGGGGATAGGAAGGGTTGAGGCCAGCTTGGTTGCAATGACTATGAGATGAAGTTCAGAATGCTGAGAGGAAGGAGCCAAGCAAAAAAGCAAAATCATAACTCTGGGCTTCAGGAGAACAGACTTTGGCCTTTTCAGGGATCCGCTTGGAAAAGGCCCATGGGAAAAGGCCCTAGAGGGAAGAGAGGTCCAGAAAAGCTAGCTGAAATTCAAAAATCATCTACTCCAAGCTCACAAGTGATCCATCCCAAAAGTAGGAAGTCAGGCAAAAATGCCAGCAGGCCTGTCAAGGAGCTCTGGCCAAACTCAGCTGTAAAAAGGGAATATACTGAAGGTGGAAGCAGAGATAGGTAACACTGGAGAAATATAAAGCATTCTGAGCATTCAGAGACAGAATTAGGAAAGCCAAAGCACACCAGGAGTTGAATCTAGCAAGAAATGTATGAGGCAACAGGAAGTGCTTCTGTAAATACCTAAGGGGCAAGAGGAAGGTGCAGGCTTACTGCAGAAGGGGGCAGAGGTTCTGATGACACAAGACATGGAAAAATCTGTGGTAGTGAAAACTGCCTTCATCCCACATTTCCTTGCAAGACTGGACTTCAGAAATCTAAAGGACAAGGAGCAAGGTGTGGTGTAAGAAAGACAGTACAAGAGGATCTGCTTCCAGAATACTTAAGCAAACTGGTCACAGCTAAGTTAGCGAACCCTAATGCAAAATTTCTAAGATGGTGAAGGGTCTGGAGCATCTTCCACGTGAAGGAAGGATGAGAGAGATGGGGCTATTCAGCATTGAGTAGACTCTGGGGAAATCTTATCCATGAGTACAATCTGTCAAGCAAGAAGCTCAAGCTGGCAGACACAAGTAAAACAGATGCTACATATTTTTGGCAACGGACATTAAAAATATCCTGCCAAGGTAAAAGTGTAAGCAAAACCAGCTGCTATCCTGCTTATACAAAAGCACCTCCAGCTTGCTGATTACGTACGCAGTTGGCAGATAAGCTAATGACAATCATTTCTCAGTTTGTTCAGTTGAAGAACTCAAAAAAAAGTGCTGGAAAAGCTCATTGCCACAGGTGCAAATAATGGCATTGACAAGCCTTTGTACAATCCTTCATAACGAGGTGACAAGGTCAAAAAGCACTCACAGAGCACACAGAACAAACAAAAGCCTGCTGTGCAGCAGTAAGAAGTTACAAGAGCCCCTTTAACATTTAAGGATAAAAAGAGAAGCTGAGCTTCAATGTGACAGAAGTAAATCAGACACAGAGTATTCTAATGTCTACTGCAGTACCACAAACATTAAATTTGAGTCTCTGCAGGCACAGAGATGCTTTCTATTTCTGCTATTCCCCCACCACAATTAAAGATCAGTTTGCTATGTTAAAAGTAATTCTAAGTTCAACTTTGTATGAATGTCTGCTTCCTACAACATGCATCTCTGGCCTAGCTAGATATTTCTTCACTCATTCCAATATTTTTGTGCCATTTCTGGTACCTTGCAAAAGGAACATTCTTTCAAGTGTCTCAAAAGGCAATATAAAGCCAAAAGAAACCACGTAATGAAGATTCAACAGTTAAATGAAATGCCTTGTAGAGTAAACACCACTGAGAACAAGCAGGGACATGAACACATCCGGGAGAAATAATTCTCCTCTGTTTTTTTTTTTCTTATTTCCTCAGGGTAAGCTTGGGCAGCTTCTGGCAGAACCTCAGATACCTAAGCAAGAAGGCCAAATATGAGGTGAGAAGAGGTACTGGAGTGAACAAGAATCTTATGGGTGATAAGAACATAAACGTTCTGCGAAAGCTGAATACAAATTAATAGTACTATATGAAGTATCTTTGATTTACTGAATGACACTGGAAAATGGTACTGAAGTCCGGTCTTACGGTACCAAAGTCAGTTCAGTAAGAACTGCACACCCAGATGTTATGTATCTTCTTTGTCCAGAGAAGTCTTAACATTCAGTGTAATCAAAACAAGGACAGATAATACTGTATTTCTTGAATGAAATGCAGGACACTAGTTTTATATCAGGGAACAGTATTTCTCCTACCATCATTCTCTTAAGTATATGTTTCTACAGTGCTTAACTATACTATTTTGCTATCATGATACAATTTTGTTTTTTAAAGTTAAAAATATAATGGTTATTTACACTTGATTTTAAATTACAAAACATCCTAATGCACAATTCTAATCTAAAACTCAGCTACAATATCATCTGTCCAAGTCCACATACAGAAGGTGTCAGCGCACTGCATTTTAAGTAGGAATTAACATAATGAATTCATCCACTGATAAAACCAAGAGGGCTATGATTCAGCAACAGAACATGATATTGTTCCCTAGTATGGTGCTGCCTAAGGGAGCAGACACACTGCTAACTTCTGAATGTGCCATATAAACAATCCACATCCATATTTCTTTTGCTAGATTTCAGTCCCTAATAACACTTCTTGACCTTTCTAGATTGTAGGTTTGGCACTTTGTTTTTTGTTAGGTTGGTTGTTTGCTTTGTTTGTTTGGATTGAGTGTGTGCCTCTCCTCAGAGAAAATGGCAAAATGAGATAAAGAATCATTTACTGATTTAAGAAAAAGCAAGTTGTGTTTAATGAGTTAAATATTGCCAGATACTTTTCCATTGTTTACTGTGTCAAGACGCAAGTTTAATGAGTTTAATTACTGATTGCCTAGTCACTGGCATAACAAGTCCTTCAGTGAACGCAGCAGGTGAAACTGCTATCACAAACCGGTTAAATCAAGATTGAGGAGCATCAACAATAATCATACATCGTGTGATGAATAGCAATTCTTTGGCAACTTTCCTCCCTCGCTGCCAAATTCTTAAAATAAAATCAGACTTTCTGAGTTCTCAATAGCATAAAATAATGCTTTTTTGCTATATGAAGTTAAGCTCCTTTTTGACTAGGAGATATCAGAATAATCTTCCTGTAAGAATATCTTTCAGTCTTTCCAACAAAATGTATCTGTTTTGGAGCTGCTGAAACGTTCTCAGGATAAATGCTAAACATATATAGTTGCTTATAGTTGGTCTGCAAAGGCATTTCGGCCTATTTACCTAATAGGTGAAGGCAACAAAGTGGCAATCCAGGCATAAGCAGAAAGGTTATTTTCTGGAACCAGTAAAGTAAAGGTCTTTGTGAACAGAATTGAAGGAGGTTTACAATATAAATTACATTTTTTGATAGAAGATTCAGTTATGAGC
Organism: Lagopus leucura; assembly: GCF_019238085.1. Taxonomy (NCBI): domain Eukaryota; kingdom Metazoa; phylum Chordata; class Aves; order Galliformes; family Phasianidae; genus Lagopus; species Lagopus leucura. The sequence goes on along the minus strand of NW_024962250.1, from coordinate 19,163,836 downwards.
AAAGCATTTACAAACACCAAAGAGGCAAAGGAGAACACGAATAATAAAAAATGCTATCTTAAAAAAAGAAATCAGAAAAATGTAGTAAACATGCTCCGTGCTTTGGATTCAGCTCCCTCTCTAAAAACCACAACAGACTGGACACTGATCCAAAAGCAGCAATGAACTGACTTGCAGAACTGTCAGAATCACCGCTTCAAAGCAAAACTTAAGACTCACTATTTTATGAGAATTTGTTTTAGGTGGCATCAGCCCATCACACTGAGTTCTTTGGTTCTCATATTATCAGAATACATACATGTTACTTTGCTTAGTACAGAAGACATTGCTGTTGTCTGCCTAGCTCTGCAGTGTGACTAAACCAAGGTATGGCTACTGAAAAAGTTTCTTTACAACGCAGCAAAATATTTGTTTCTCTTAAGAGTTAAGTTTAAACTCTTAAGTTTGAACTCACTTAGAACCTGCTATTATGCCAATACCAGCTGAGCTTTGAATTTTCATGATTTAAAGTTTCTATTCCAAATATTATGTGCTTTTTCTAAAAATAAATTGGTCCAGGAACAGCTATTATTTGCAACATACTTTTTAGTATCCCAACCGAGATAACAAGTTTTAGACATGCTGGTCTCAGCAAACTGACTACTTAATTGCTTTTATAGAAATCCTACAATAAAAACATTTTCAAGGCAGCTGTTGGCTAAAACATCAAAGCTCAGCTTGGACTAACATTTCTTCAATTCAGTGGCTCAGTTGGGATACACGAAGCATTCAGCAGATAAGGTAAACTTCACTTAATGGCAACCCTTGGTCTAATCAAGTTTATTCTGCCAAGATAAAAAGCAATGCTTAATAGGGCATACCGTGCTCCACAATAAAGTATTCTGCTTCAGAAGGCTCTTTTATTATTAAAAAAATAATAATAATAAAAATTAAATATTTCATAAACTATAGTGGAATAAAGCAATTTTATCTGTACCACACAATATGCTTTTTGGTATTCAGAATAAAATTCAAATTAGGAAAGCAGGAGTATGATCCCACAAAATCCTGGCAGTTGTGGATATTTGAGAACTTTTTAGTTAAGTGTCCATCTCTTCAGTGGTGTGTTACTTCTCTGGCCTCACAACACACATATCAAGTCCTGTGAGCCTGCCATCATGCTAATGCTACTGAGGAGAAATGACAGAGAAACTACACAGATATAGTCCCCTGCTAATTATAATTGAAAAAAAAAAAAAAAATCTCTGTACATATCTATGGATATCTGACAGAGCCCTCATTGTGTGAAGCAGATCTGAAGATCTGAGTCTGAAGATCCATTAATGTTACAGCAGTATTCAGTAAGTTTCACAGTTCTTGCACTTCTAGAGTAAACCCTTAGGGGGAAGAAGAAAAACAAAAATACCCAACAGTGTAGCTTAACAGCTATCATTTAGCAATTGTTTATAAGTTAAATATATTTGTTTTCAATGATTATACTTTAATTAACGTGTAAACTTGACATGCATTTTTATACTGATACACCTGCTCTCAGGCTAACGTTACTTTTCTTTGTGTACAAGAAAGAGGTACTGATGCATCCGTCCATCCAGGTCTAAATACAGCATTTTTATACTTGAATCCTTTGGAGCCCCAGTCCCAGCCCTCCATAGTCTCATATCAGCTCAATCCTCAAACTATTACTTTTTCTTCAAGCTAAATTAACTTTACAGACGGAATAAAGGAGAACTGATTGATAGTCCTTCACAAAGCACACCTTGTGGCCACACCACTTCTTCAGAAGAGAAAGAAAACAAAGTCAAACTGTCCACTGAAATCCCTCCTTTTTGTATCCCTGGGAACGATGCACACACAAATAAGTATAGCAGCTAGTCATACAGTAATTAGCAAACTTTAAACACAACATTTCTTAATCATGGATTCCCAAACCATGATGCACAAGTCATTTCAACAGCAATGCTTATGTCAGGTAGAAAACACCACCAATTTCTGTGTGTGCAGAGACTCTTATCTGAAGTGTAAGAACAAGCAGCTCTAAACAGGTATTTGCCTCCAAAGCACAGACAGGCTGGCTGCTGCACAAGGCAGCAACCCCCAGCCACCTGACAGTACTCAGCACATGGGGAAAGATCTAGCTGATTTCTGGGACACCACTTCAAGCTCAGTACAGGCAAACAAGTACAGAGACGGCTGGGAATGGAGTCCCACAGACAGAAGGCAGGGAACAGGACTGTAGACTCAACTTATGGGAAGATAGAATCATAGGAAGGTAGAGAAGAAATAGTTGGGATACCAGTTTGTGGAGCTGTCATAAAAGAAACACAAGACTGCAGATGTGGCAAATACTTCTAAGATTCCTCAGTGTCTAGAGCCAATTGAATTAACTCAATCTTCTATACACCATATCAAATTTGTAACATCAGAACCACAGGAAAAGATGCAAGTAGTTATCCAATAAACCAGTAAGTAACCAGTAAGTGAAGTACTTACAGGATCTACAGGAGGCAACAGGTCTTTTTTCTCTTGTTCATCTTCCTCTTCATCTGTGCTATATTCTTCCATTGTTTCTCCACTTGCAAAGTGAATAACCCTCCTTGGAACTTTCTTCTTCTTTCCTATGACACCCAGCTCCACATTCTCAAAGCCTCTATCTCCATTTGTAAGTTGCTACATAGAAGAAAAAACTAAAAATTATCTCAAGTTCACTTCTATGCAGTAAGCTGAAAAACTGGATTTTTCCCTTAAAAAACTTCATGATCTGCTTAAGAGTTTTAGATCATTTAGTACATCAGCAATCACCATTAGTACAAGGGCACATGAAAAAAGCTTAATTAAAACCCACTTAATTTAAAAAGCTTAAAAACCCACTTAATTTAGCGGGTAAGGATGAATGAAAAAGAAGTGTGGATTTGTTCTTTCAGTTGCCGAATACTACAATGCAGTCTTCCAGTCTGAGAAAAAGCACTGGGAAAGCTTTACTTCTGGTTCAAAGGCCAGCCCATAATTCTTCAGGATAACAACTCATGCGGACAGAGAATTTTAGTAAGTTTTGTATTGTATCCACCAAAAGAGAACCTTCATTTTGGCAAAGCATTTAAATACTACTGCAACAAATGCAAAAGGTGTTTTGAAAATACTCCTATTGTACAGAGAAGGACACAGAAGACATGAAATGTTAGTCAGCTGCTTTTAATGTACCATGCAGGTTTTTAAAAAGCACACAAGTGCATGTATTGTAGAAGCGTGTCATAATGAACTTAGGGAAAGAAATGCATGCATGCATACGTACGTAGAACTAACTTTGAGAAAAATTGACATGTTCCAATTTTTGACTACTTGTCTAGACAAGCTTAGCACAGATCTTCACAGATCTTCACAGATCACAAATCAAAAATATTAGTAAAAATGTGTATTTTTAACACACAGATGTAGGATTACCCTTAATCCTAAACACAGTATCACCCTTCCTGTCACTTATGCTAGGTTCACTAGGAAAACCAATGGGCACAGTGCAGTGGGACAGGTGAAGGTAGGGAAGCAGAACTGCCTCTTTCATTCCAGGCAATAAATTTATATCATGCCCAGTGAAGAGGGAGGGAATACACCGATCACATGCTACGCCTGATGATGTGGAGAGGGAGTACACACTTTCATCATCCCTTCTAGCCCTCATACTGCAGCTGCAGAAAACTGCAAGTCATTTTGGCTTCCTGCAGTGTTTCTTTAGCTACCATGGCACATTTTGTGTATGTTTCTGGAGGAACAAAGCAGAATGAAGTGGCAGAATGAAGTTTTCAGTGGTATAATCCAGCTAAAATGGCATTACATTTCCATGCAGAAGCACAAAGCTGACAGCCCTGGGGCTAGTGGACTCTGTCGAGTTTCAGTCCTGAAAACAGCAGCAGTAGAACAGCAAATCTACAGAAATCTGAGTGCTGAAAAAATGCAACAGCCTGAGCACAGGGAGCATCCCTTGTGCTGCCACGAGGGCAGGCACTGCTCACTCCAAGTTGGTTCTGTGTTTTTTGGAGCACAGAGCACCACAGAATTGGCCCCTTAAAAAATTTCACACTTCTTCATTGGCACAGAACAATGATTCCATTTTTCATGGTTAGTCGCAGTACTGAAGAGCACAATTTCTTATGACTACTTATTGTGATCAATAACAGTAAGCCTCACTACAAGCTCCTAGAAATCCTTCTGATTTTGATTCATTTAACTCAAATACTTCAAATATCTTTTAGCTTAGAAAAATAGTGTAATAAGTTTTTAAAATTTAAAAGTAAGTTTTAATTCTCTGGCTATAGAAACTGTACACTTCTCAGTGCATTTCTGTACCCCTCTTACTCTACCTGTGGGAAGGAGCTCAGCACATTTGGTTCTGTTACAACATTTTGGACAAATGTAATCAATACAAAAAAAGAATCAAGGAACAATGAAACATTTCCCTTAGTAATCTGGTCCAGAGACTTAAATTTACTTAATAAAATAAAATGCATCAGCTGCTGCTTTGATTATTACATGGGCAGCAAACCTAGATGTTGTTTCCAGTCATCCCTGTGGCGTTTGTCATTTTAATTTTCACATGCACAACACCAACAAAAGCCTTCTGTCCCAGCTGCAAGCAGAAGCCCAGTTTTATTTTATTTCTCTTCCCAACAGGGTCTGCTAAAAAATGTGGCAATACAGATCTTATCTATAATTATCACCCAGACTAACTTTATAGCTAAACACAACAGTATCTTCTGTTTGAGGCCTTACACATTTACCTTCTTTTTCCAATCCAGGAGCTGTTATGCAGGTCACCCCTCATGGGCACACCTCTGGTCAGGCTGCCATCTCATTTTCTTCCACAGGCCTATCCCACCACCAAGTCCTGAAAGCCCTGGCACGTGGCATGACAAACAAATGCTATCAAAGCATATACCTTGGCTTCCATACGGCCAGCTATTAAACACGAGGCTAGTTACCTTTGTACTTTCTGCTTCAGCTTTAGTTGTGAAGATGCTTTGTGAAGTCTGTCGCGCTATCTCCCTTTCCTTTCAAACGTCCCCTTGGAATTCTTAATTCACTTTGTGACCCTCACACATCTCCCCTGTTGGAAGTTACATCCCAAAGTGCTGTTCCTCATTACTCCCTTCAATCCCTCTCACCTCAGCTTTTGACAGAAGCACACAACCAAAATGCCAAAACAAATAAACTACGATTATGGATGAAGTGTGCCAAGACACCTGCAGCTGGCGGTGCTCAGCACAACTAACACAGGACAATGCAACAGCCTCAAGTTTCATTGAGGAGAGGAAAAAGAAAACGAAATGACAAAGAGGAGAACAGACCACTCACTCTGTCATCCTCCAGTCCGTCAGAACTTGGGCCGCGTACTGAGCTTTTGATCCAAAACGCCAAAGCTCGTGCCTCTCTCACTCCCCCAGGAAAGTAATTAGTTCACAAAGAGCTGCTGGCCTGACGGCACTAGTCAGTAGGAGGCTGTAATACTAATCAAGACACAGTCCTGCCCATGCTATCCTGCCTGCTTGCATTTATATTATTTTTATAATCCTCCTTAACTTTCTACCCTGCGTCTCAAGCGAAATTAAACAGCACGAGTCTTCTGCAAGCAGAAAACGATGAAGTGAAGGTTGGGAGAGCAGAGCTGTAAAGAAGCCTTCGGAACCGCAGGGCTCAGGACAGCAGCGCACAGCCAAGGCGCGGCACAGGAGCACCGGGCGCACAGCCTGAGCCGCTGCCGGAGACTTCAGCCGGGCGGATGAGCGCTCTGCAGGTCGAAGTCCGCTCGAGACCCGGTGTCGCGTGCGGCCGAGGCAGTGATCTCTCACGCCTCGGCTCTGTCGCTGACACGCTGGCTGGAAACGGATAAGCCGCCCTGATTCAATATTTATCAGGCGATTTGTAAGGCGTTGTTCGCCCGTGAAACAGAAGACGCCCGCGCTGCAGGCTGTAACTACAGCGCACTGAAGGGCAGAGCCGCTCCGGCTGCCGCCCACACGACCACCAGCCCTCCCGTTGGGCTCGGCCACGCACGCCGCGGCCCCGGCCGAGCCTCCCCGGCCTCTCCCCGCCGGTCCCGCTCACCTGCTCGGGCTCCATGGCGCAGGCGGCGGCCGCGGGGCCGGTGGCGGGCGCGCAGTAGAGGGTGATGGCGGACAGCCCCTGCTCCATCCTCCCGCCCGCCGCGGCGCCGGGGGAGGGCGGCAGCGGCCCGCCGCGGCCCAGGGAGGCGAGCAACCGGGCGGTGCCGCCCGTCACACCGCCCGGCGGGGCGGAGCGCTGAGAGAGGGCAGCTGGGGCCTAGTGGGTCCGGCCGTGCTCCCGTCCCTAGGCCTGTGCCCGGGGAAGGGGGAAAGGCGCGGGGCCTGGGCGCCTTCTCGAGCCACACCTCGGGCATCGCGTCCTCCAACTGCGGCAACCAGAGCCAGGAGAGCCCGGGGAGAAAAATACAGGGGATGACTACCGGGAACGGGCTCCTCAAACAGGGCGGACTGAGCTCCCCGGCCTGCTCTGCGTCGCCCGTTGGGGTGGCAGGGGGTTGAAGTCTCAACTCGAGCAGGATTTCAGCTCAGGAAAAAAAGCATTAGAGCATTAGCAGGCCTTCCAGCACAGCTGCCTGCAGATAGAAGAACTATCACCCTCACCAAAAAAGAAAAATGGGGGGAGAGGGGGTGCAGAAAGACAAATTCTGAACCTTTGGAAAAGGCCCCACCTCACACCTTTTAAAGGAGAAACAAAAGAAAAGTAAAAACAGGGTGTTCTGGCCCCTGGGACTTATCTGGGTGAGAAAATAACACGCATTCCCAGCAGGCAAGGAAAAGCATTTGCTTTCACTTAATTGGCTTGCTTTATGGAGCAGCAGCAGCAAGCAAAGTGCTCTTTCTCCAAACTGCACACTGAAGGCTTTTGTTACTGCTAACACCTTAACAAAGGGCCAGAACTCACCTAGCAGAAAGCACATCAGCCACTGCCAACAGCTAGAGAACACAGGCAGAAGCAGCAGCATTTTCAAGGTCCTGCTTACAGAACCAAGGAGTGAATGAATCACTTTTTCCAAGGTAGGAGTCAGTGGCTGTAATGAACACTGCCATTATTTACATGATGACAAGGATGACACAGGATTGAAGGACAACTGAGTATGACTTCTAAGGAACTATGCTCTGTAGCACAGATAGGCTCTTGGAACATGTCTTAGTATTGCAGTCTCTCAGAGGAGAGCAGTCATGAGCAAAAAAATGCATCCTTTTCAATAGCTGCAATGAAAGAATATAAATATTTCAGCTGCCAGAGTCATCCTTGTTCTTTGCAAAGGTGGAAAATTACATAAAAATTGTTGCTCTAGCCCTGTAGGGAAGACTTCTCATTAAAGAACAGCAACCAAACAAGCTCACATGAATGACTGTTCCACAGCTGGTGAGTCTTTTTTTTTTTTTATGCAGAACAGCACAATCAGGGTTTGCACACACTTTGACATCCACCACCTTCCAAAAGCAATAAACACACATTAGAAAACTGTTTCTACGTTAATGTGCCCTATTATGTATATATCTAAACTTGTTAACGCACTGTGGAGAGGGTTACAAACTGCAGGATGCCACTGATTTTAAAGTAAGGACGTGCATCTAGAACATAAGTATAAGCAGTTAAGCTTATTTGGTATGTTGCTCTCTTAGCCATCAGTTCCTCCTAGTGGCGATCTCCAGGCACTACAATTACCTGATGACCCGAATTCAGATTTAGCGATGTGTCCAGACAGTAAAACAGGAGACACACAAGAAGCCTAACAATAAAATGTAATACTTGCACTTTCAAACATTGTACAAAGCCTCTCTTGTCTTAGTGCAATTAAGAATACCAAACCGGAAGAACACAGAGTACATTCCACACTGTGCTCTGCAGAACTCACATTTTATTTCCCACACTCTTAACATTTTGTTCTCCTATAGTGCAATAAGAGGGTTTTATAGACCATTCTATAAAGTCAAACTTAAAAACAAACAAACAAACAACCATAATTCAAATCTTTAGGCAGTTGTTCCTAACAGGGTCTGAAGACTGTCCTATTTGGCATGATAAGAGCGCACACCTATATGTAATTGCTGAGTAACGTACTGCTGTTTGTTTATACCAACATATACCTCAGAAATAACAAATCACACATCCTACGCTAACAGAACTGTTTCCCAAACTTGCCCTTGCTTCTTGCTAGCTGGGTGAGCTAGCAGAACTCTATTCCTGTACAGTAGCAGCAGTGATAATATGAAAATTCTAAATACTAAAACTAAACATGTGCAATGAATTGAAAATAGGAAGAGTAAACTGCTAATAACTTGACAGTCCAGCTGAGTCCGTACAAGAGCACAGAGCTTCACTGTTCCATCCTCAATATGCCTATTCATGTATGATTTCTATCAACAGCATTCAAATTAACTATCCACTATCCCCAACTGTGTTGCACACCAAGATTTGTTTTCCAGTCACTGCTACATGGTTTTCTATATTGTATTAGTTTTTATTGCTCAAGAACTGAAAAATACTATAAAAACAAAGTTTGTATAAATACATACCTTTTAAATAGTTGAGGGCAGCATCCACACAAGCCTGTGATACAAAAGTATTCATTGTTTTTTTACATTTAATATATTGGTATTGAACTTGAACAGTCCTTTCAGACTACTTATGTGGCTAAAATGCAGTGTTGTAGTGAATGGTGTATCTACAGATTTTTTAGCATACTCTATAGGTAAGAATATATGTACCATTAGCAGTGCAGAAGATAGTTCCACATTATAAATTAAGTTACAGCACATCTTATATTTTATTAGCAGAAGAGTATATTTTCCTACAGAAATCCTATCAGCTGTGTTAGCTGTCACCTTTTCAAACAACATTAACAGGTGGACATATTTTAATTACTGCATTTAATTTTTATCACTCAACTAAGAAATAGAAATGGGTGCATTTACAACCCAAGCACACTGCAGTATATAAGTCCATAACAATCTCCTTCCTTAAAATAAGGGTTAAAAAGTTTACCATATTTGTTAAGATATCAAATTTTAACCAGCTTGCATAGCTTCTCAAGTGCCTGTAGATCCTAACCATATCAGACCAACACAGTGGATGACATAGGAAATTAAGAACAGAATGTAGCTGAGTTGGGGCAATATGGTCTGCCAAATACAGCTGTTTTTATTTCAAGTTGAATACCAGCACAAAGTTCTATCTACTATATATTATTAACTATCCTCACCACAGAAGAGCAGTTTAATTAGTAGTCTGGTATGAAGATTATCAAGCTGTCAAATATACTGAAGATATCTGTATGCACACATTGTTAGTTGCTTCATTCTTTATGTATATGGAGAGAACTACAGAATTCTGAAGAACAAAACCCTATGCAAAACTAACACACTACCTTCAAAAATCTGAGCAGCAGCAGCAGCATATTTCAGATGTTGAACTAGTTCCATTGTATATGCCTGTACAACCAATGAATGTACAGATGTTATGGTATATCAGAGAGCTTGGCTACGTAGTTATTACACCAAAGCAAAAAAGATGGGATGCTTACCCATACCCTGGTCTCACTTGTGAAACTCCAGCAGAGCAGATCTCCAGAAGAGATCCTTCCTGCTGGTAGTCAGCTCTTAACTGGGTCTAGGAGAGGTGGAGCCTGGCTCCACCTCTTCCAGCAGCACAGGTGAATTGCCTTCACCTGTGCTCCTGTGGCTGACTCATTGCTCACCTCAGGTGATTAATCAGAGGTTCAGGCCATGATTTAGCAGTTCCCATACCATGCCAAAGAGTTACAGCAGCAATTAGAAATATATAAAATTAAGGAAGTCTCATTACATATTAATAAATGATCAATATGAAAGAATTGAAAAAAATAAGCCATTCCTGTGTTAATAATTACTTGATTTTATTTTACAGTATATTTGTGACATTTTATGTACTATAACCAAAGATCAGGGTTGTTTACAAATATAATGGCTGCCATTTAATGTAAACAATTAAAAAGTGTCTCTAAATATTAAAATTTTACATCATTAAATTCACTTACTCTTTGTGCCATCAGGTATTAGAGGAGAGGAACTAATTTAAGCAAAAATAGTTTTCAGAAATTAGATGTAGAAACTGAGAAGCTTGAATAGCATTTTAAAAGATCACTCTGCCCATCACTGTAAAAAGGAATAAAGCAAATCCTTTCACTGAAGTTGCAACTAATAGTCAAACCAGTCCATTTTTATTAAGGCTTCTTTACATATTATTGAATCCCATCATGCCTTTCATATTCCCAGCAGCACCTTGTTGGAACTGTCTCATCATTGACTGCAATCCTGCCATGCCACCTACAGAAAATAAGCAAGAATACGTGTGTGTTGATTAGTTCTGAAGCACAGCTATCTTGCTTCACAAAAACCCATGTGCTGAAAAGAGGCCATTTTGGTAATATATGAATGAAAAACCAAGACTCAACCAGGCTTAAATAACTATCAAAATATGGGCATCTGACAACAAAATTACAGGAGGATCTACAAACAAGGCTTAGTAGATTTTAAGATGACCTCTTCATTAAAATCTTAACAAAATAAAAAATCTTGAAGGAATTACCATTATCAGCATGCAAGACTTGAATATGGAAGTTTTTACTGAAAGATGTTAATGTGAACATTACTTATCTGAGGCAAACCCTGGAAGAGGAGAGAGGTTCAGAAATGCACTTTAAAATAGACATGCTTGAAGTGATTCATTATTTTGTCAGACACTACTCCAACTGCTCATTTTGAGACCTGAATCCAAATGAAGAGTCTAGAAAAAGCATTTCTAAGTGCAAAGTATTCATAACACATCAAGTAAGCTTTCTGATTCTTGTTAGAAGGCATGGAGACACTTAATACTGATACATAATGAACACGTTTTTACATCACCCTCAATTCCATAATATCTCAAATGGATGAAATGTAACAGACCCTTGTTGAAGCCATAAAAAGGCAATGCATACCCATATGATGAAGAACTCTTGGATCCATCATCTTCGCCATCTGTTGGTTCAGCTTAGCCAGCTGTGATGGGTTTACATTCTTGGACATATCACCACCTTAAAGAAAATGGAAGCAAAAGAAGCAAAGTATATTAATGTACAAGGCTAAAAAAAAAACACCAAAATTGTGCATTATGTTTTTGTTTTATCTCCTCCTTCTAAAATCCACTTAACTCAATGATCAAAAGCTACTCCATCAAAGTACTCAAGGATGAGCAGTCTCTGTTCTCCCCTCCCCCCCAGCAGACTCAAATATCAGTACTAGTAGAAATGGACTCTACATTGGTTAAGCCAAAAAATACAGTAGTTTTGACTGCCACATTATACATCAGCATCATGAAGAACAAAACAGCTCTTACACAAGAGCTTACAAACATGAAAATTAGTGAACTACAACTCAGTCCTCCTCTCATAATACATACACCTAATATACGTTGAATTTCCTGTGTTCACACATCAAGTGGCCTCCACACTGAGTGTTTTACTTTCTTTTACCTTTGAAAAGTCCTTTGATGCCTCCCATCTTTTTCACCATCTGTGCAAATTTAGTGTATTGGGTCAAAAGCTCCTGGACATCTCTAGTAGAAACACCTGAACCTCTTGCTACTCTTTGGATTCTTCCTGGCTGCTTACTGAATACTTTGGCACCATCCGTACTGTCAAGTTCTGCAATTACAGGAAAGGAAAAATTAAGTTTTGTTACTGATTACAGCTGGTAGCAGAAATGAAAACAACTGTGCTGAGAATTTAGCTGAGCCAGAGAACAAAAAACTAGTTTTAAAAGAGATGATACAGAATTGTACAAATATAATTGAGAGTATTCTAGGGAATAGCACTAAATGATTGTCCTTCGTATGTCAAATCATAGTGGAAGAAAAAGTTCCTAGAAACAATTTATTGTTTTAGCATAACCAGTCAAAGCCATATTTATAGGTTTAGCTCAAAGGTAAGAGTACACCTCTCCTGTAAAAGTTATGGATGGATTAGAAACAGCACACCTTCCAGAGACCAGACTGTATCACCAAGCATATCTGAGTGGGAGAAAGATACAAAGAAAGACAGTGACTCTGTGAAGATGAATGAAACATTTTCATTTGAAAGGACAGCATTAATAATTTAAAAAGCATAGCTACACTATGGAAAACAAAAATGAATTATCAACAGAATGCTTTCAAATTTTATCTAGCCTCCACAAGAAAGCAGCAGTAAGTATCCACATAACCAGTGTATCTTTAAGAATGGACAGAAAGTTCAACAGCACAGGGATACACATGTACTCTTCACTATTTCTAAGAGTGAAATGTTCCTCCCACTCTTTCATCATCTCAGACACACCCTTACATCTACATTGTTGCCCAAAACAATCTTTAGTCTTGTTCAAGAAAGAAAAATAGTGATTGAAATTTGTTTTTACCTTGATCATTCATACTGTCCATTATAGTCATCAATTTCTTTAGCCTTGCCATTGATTCTTGTTCATTGCCTTTACTCATAAAGTCAGTCCCAAAACCAGGAATCATACCCTGTTTTAAAATGCAACACAAAAGCTGTGTCAGAACAGGCAAAGCTAACTTTAAGAAATACAGACAAGACGTTTTAGTTCAGCAGGTATGTATTCCAGTAGACAAATAATTTTACTTTTTTGAAAAATATAAAGTACAGATTGAAGTATCAGTTTCAGTAAAGGATTTTAAGTTTACAGCAGAATTTTGTCAGCTATAAAGCAGAAACCGATAAAACAAATTTTAGGATAACTAACCAGGATCTGACTGAATGGTCCCATTTTCATGATGTTTTGGAATTGTTCATACATATCTCTTAGTGTAAACTGACCTGAAGTACAACAAAAAGAAGATTAGCAAAGGTTACGCTAACATTTTGCTGTTACTACCCTTCCTCAATTACTTTTTATATTTACAGGGTAAGTACTATACTGGATAAACAAGCAGATAAGTAAACCTCAACTATTAATATGGCTAAGCCATTTCTGACGGCACACACTTAAGAGTATTATGCTAGTTCATCTGCAATTACAGTTCTACTTGTCACTTGATGAAAAACATAGCTATTTCTTGCCCAAAACATTTACTAGAGAATGACCATTCTTCAGCATGCACTTGGAACAAGTTACTTGTCTATGCATTCAAGCTTTGGAAACAACTTACCATGTTTGAGCTTTTCTATGAGTGCCTCGTTATCATCCAACTTTAATTCATTTACCTTATCTATCAATCCTTCAATATCACCCATGCCTGGAAAACAAAACCAAATCTGAAGTTGGCATTGAAGAAATCACACTTTAACTTTCAATTATCCAACTCAAAGTATCTTGTGCACAGCTGCATGTAGTACATACCAAGAAGTTTGCTGATGAAAGGCTGTGTTTTGAAGGGTTCGAAGTCATCTATGTGCTCACCAGTTCCAATAAAAATAATAGGAGACTTTGTAGCAGCAACTCTGCAGTGAAATATGTATATTATGAGACAACTTCTCAGCTAGAGATCATCAACACAACACAAACACAACATCAGCACAATCTCTTAAGCATCTTTCATACACCAAGTTATTAATGCAAAAAAAAAATATCCAGCATTTGCAATGGAAAGCGGGGAGTAGCTGGCAATACTTTTTCCACTGCCAAGTTCCAGAACCTTCAGAGGATAGAAAGAAAAATAAGTCACATCCATTCTATCTCTAATACTGGGAGGTCAGATGTTGGCTAATTTAGTTGTCTGTTGTGGGAGGAACCCTAAAAATATTCTCACTTTCAACACAGGAAAAAACCAGGAAAAGATATGGAAAATATCAAAACCTTTAAAAGAATCAATCAGTAGCAATAACTTTAAATGAATTCTGTTTCCCATCTGCAGAAAGTGGAGAACAGACACAGCAGACAGCATATATGACAGCACATGACAGCAAGAACTTATTTCTGGTATTTTCACTTCGCTTTTAAGTTCAGTTTTCCATCACTGCGCTATAAATAACAGCAAAATACATATGGCAGATGAACAATTTTAACACTTAACATCCAAATCAAACAGTGATTTAGCAAGTAGGTATCAGATAACTGTTTTGACATATAATCTTGCTCCATGCAAGCTGTATCATCCAAAAGCAGCTGGAGGCGAGTCTAACATAGAAGCAGAAGATAATATCACATGTTCTAGTGAACAAAGGTTGTCAACATACAGTGTATGAGAAGCCCAACAAGAATGGACTTCAGAAAAGCATAACTGCTGATTTACCTTTCATCAAGATGCTTGACACTGAATTTAGAAATTTAATGTGCATCAGCTCTAGAGCCATTACATTTGATTAGCTAGAATTTCTAGCATTTCAGTAAAAAATTTGGACATAAATGAAAGGAAAATAAACAATGTGAGAAGATTATTACATCCAATTTTATATTTATATTTTTAGTTAGGTCTGCTAAACAAGATGCAACAATAATTGTATTCTGTTCTGAGAAGACAGAAGTCTGATGCGACAATACTACTGCATTGGAAGTACATTCCAATAATTGATACTGAATATCAACACTGAAATTAGTGTTAATAAATAAGATAAAAAAAATAAATAAGATAGAAATAGCTACTTAAATCTCCAGATGCCCTGTAACTTGACAGAGATGCTTTCACTTGACAGGTTTCTGTGAAGCATTAACACGTTTGTCCATCTGTGGCCAGACACCCCTATTATATCACAATACTTACGCACTAAGGGCGCCACCTCCTTTTGCATGTCCATCAAGCTTAGTCACAATGACAGAAGCTACATCTACTTTATCTTTGAAAGCTTTAGCTTGAGCTTCACAAGCTTGGCCAATGGAAGCATCCATCACATACACAATATTATCTGGTTGCTAGGAAGAAAAAAGAAGGATTTTTTTCTGCATTCTTAATGTTTGTTGATGTATTACATTCAGTAACAGAAGTTCTTGCAATACATTTCTATGAGCAGTATTACCTAAGGACCGCTTGAAAATGCTATATTATGATCTGCAAAAAATGTTCATATACACAGAGTATTAAAAACGTTCAATACACGGTATTAAAATTTTGCAGTTCTTATGTTTTGAATGATTTCAGATAGTATGCGAGCCAGCAAGCTGATCAGCACCTACAAGCAGTTAACATCTTCCATTTGTTTTTCTCATTAAAAACTTTAAGATGTCCACTCCTTTGAAAACAAGTTACCCAACAGTATGACTTGTGTGGGAGCTGCCATACTGTTCTGCAAGACTACAGAATCCAAAATTAGATATTTAGAATTCACACAAGAAACACCAACTTCATTTACATATCCAACTTGCTGAACATTCTGTTTCAAGGCAATTATTTGTAACAATCACAGAAAAGGTTGTACACAAAGCTACAGAAACTTAACTTTTTTTTGTAAATCTAGTTTCACAAAAATTCCGAAAGGCAAAGTTCAAGCAGGAATTGTAGTCTAGTTAAATGCAAGCATCCTTAAATTACAGATCCAACAATTAAAACTGACTCAGTGCTATTAAGCACTGATCATCTCTCTCATTTATTCATATCAGCTTATAATTTTTAGCTTATTCTAGATGTTAGAAGTGCTTCCAGTAGACTGAAAACCACATAGAACACTAGGAAGTAAGCAATTAATTGCAGTTGCATTACTGTAACAGTAGTGAATGTATTTCTTGAAGCTACTCACTATGGCATTAGCAACTTGTAGCATCTCTTCAAACAACGAGTCTTCCTGTTTGTGACGTCCACTTGTATCAACAATGATAATTTCAAAGTTTTCATTCTTAAATTTCTCAACACCTTCTGATGCAATAATTACAGGATCCATTTCTGTATAACTGATCAAAGAGAAATATCATTACATATGCAATTCTTTATTCCCAAATTAAAACTTTTATTGCTTGACTGTAAACTTACTAACCATAAATCTGCTTGGATTTCAAGATTGACTTCCTCTCATGTCAAGCCAAAACTGATTAAGGTTACACCTTTCTAAATCATTTACCCTTACTGTTCAGTGAACTGAAGTACAAAGGACCGTCGCATCTACTGAAGACTGCACTAGGCCCTGCTAGCCCTTCTCTGAAGCCCTATCACAGAATCACAGAATCACCCGGGTTGGAAGGGACCGCAAGGATCATGTAGTTCCAACCCCCCTGCCTGGCAGGGCCACCAAACATACACATTCAGATCAGGTTGCCCAGGACCCCGTCCAACCTGGCCTTAAACACGTCCAAGGACGGGGCATCCACAACCTCCCTGGGCAGCCCGTTCCAGGGCCTAACCACTCTCCTTGTAAAGAACTTCCCCCTAACATCCAACCTAAATCTTCCCTCCCTCAACTTGGATCCATTTCCCCTAGTTCTGCTATTGTCAGCCCTTTTGAAGAGTTTACTCCCCTCCTGGGTGTAGGTTCCCTTCAGGTATTGATAGGCTGCAATGAGGTCACCCCGCAGCCTTCTCTTCTCCAGGCTGAACAAGCCCAACTCCCTCAGCCTGTCCTCATAGGGGAGGTGCTCCAGCCCCCTGATCATCTTAGTCGCCCTCCTCTGGACCCTTTCCAAAATCTATGTCAAGCCCTAGTTCATCTCCATGAGATGGCAGTGCACCTCTGAGGCAAGAAGGCCAATGGTCTCCTTTGCTGCACTGAGAAGAACATTGTGAGCAGGTCACAAGGTTTTTCTACCCCTCTTCTCAGCTCTAGTAGGGCCACAGCTGGAGTACTGTGTTCAGTATTGGGAACCCAGAACAAGAGAGACAGTTTGCAAAGGTGCCAACTGCAACACAGAAACTTCCAGATGAACATGAGGAAAAATAATTTACTGAGGGTGACAGAGCACTGGCATTGGTTGCTTGCTGAGGTTGTGGATCCCCTTCTCAAGAGATGCTGAAAATCCATCTAGAACTGATCTTGTGCGACCTGCCCAAGCAGGGGGTAGACCAGATCTTCAGAGGTCCTTTCCGACCTCAACCACTCAGAACAAATGTTATTACAAATATATTATATATATACACATATGTATGTATATAATAAATATATATAAATAGTTAAGCAACAGTGAACAGGATTTTGTAAGATGTTCAATAAGTAACAATATATCATTAAAACTGCATTGTTCTCCAAACTGATTCTGAGAGATGCTTACCTCCCATAAAAAGGAATTCTTGCTTTTGTTGCATTCTGCTTTAACTGGTCAAAAGCACCTGTAAGACAGGTATGGTCAGGGAAATATTAAAAAAAACACACAAAAATAAGTGTTAGAGAGAGAACTATATCATTAGTAGCTGTTTGTATTACCTGCTCTGTATGTGTCTGCACATATTAAACACGTCTTCCAACCTTTCCTTTGATAGAAGTATGCTAACTGTTAAAAAAACCCAAAACAAGTGGTTACACCAAAATCCCACAACAAAGTATAACACTATGTAATGGCTTAAAGCACAAACTGAGGACAAAGTCAAGCCAGCCTTGGTATACCTGTGATCACTTAGTAACATCATACAACCATCAAGTGTTAGCATATTGGAAAAGCATGATATACAAGTAACTGTTCAATCAGACAAAAACAGTGGCTTGGCTCTGCTTCTGATTTCAGTTTCCTGAGCTAAGAATAGCCTCTGTTTCTATTTTATTAGTTCTTAATAATGCAAATAGAATTAGCTTTTGAATACTAGCCAAAGTAGTAAGTTATTAACTACAGCAATGGCTAAAACTTGAGCAATTCTTTGCTTTTTTACTTCCAGAGGAACAAAGATATTCCAATCACAAGGATATGTTTCAAAGCAATGAATAGAATCCTTACTATTATGTAACACTTGCAAGCCTCACTAGTACAACAGATTCACAGAATGGTTGATTCACCCAAATAAAGACTTCCAAGATATATTTTCCTACAGAAGAACTAGGAATGTCTTACAAAATCAGAGCAGTGATATATTTAGCAAGGTCTACATATAAATCTCTCTGAGAGCAAGTGACAAAAAAAGGCAAGAAGTACACATTGGTCTTTTCCCATAGGACAATTTTTTTCTCTTCAAAAATAATCAATAAGTTAACTTACAACTGCTCTGAATTGAGCATCCTTTTTTAGTCTTGAAAATATAAATCTAAAGTCCCTAAATAAACTTGCAGCTAGAACAGGTTTCATACCATCCAATCATGCTTACCTGGGATACTTAATACAGAAGTCAACTTATACTAGTTCCCCTAAACAGGCAATAGAATGAGAAAAGTTCCACTCAGTGCATCTTAAACCCATGAAGTATGGAGTGGAAAGAAACTATTATCCATATATAATATTGTTTCATTAAATGTGCAACTTAAAATCTTGAAGGAAGTCCTGCAACTATAAATAAGCTCCAAAAGAATATTACTTTGGGCATTCATATCATCTAAGAACCTCCTCTACAAAAGTATTTCTATAATGTAATCAGTAATAAAAACAGCAAGTCACAAGTACATTGTACATTAAGTGTTCAACAACACTCTCCTTCACCAGAAAAAAAAACACAACAGAAAATCCAAACACATTCAGTGCAAGTTACCTTTGAACAGGTTGTCGTTTTACCACTTCCTTGCAAACCAACAAACATTATAATGTTCTGTTTTCCTTTGGTAGGTGTCCATGCTTTAACTCCAGGATCTACAAGCTACAGAACAAAGGGGTCTGTGTTGCAAAACTGAATTTCAGAGACTTATAACACTTAATGTCATAGTTGGCCCTGATCAGTGCCTGGTTTCACATTCAGCAAAGAAAGCAATTTTTTTGTATATTTGGGTCTCAATTTTTTTAGATGCTTTAAATTCACAATGAACACACAGATCTTTAGTATATAGTATACATAATCATTCTATAACAGGTGGTTTTTTTTTCTCCCCATAAGACTAAGCACCAAAGGCAAGTGAGCCTATATATATTGAATATAAAAATGAACATAAACATAACCTCCACCCCAGCATCACTGCACAAGATGGATCTCTTCTGGTAAGAATCCTACAACATAGAAGACTTTTCAGGCTTAGTCTCTTCTGGAATGAATAGGAGCATGCATTCCACAGAGCCAATATGCATGATCACAAACTACAGATGAACAGAAGACAACATTTAATAGGAGAGAGGACAAAAAACTGATACCAGGTAGGGACTTGACCAAACAAGCAGATAAAAAGTTGCCATAGAAACTGCCAGGTTGTTAGTTGTACTTTTTCAATGTTTTGTAAGTAGTTTGAACAAATCTTCCCTAGAGTAGCAAAGGTATACTGCTAGGACAACCAAAGACAGCAGTTCAGGAGATCACAGTCCCTTATCCTTATTTTGCCTTTAAATTTATTTGAAAAGAATAGCTGAACTTGAAGGTTAGTCTGGAAGATACACTCAGAAAGCAAAGTTCCAATCAGAAGAAGTACTACCATTTGCATAGGAAGTAGCCTTAGAACAGAAAACCTGACAACCCAAACAGACAGAACACCTGTTGGTACTGTACAAGAACCTTAAAACTTTGCTTGCTACTGTACTGCTCACACAACACAAGCTGTACAAGAAAAGTGACATAATAGAATTCTGAAAGTCCTACTTTAACAAGTTCTTTAAAGACAGCATGCTGAATCATTTTTCTCTTGTTAAGGCCAGATGCCATTTCTTCAAGATCAATTGCAGACCTGAATTAAAGAAAACAGCTTTAGAAAAACTGAAGCCATGAAGCACTGCTATAACTTACAGTATCACTTTAACCTATTAGTAAGTGAAGTCTCTGCAAGTGGAACAGCAACCTGATTTGCCTGGAGTTTTTAGGTACAATGTATTCAAGAAGTGACATACACTAGAGACAACATCTCAGTATGTAGCACAAAACCAGGTTTCCAGTGTACTTGTATCTACTTGACTTACACATCTCAAAATAACAAGGTAACAGTACTGAGCATGCCCACAGATCTACCTATAGGCAGCACAGAATGTTGGAAGATGAGGTGCCCAGGCTCTAAGAGCTTGTTTACTATTCCACTCAACTGACACTTTTTTTTTTTTAAAGAGAGACCCCAGCAATTGGCTAAACCCAAGGAAGATTATTTTGATACAGCTGGCTAGATGCTGTTTGAAACTGATTTTTTCTGTTAAAGTGAAGGTAGACTGAACATGTCTAAGAAAGTCATATACAAATTAGAAGTTATTCTTCCATAACGTCAAACTACGATTTTTACAAACATTAAAATTGATGTTGATTACTTACTTGACATTTTCTCTTAGTTGCTTCACAAGTTTAATATTAACATCAGCTTCCAGTAATGCTGTGCATACTTCTTTTAACATAGCATTTAAAACCTTTGGAGTATAAAGGAAAAATGGTTTTACAACACACAATGTTGACTAACTCAGTATTAGTTTCCAATAACAATGAGAAAGTATATTTATGATACACTAAAGGCTTTTATGAGTTAAATGCACATGGTCTTATTGTTATATTGACTGCCACAAAGTCTATGCGTTTGCTCATATGCAAATCAAGTTTAAATCTGAAAGGGAAAAGGAAGCACCTCAATTTGTCACCTGCATTTTCAGCATAAACTGCACTGCTGCTCTGCAGCTGCTCTGGTTTTTCAGGCAAAGGTGGAACCCAGATCAGTAGCCATAAAATGTTTCACTTTGAAAAGTCTTGAACAAAAACATTTTTACTTTTTTTTTTTAATTAAGTAACATCTGAATAAGCAACCTCATTTGCACAGCTTGACCTCTCACAGGAGAAAAGCTTTATTAGCAAAAAAAAAAAAAAAGCATTGGGTTGTATTAGACTCTGTTTGTTGTTTTCTAGCTTAAGATGTTCGCCGTGCACAAGTTCTAAAATTGTGCCTATTGGTAAGCCTATTTTTTCAGTTACTTCAGGCAACAAAACATATTTGTCTACCTGAACTTTCTAGCCATTTACTCAAAAGCAATTTCAAATTATCGTATCCTTTACTTTTTAATCTTGCCATTCAGTCTTTACAACACATTTACCATATCGAAATCTTAATTAAAAAATACAGACTATCAAGTCAAATAGCTTCCAGAGTCACATGCTGGCTAGAACAGAAAGGCAGCAAACTTAGCACTCCTCTCATTTTAGGGTGCAAAACCTATACTGAAAATCATTTCTTCTTCCACAGTCCAGCTTCTAGCAATCCAGTACACGTCCATAACACAGCTGAACACAAATGCTGGTACATTCTGCAAGGTCTCAGAGTAGTCCCCACCAGAACACAGGCATAAAATGCCTTCTTCAGCATTCACCACTTCTGAATGCTACTTTCCAGGAGTACAGCCACCAGTCATGGTGACCCTGGGAACATGGGCCCACTATCCCTGAGGTGACTCTATATGCCTAAACCTAGCACTGAGTTTTGGCTATCAGGGGCTATAAAGCTCTAGCTAGAAGTTTTACTTGAATGATGAAAAGAGCTCAGGAATAATATCAACTCACTTTTTGCTTCTCATCAGCCTAATCTACCAGAACTTTGCTTTCCAAACATTACAGTGCCATCATGCAATTGTTTTACATACCTCTTCATTGATAATTGTAGCATTGCTCAGTGAGCGCAACGCTGAAGTAATTTTTCTTCCAAGATCTGCTAGAACCATTTTGGTGGCTTCAAAGTGACCTCAGAAGAATCTGGAAAACAATTTAAAAAATAGTTCTAAAACTAGTTGAAGCTATGCCTTCACAGAGGAATTATTCCAGTACATTCTGGGTTAAGTAACCTGCTTTGCTCTCCAGAAAGCACAAGTTTGAACTCTTTAAGTATTATTTTTAGCAAACACTGGCCTGAAATTAATTTTAGGAAATCCTGATGGCCTACTTGAAAATAGAAATACCATCCTGCAACAAAAAATCATTTCACTGTCTGCTATGCTTATGCCTAAAATTCATTGTGAAAAAAATAGTCTAGACAGAATTCCAAATAGAACATGCCTCCTTATTTTCTTACCAGGATGATGTTACATCACAGACTTCAAGCCAAGCCAAAGAGCCTAGAAGCTACGCATTATGCAGAGACAACACAATCAGAAGCAGTACATTTTGCAAGCAGTAGGTAACACTGTTGATCAGTACTATTATATCTACCCTATTTTAAATCAAACCAGATTTCCCATGTCAACAGTCCCATAAACATAAGTGTATCTTAACTAACAGAATTCATGCTGTGTTTTTAAACTTTTCTATTGGGAAACCAGACCATTTTCTGTTCCTTATAAACAAATCTTACATGCAAGCCTACGGTAATTTGACAGTTTGAAAAAGGAGTTAAAAAATAACTCCTAAAAGCTGCACATGCAAAGACAACATCTTAACTCACCCTGCCTCTAAATCTTCGGAAAAGGACAAACAAAAACTTGTCTCATAACAAAGCTGCAGCACCACAGTCACTGCAGAAAGTACTGCTTCGGGCTTCTCTTGTTCACCTCCTGATTTGGCAGCTGCTTTCAAACCACTCAGCTGAAATTCCCCCCCACCTCAATGCTGAATTCAAACCTAACACCTGCGTTCTTCCTTTCAGACCTGAAAGCAAACTTCCCAATATGAAACCATGTGTAATCAAAGCAGCTGACAATTTTCCCCCCATATTCCAGAATTCTACAGATAGCTAAGTGCAGAAGGTTAAATATTTCCTAACAAACAAATATTTTCGCAGCCGAACCGTCCTACAGACACAAAGACCCACTGTGCCAGAGCACCCAGCCAGCAGGCACCGCAACCAACCGCCCTGCAGCACGCAGCCGCGCCGACGGTATCCGCAGCAGCAAGCTCTGACGCAGCGCCGCGTACCGCCCGGCACGGACAGAGGCCTGGCGGCGGAACCCAAGGCTCGGCGGCCGCTGGAGGACAGGCATTCGGGAGCCAGGCAGCAGAAGCCGGGGTGGGATTTGAGCCGCAGCCTAATGAAACGCATTGCCCGTCCAGCCAGCGCGAGCCCACCGCAATCCGTCTAGACAGACAGCGGCGGCATGCCACTAACACGCAGCTTTACCCGACACCGGGCAAGGCTGTCCGGCACGGGCGCTCACCGTTGGGGCGGCGCGGGGCCTGCTGCTAGCGGGGCCGGGCGGCACTGCCCTGCCTCCGCGCTCAGCCACCGGCAGCGGCGACCCGCTCCTACCGACCAGGGAGACGTCACCACTCGCCTACGCTCTCAGCGCACTTCCGCCGCCGGGGCACGCGCCGGCTGGCTCGCTAAGGCCGCCGCGACTCGATGGCGTGCCCGCGCTCAGCATAAAAACTCTCCGAGTACCGCCGTACCACCTTAAGAGTGGCTGGCGGGCGGGGCTGAAGCGGAACGGCCCTGGAGCGTGCGCAGTGGGCGGGATCTCCGTTTCAAGCGTGCGCAGAGAGAGAGAGAGCTCCTCTAGGCCACCTTTTGAGCCTGCGCGGCAACGGTCGCAGAGTGGCCGGGCGCGAGGCAGGGCGCCCTCTGGCGTCGGCTGGGCGCGCGGCGATGGAGCTGGCGGTGGCGCGGCGCGCGGTGTTGGCTGCCGTGCGGGGCACGTGCGCCGCCGACCTGCCCCGCCTGCTGCACTGGATGCGTCACAGCAGTAAGCGGCCGGGCGGCGGGAGGCCGAGGGGAGCCGAGCACCGGCGCTGAGGGGCCACGCTGAGCCTGCGCGGGTGGCTCGGCGGGGCCTGTCGGGACGGGGTCCGCCGAACGCCCGCGCTTTGCTGCGCTGGGGTCGTTCTTGTCCGGGTCTGATGTCCCGGCGCCTCACGTCGAGCCTGGAGGCGGTTTTATAAACGCGTGGGGAGAGTTAGAGGCCGGGCGCGACCCCGGTGGTGCTGGGATGGACAGCCGAAGGGCTGAGGCGGAAAGAGTGCTGCTGCCGGCGGCCCTGCGGGTATTGGAGCCGCAGGCACCGTGTGCTGCTTGTTGCCATGGCCTCCAATATGGAGAGGGGCAGGAGGGGCTGCTGTGTCGGGAAACGCAGCGCATACCGTGTGAGACCCCGTTGCTCTCGTAGCCCGGCCCGTCGGCTAATAGGAAAGTTATTGCCAGATGCTTCAGGGCACGCACAAGTCACGCTTAGAGGAGAGATAGGGAGTCCCCGGGCTTGATGAAGGCTGGCGTTTGACGGATATGATTAGAATTAACTGTAACCAGACGTTCTTCTTGTGTGTTTATTTACACATATGCATACACAAATACATATGTCTACGTGTATCTGCACATATAGGTAACATCAGGGCACAGCGTGTCAGTAGCAACTGGTGAAATTTAGGCTAATTTGATTTCCCAGATTGACAGACTTGTGGAGCAATTTAGAGCCTGTGAAATGTGGTCCCTGACCATTGCTTGTAGAAACTACTAGTCTGTGCATCTACTGGTCATTTTTTGGCAAAATTACTATCATTTGCTCATTTCTTGGATGTAATTTTGAGGTTTTATAGACTCTGCACTAAAATGTACGTGCATGTACATGTGCCTCTACAGTAGAGGAGAGGGGATTAGAATGCTTTGTGCAAACCTCTAAGAATTTGTCATTGTTAAGACAGTTATTGTCCAGATGGTTTCATTGATTTGTTAGGCCGTTAACCTGTTCATATTTTTCCACTCTTCACTTTTTCAGAATAGCTTTGTACTTCTGGTTCATCTCTTTCTTTTTTTCTTTCTCGAGTGAGCTCAGACTCAAGCAAAGAGCTCTCTTTCTATTGCTGGTTTATGTTCCTTTGTCACTGAGTAGTAAGTAAGCAGAGGCATTTATCCAATTTCTGTTCTCTTTCTGTAGTTTTGCCAAAATCACAAATGTTTGGGGTGATGTTCCCAACAAAACACTTTGATGATTCCTCTCTATATGCTGCCTCTGTTTCTCTGAACAGCTGTGTCTGCATGCTGACAGTTACCTTCACTGTGGTCCTGTCCCCTGCTCCCCTCCCTCTCCTCCCAGCAGCCTAATTGTTGTGTTTGAGTGATCACTGTCCTCATTTGTCCTGATGGTAACATGCAGGGAGAGCAATGACAATTAGTGCTGGTTGGTCAGGGGATTGTGAGGAACTGGGACTAAGGTTTCTGCTGTTGCACGCTGAACACAACTCAGGAATTTGGAATTCCTGTATGCCAAGAGAAAACAGTGCTGTGAGATAAGATGAAAAGGTATTGTATTTCTGTACCACACAGCAATACAGGTGAAGAAAAAAAAGTGAGGATGTAGTGATAGCATTCTGAATGAAAAAAAAACAGTAAAAGTTAGGAAGGCTAGGATAAAAGGAAACACAGATGGTATCCTCACTGATAAGTTGTTTTGCTGTGGTGAATATTTTCCCCCCACCTCCTGCTGCCATCTTATTCCTGTTCCTGTCAAGGTGTTGTGCTTACAGTTTTACTTCCAGCTGAGGAAGACGGGGCACAGTTGCAGTGCTAGCTGTGGTCAGGCTTTCTTCTCTCCCAGAGTGTGCATGTAGCCTTACAGAAAGCTATATGTAAGTGGTTGCCTTTTAGCCATGTTTATTTATTTAACTTAATTGATATTTTCTGGTTTCCATGTGGATTAGTATTAAAAAAAACCCAAAAACAAAAAAACCCCAAATTTTCCAGGAAAGAGCCAAATTATGTTTTAGTGAAACAAATAATATAAAGACCCTTATGTAGGTGGAACTAAGAGAACACTGCTTAGGTTCTCAATTTAATGTTTTCTGATTAATCTTTCGTGGTAATTATGGGTATGAGAGTGTGTAAGATGCTATTCGTTTTCTTTGTCCCAATGGAGAACGAAATAACCAGTCATGCTATTTTTAGTCTTGCAAATTTTAGAAGTTCCAAATCTTTACATATGACGGAAGAAGACGTTACAGTTTTAAGGCAGCTGCTTAGCAACGCCGCTTTGCTGTTTCGCAGTTGGGCAGCGCTTCCCACTTACTGCAGTGGGATGTACGTCATTTCACGGTGACTTGCCTTCCAACTTTTCCTTTAAGTTAGTCTTAGATCACAGAGAAAATGAAACAATAGCAGTTGGAAAGTATAACAGGAACCTTTGGTGTCTTAACTGATTTTTTTTTTTTGTTTTTTATCATAAGATGATTAATGCTTTAATATCCTTCTGCAATAAGCACGTTCCAGAAGTTCTGGCTAAGAAAGCTTGGGTGAAGCCCAAGAGTTAATTCAAACCACTTGGGGAAGCCCCCCTGAAGATCCCACTCAGTTGGTCCCAGCATTTGATGTATAGCTTCTATATAAATGTGTGCATGCACGTATTCCCAATTGTTCTGCTGCTGCCCAAACTCATAAAAATGTTCAATAGCAGGAAGGGTTGCATTTGGTATGAGTGGGTGCTGGAGAAGATAAGCAATGAAAGCAGAGATTGGTTAGGCTTCTGTATCTCAACAGAGATGCAAACATCAAAGTAACTAGTCCCAGGAATGCTAATTTCAAGATTGAAGTCACCTAATCACTTTACTTAGTGGCAACTGTCGGTGGCAAATCTTTGCTGTACTTGGAGCCATGTTGCAGGTTACCAATGTCGTCTTTTGATAGATGTCAGTAAAGCACAGATAAGGTGATAAAAAAAGACCTTTTGTGGTTTTCAGTGTACTGTCATGGGATCTAAGATAAAGGAAAAAAAAAATATTCAGCAGAGCCATAACAGACTGATACTAGCTTTTTTTCATTTATGTAACAGTGAAGTAAAACAATCTTACAAGCTTTTTCCATTTTATACATTCTGTTATAAGCTTTTATTATTTGAAGCTGAGGATTTCAAAGTGATTTAGAAGGATGAATTGCCAGTTGTTCATACAGTGTTGTATTGTTTGAAACAATAACTGAATAATAAACCATCAAAGATCCACTAAGTTAAGGATAAATGACGTATAATTAAGTATGATTACTTTTTTCTTTTGGATTCACTTGTACTAGGGGAAAACCAGCTTTGTAAGCGAGTGATGCAGAATTTAGCTTTGTAACTTGGAGGTTGAGGTCCATCAGTGCTGTAAGCTCTGCCTTTTAGAAGGTGATGAAGGAAGAGTACCTGACAAAATTAACTTAACCAACCATGGTAGATATGTTTCTTTGTTATAGTGATCTGCATACAGATAACAAAACTTTTCATCATACACTCAGACCACATTTGTCCAGCTTTTATATTATGACCGAGGCGTTATTGTGTTCCTAGGCATTCCTAGGTAAAGTTAGCAGATGCTGATTTCTGCAAAACAAGGATATAGAATAAAATAAGGAAAAAACTTCTCCCATAGGGAATGTTGTCTAGTGTTTCCTTTTGATACTGTTGTCAGTGCAAGTGGAATGAGTTTTTGAAAAGAAAAAAGCGTGGGTTTCTGTGATGTAACCAAGTGTAAGTGTGGTTTTCTGTGCATGTGAAAAAGCAATTTAGTGCAAGGTTTTGTGTCCAAATGGGTAGAAGTGATTTATCCAAGTAGAATACCCTTGCAAAAGAGATCAGGTAGTGTTGCAGAGCCACGTTAACAGCAGTGTATTTCTTACAATGATACCATCCCAAAAATCTTCTTCACTGCTCTCTTGTTTGGTAAACCTCTTGTCACCAATTTTAGGAACTGGCATTAATTTTCTTTGTTGTTCTTGGTTGAGACAAATGATACTGCTGTGGGAGAGAAATCCTAAGAATACCAAGTACTTCTGAGTTGTTAGTCACTGAAACTTAACGAAGGTGGGAGAAACCCGTGATTGGAAAATGGATAAGCGAAGTGACTAGTTTAAAATTTAACTTTGAAGTTTCTTACAGTTTATGAATGAGAAGAACTAATGAAATAAGCTCCATTTATATTTCTGCTGGAAAAAAAGATATTCTTTACCAATCATTAGTGATGTTTAAGGATACAAAAAGCATTTGGAGTTCCTGAGGAAGCAATCTTATATATTGAGGTCAGAGGCTGGTTCTGACATTGTTAGCCAGAAAGGGGCTAGCGATGTTCAGAAATGTGGGACTTCCTCTTTGACCTGTTTGTCCAGTATCATAAAAGCACACTGCACAACTGAATTAGCTTTGTATCAAGTAACGTGGATGCTTGTATTCACTTTTTACGTGTCTGAGGCTGAATATATATCTAGGAAACCACAAGGTGCTGGCTGTTACAGTTGCTTTTGCTAAATCCTCATATTTCCACATGAAGTCATTTTCTGATATCAGTACACGATACCTGGATCTGAAGTTGTTAGTGTAGCAATCCTTTCTGTACTGCGTGAGGTTTTGTGATGTTTTCTTAGCATGTGTTGTATTTGCTGTAGAAAGATTGAGCAGCACCAGGGTGCTAATTAGAGTTTTTGCAACGTGTTGATTAAATGTTAGAAGTATGTGTTGAGTAGATCCAGTGAAACCGGTTTTTGAAGTAAAATACAAACACACTGGCATTCAGACTTCCTCCATAAACAAATGATTGTGATTCATCTTGCAGCATTTCATGAACTGTGTGCTTCTTTCCTGGTTAGCAGTCTGCTCTATGAACACCAGGTTTGCAGACTGCATTTCATATATTCAACAGGCACTAAAATGATAGCAAAAATAGTTTTCTATTTTAGTTTCTTCTTTGAAGATCCTCATAAGTTGATACGGAATTTCTCAAGAGCGAACGATTTGTCAAACACCTGGGTGGAGCTGATTACCAGACTGAGGCAGAAATACATATTTTCATATTTGGCACCTGCATTCTGTACTTGATGGCAATCTGAATGTTTACACACTGCCAAAGCAAATGAGGCATTGTGGGAGCTGCTGCTGTTCTTGCTTTGACAGGAATGGTGTGACTCGGAGCCTGCATTTAGTCACAGGGTAAGCATGCAAGTGCAGAGCATGCCTTGTGCAGCTCCTGCTGTTCTGTTGTCCTTGGAGGAACATATTCTAACCTCCTTCTCTTCTTGCAATACTGACAGTTGGTAAGGAGTACCTCCAATGGCCATTTATGTTTCAGTATTAACGTAAATGGTTTCCAACGGCCATTTAGTTTTCTGTATTAACATTTCATGTTCTTCATTTGAGCTGCTCAGATGTTTTAAGATTTTTGGTAGGTTCATACAGATCATCCACAAGAACTGTTGTACATCGTCATGTTTCCTACGAGGAGCTCAGAGGGCCCTGCATGAGAAGTTCAGTGTTGTGACAAGTGTTGTACAGATGGTAGTCCCAGCAGGGAGGACAGTCAGGATTTGAGGAAGGGGAGCATGCTGCCCATCTTCCACTGACAGTGCCATCTCACTGCAGCAGAGATGGGACATGACATGCAGCCTCTAGGACCGTTCCAGCTGCCCTTGGCCAGCAGAGGTCCATCAGGGTGTGAGGGAGCAGGCCTTAGCTCATCAGTTCTGAAAGGAATGGAGGAGCTAAGTTGTGCTCTTGCTATGTGATATGGCTGGCACGGTGGTCTACAAACTCTTCCTGCATTTCATTAAACTCTCTATATATGAATTTGATACTCTTAACAGCTGGATGAGGTCTCTTGCATAGTAATAGTATTGTTGTAAAGCATCTGCCAGATGTAGGGGCTTATTGCCCCCAGACACCAGTCTGTACAGCTGCTAATATCAGCTTTCTGCTCTCTTTCTGTCCATGTCACTACTTTTCCTCTTGCTTCTTCAAATGTTTTCTACCTCTGCAGACTCAGCTTTCCAAAGGTCTGTGCTAGTGCTAATGGACCCATTCCCACGTTATTTATTAAGATTTCTCCCAGCTTAATATTATCAGATTTAAGCAATAGTTTGTCCACCTTTCCATAATCTCTGGGTTTACTTCTGTGCATCCATAGAAGCCTTCTCTAAGCTGATCAGAAAAGTCACTACTTCTGGAATGATCCTAAAGAATCTGGAAATGCTGAGCGAACTCTGGGATTCACTGAGATGGGTGCTTATTAGAGGTTTCAACGTTAAAACGCTGACAGGCAAGAACTGCTGCTTTGCACCTGTTGTGTTGTTCGTGCTGCTTCATTTGCAGCTGCCTCCTCTGTCCTGCCCAGTTCCTCTTTGCAAAGTTTGCATCTTCTGGGGAGCTGAGGTTTTGGAGGACATATCTTTGAACTGCTTCAAATGGCAGATTGTCTTCTAAGGTGTACCATGCCCATGAGGGCTTTGGTATGTTACTGCTGTACATTTGTCAATAGTAAACTAAATAGATTTTAACACTAGGGGGAATTTAGGATTATCTCTTGGTGTCAGTACTGGAAGAACCATTTACAATTGTACCTTCAAAGAAGAGGGTGTTTTGCATTGATGAGTGATGGTTTAATAGTGTTGTTCAGACTACGGGGCTTAAGCAAAAAGCATTTCAGTAGCATTTAATACTTAAAAGTGTAGCTGGTCTCTGGATCCTACCTATACTAGCCTTAAATTTTCTCACTGTTTCTGGCGTTGCTTGTGCTTCGGAAGAGAGACTGCTTGTGCTAGCACAAAACTATTGTGTGTTTCATAGATTTGTGTGTTTCATAGATTTATTTTGAACCTGTTTGCCATCAAGCATGCTCATGTAAATGTTCCACCTGAGACAGCACTGCTAACAAACATTAGCTTTTTTGTTAACACTTAAAAAAGCTGCCAGCTGCATTGGTGAGTGAAACATGTACATGTGAAAATCGCAGTCTGTACCCTTAGTGGCATTCTAAATAGAGCAAGAGGCAAACCGGAAGGGAGGGGGAACAGGACAAATGTGTTAAGAAATCAAGATGAAGTGACTGTGTTTTTTAGGGTTACGTTTGTGGTTGGTTTTTGTTTTGTGGTTTTTGTTTCTTTTACACATACGTAGTATTGACCTGATGCGTGCCTTTGTTTAGAACCACCAGTTTGGTGTCTTCTGAGCACCAGAAGACACCTTTCCAGGCAAAAGGAATTTCACATAGTCCTTCTTTTGAGGAAAATATAACAGAAAAGGAACAATGCAGGTGCACAGCAGATCTCAAGTTGAATGTCAGATAGGGGGCTGACATGAGGCTAAGGTATATAAGCAGGATGTTGTCTGCAAGGCGTGAAAAGTCTGGTTGATGCAAATAAACATTTAGCTAGATAAATGGGTTTAGTTCTGAATACTGCAGGTCATAAAGGATGAAAGAATCCAGAGGTTCCAAAGAGGAGTGATGAGAATGATCATACTCGAGGAAGAATGAAAGAAAGGGTTGAAGAAGTAGATCTTGTTTCTTCTGGAAAAATGAAGGCTGAGGGGATGTGATGAGTCTTCGAAGAAATAAAAAGCTTCTATATGCAAGAAAAAATAGATTTCTCTATTTCCATTGTAAATGAAACAAAGAAGTTTAAGTTGTGGCAGAGAAATTTAGGTTAATTACTAAGAAAAGTACTTAATTCTAATGGTAATAAGTGTAGTCAATCTCTGGAATGGGTTGATAAGGAAGATTGTAGATTGATAAGGGAGATTGTAGATACTCCAGCATCCAAGAATTATTTATTTATTTATTTAGATAATAGCTTGGGAGAAATATTGGTGCTCAGAATTGATTCTGTCTTGGAAGAAGGGTTGAAGAGTTGGTAACTTCCAAAGGTTCCTTCCAGGTCCTTTTTCTAACTGCCTAAATTAAAAAAGAAAAAAAAAAAGTGTTGAAAGAATGCAGGGATATCTTGGAAAAATAGCAAGAATTTACAGTGTGGCTTTGCAAGAATTTACTGCTATTTTCTTTCACATTTGAAATATTTTGATAGTTTTAGTCGCATAAAATCTAAGTTGAACTGTTGAACTGTGCATTATCCCTGGTTGGTTTTTTTTTTTTTTTTGTAACCACTTTATTAGAAAGATTGGAATGTATAAAGAGAAACTTTTATAAAAAACAAAAACAAATCAAAAAACAAAACTATGTGCATTCAGGCAACTGTGAGTTTTGTAATTTCTCCAATAGTTCAAAAACATCTTTGATGTTTTTATATCTTAAGCTGAAACAGTATCACTTTAGTGGCAGTCCAGACCATCATATGTGAGTTATAAGTTTATAAATATGAAAATAATTTGAGATTTCAAAAAAGTGATACGTTTATTTTCAGTGTTATTACAACCTAAATCTGTCATTGGCTGGAAAAACTAACAAAGGCTGAAAAACGCATTTCAAATAAAAACCTTATCCATCTGGTATTGTTTATGTCTTGCAACTATACTGTATTGGTCATCACTTAGTCCACATGATCTACATATGATTGTTCAGAGTTTTTTGTTTGTTTTGATTTATAGGTGACTTTGATGAGTTTGTGATGACGAACAATGATGTTGTACTCAAAAATATCGCTGAAGATTTGCGGAATCATTTACCCATTGAGGCAATGTTTAATTCGGAACATCTAGCTATCCAGAAAGTAAGCTAATCATTATGGTCTCCTTTTGCTGAACCATGCATTTATTTGGGGCTATGCAGTTTTACTAGTTGCTTATAGCAGAGAATGAGCATTGGATTGAGATATGGGTAATAACAGTTTGGTTCTCAGGTCTGTTTCTGTGTAACTGCGTGACCCCAAGGAATTTGCTTCATACTTCTTAAAACTTTCATCATAAATTATTTGGCACAGCTTTTATTCTTTGTGGTGTGCTACCTGTCACAGTGATTCTTTAATACTAGCTTCGTAATAGACTCTAACAGCCCCCTGAAAGACAATAGAAATACAGGGCCAGTGTTCTGCTTTTGCCATAATCTGGTCAACCCAGAAGCAGTTTGCAGTTGTTTTCAGGTTGTGATGGCTCAGAAAGAGGTAGGCTGTGAGCCCTGTGGAGAGCACCTCTTCTATTTGAGTTGTTAGAATAGCTGGAAAGTGAACACATTTCCTGAAAATGTTGTGTGGCTTTTAAATGGGGAAAAAAAAAAAAAAAAAAGATTGTCCACTCTATGAAAGGGAGGAAAGGAACAGGAGGATGAAAACTATACCCTTGAAATGATGAGAAAGCAAGCACCTCAACTGCTATTCTTCTGACTGGAAGTTACACTTGTGTAAATTGGGTGTGTCTAGATTCAGGCACAAGGCATCAAGATGAGACTTCCTGGATGGTTTAAATGAGAAGCAAAATTGCCCTTTCTTAGTATATATTCTCCTCTTGTGAAAGAGAAGAAACTTCTGTTAATTTGTACCTCCTCTATTGCCAAGAATTTCTAAGAAGACAAAGTTCACAGCAGCTCTCCTACTCAGCTGTCAAAACCTGCAGCTTTCATTTCTTTGTCAGCTTCTGCCTACTGGTTATTTCAGTGAAATTTGATGATCCACTTTTCGTGTGAGATTTCTGTGGTTTAATTTTGATTTGTTACTTCTCAATAGGGAATCACTTGGCCTCAGGGATTTTGGTAAAGATAGACCAGTAAAGTTAAGAAATATGAAAGGTTATGCCTTTCTTACGTTTTCTTCCTTTTCTCAGATACATCAGCATCCACTGCCCATGGTTCATGTTGATGCATTCCTTTATGATGATGACTTTCTTGATACAATGTGTGAGGAGGGGAGAATGAGTAGGAACTACTGCACAGAGTGTGGCTCATACAAGACTGCATCTTTAGGTAAGTGCTCTTTTGGAAACATGAGAAGTGAATTCTGTTCAACTATACGTACTGGTTTGTGCAATGACTCAGCTGGGCAGCACAACATCCATCTGATGGAGGCCTGGTGCAGTACACAGGCCAGTATTATTTCCCATAACCAGTAGAAGGAGTCTCCTGTGTGTAAAAGTCCAAGTAATTTGCTGTGAATCAGTGACCCTAGTTGTCCACAAAAACCGGATCAGGCTACGTACCACTGAAAAGGCGTATACGCAAATAATACTGTAGCAGCCTATGCAGTAGCCTCAGTCTTCTCTTGCGCACTGAAAACTGTGGAGAGCACCATCTGTCTTAAAGCTTTGTGTTGTGTAGTACAGATCAGCCATTGAGGAAGGATTTAAAAATTCTCCATGTAAAGGAATAAATCCCTGGACTCAAGGCAGTCTGCTGATAGGCTGGATCAGATCTGTAATCTCTGGTTTTCCTGGGTCCCCTGCACTAGTTGAGGAAGGAAAGCAAATGGGTTTTCAGTGATGGTTACTCCTCAGATTAGTATTTTATTGGTTACTAACACATTAGTTAGTACTGCCCTCCCAACACCTTTGTTCTGTTCTTATTTCCCAGAGTTTATTTCGCATTCCTTTTCCCTCATGGAACTGAAGTTTCTTTATCAACATGTACTGCCTGACCTGACAGGAAAGGTAGTGGTTGACGTTGGCTCCAGGCTTGGTGCAGTGCTATTTGCGGTAACTTCCAGCACAGGAATTTATATTTTATTACTGTAACAAACATATTCCTTCTTCTCTGACTCCTACTATCACTACTCAATCTTCGACAGGTCATTCTGAACAGCACCTCTGATCTGGTTGAATAGAGTATGGTGCTGCTTCATAGTGATTTTTGTTTTTGCTCTTGCCTCGCGAAAGAGAATACCAGTGATCTTGCTTATGGAGCAGAAAAGTCTGTTGTCCAACACAGCAGCATATTGCTGTCACACATACTGCTCTTTTGCTAATTCCTGCTCTTCTCCTCCTCCATAAGTGAGTTTGTCCCATATGTCTTGACCATGTCTATATATAGATCAGATATGTTAAGTTCCTTTATGAATCTGACAAACTGTTGAATTATACAAAGGAAGGCTTTGATATGAATTTGTCTCCAAAAACATATTGTCCTGCTCTGTGTTTTAAAATGCACATAAAATACTTCGAGAAACTTGAGTGCAATTTTGATTGCTTTTGGCATGGCTGGTGAAACATATGGCCAACAGCAACGCAAAACACACATTACAACTTTCTTACAAAAGTCAATGGCTGTTTAGGGCTCAATCTTGGAAACTCTTGTGCATGTAATTTTACTCATCTGAATAATCTAATTTTGGGACTGCTCAAATGAGAAAAGTTACACCCTTTTGTAAATATTTCCAGTATTGGGTCCTTTAATGATAACACTTTTGCTAGCTATTGAATTTCTTTTCAAGTATTTAAATGAAGTATTTAAATTGTATTGTTACAGTAGAAGATAGTCTCAAGAAAAAGCAGGAAGAATGTTTTGTAAGAAAAGTTCTCCTTTTTATCATGTTTAGAAATGATAACTTTGCCTTCACAGGTTGCTGTCACTGAGTTTAATGAGTTCAGAAAACGTTAATAATTAGATTGCAGTATATAGTCATCTTGAACTATCTCTATCTTCAGCACTGTTTGCTGGTGTTTCCTGTTGTTTGCCAAGTGTTCTACGGAGACGATGGCAAATAGAAGCTAAAGCAGTATCTCCATTAGGGCACTATAGGCTTGAGGGTTTTCGTTCTAGGTGTTTTTGTTTTTGTTTTTTTTTACATCTTTTACAAACTTCTAAAATCTCAGTCCAAAACGGAACTGCTGAAGTATTTTAGGCTTATCATTTAGAGATAATTTCTCATTTTTTTTTTCATATGCATCTCTGTAAAGCACCTGAAAATGGCAGTGATACACTACTTAGAGGTGCTGACAAAGACTGTCCCAAAATATCCCATTATCCCATTATATTATGAGAAAGATCATCCTCTGTCTTCACTCACATTAACTGTCCTAGTTGTTTTTTCTTCTCTTGCTGTATTTTCTTCTTCCATTCTCACAAGAAAAAAAAAAGTACAGTCTTTTTCCTTCTTGCTATTTTTATAATTTGGTTTCTACTGCTTTTTTCCATCCTAGGCCTTTTTCCATCTACTTTGCAATTGAAGTAAAGTTGAAGATTTCCTACTCTTTTTATTATTTTGACCTGTTGTTTTGGATCTCTTATTAAAAAATGTGTGAGCCATAAGTGGAAATTGTCAAAACGGGCCTAGCTTTGAAAAATATATCACATCCACTGTAAGGCACGTCTTAGCTTCTTTTTTTATTAAATACTTTCTTGATATTTACTTTTGTTGGCTTGTTTGTTTTTGTTTGGTTGGTTTGGTTTGTTTTCTTTTCCATTTCAATTCAATATTGAAGTTGTTTTAAAGGCATCACGGTTACTAAACTTCCTTTTCCTAATGTAGGGTTATCTTTATAGCTCAGCTTCTCAACTGTATGGAGTAGAAATGAATGCAGACTTTTGCCAGTTGCAAGAAATGACAATTACAAAATACCAGTTCATTGACAGAATAAAGGTAACTAAGTATATGGCTATGTGTGTATATTTTTAACCACTGTATAGTAGGTATTCTGTTTGCAAGAGCAACTGGTAAATTGGCATTCTGAAAAATTGTTTCTGCCTTTGCTTGCTTTGGTATTAAGCAAAGGCTTTGTATTGGAAAAAAAATCTCAGTGTGGAAAGAAAAAGGAAAATTTCCAAGCAATGATAACATGATGTATGTCTTAACCTCTTTCCCAAATGGATTTACCTGCTGGCTCATGCAAAACAGATCCATCTTAGTTGTTTCTCCCAGTGAAGTGAACAACAGCATTGCCACTAACTTCCTTGAAACTGAGTGAATGAGAGTTTCTGTCTTGAATAAGAAAATCAAATGTCTGTGCATTTCATTAACACTAGAGGGAGGATTTGTAAATTTGCATCTAAGAACACCTAAAGGACTTTTGGCTATTGGAATTTGTTTTCTTGGCATGTCAGTGCGTGTGTACTTTCCACAAACAAAATGAGTTTCAAGCAACATGATATCGTTATGGGAATTGTTTCTCAACTCCTATTATGGAAATAACTAGTACTATCATTTTAATGAGAAAAATATTTGGTTTTTTTTTCCCTTCTTGGGGAATACCAGTTGTTTTGTTTCCAGCAAAAATTGGTAAGTAGAATATGCTGTGTGAAATACTGGCTTTAATCCTGTGTTATATGCATATGCTCTTGAGTGGAGTCACAAAAACCACTGGGCGCAGTTATTTCTTGGAAATTAAAATAGCTGATTTTGAACTGTAAAGAAATAATAAGTGTACATAAATATAACTCTAGGTAAGCAGTGTCATTGGGTTGCCCAGTTCAATACCAATTGCTGACAGTTCATCCATAACCTTCAATTTTTGCATGTACTTCGTACTTGTTTTGATGAGACTGAAGTCTCAGTTAGAACTTTGTCAAGTTACTTCAGTGGAACTGGAGATGCATAAATATGCTTTTCAGCCTTTTATGTACTATATTATAAGACTTTGTTTTTCCTTCACACCTCTTAATTCTGCTGATGTATCCATTTCAGAGAATAAAGATAAGAAGATGGTATGTTTTCAAAGCAATGCCTGAGGACTTTAGTATTTGAATTTCATTAGATGCTAATTTAGTCACATGACTTCTGTTATCACCCTGCTTTGAATATCTCATTCTTAGGTTTTTATTTTACCTCTCTAGAGATACATGCTAGCTTAAAAAAAGAAAGTCAGAATCCAGCCGCTGATAATAATTTGACACAGATTTTGAAGAGACCTTTCTTAAATAATAATTGCTTTTCAGGATATACTGAATTTTTGTTAGAACATTTTCCCAAAGGGTGGAATCCTGATCTACATTTGATTTGTTAAAGTATATAGAAAGTTGCTCAGTGTCTTTTGATGTCTGAGCAAATTTGTAGATACTGGAAGGAAAATAAAATAGTTCAACAGATTTAAAATCAGTTGCTGTCCTCTGTTGTGCCAACATATAGCCAAGCTGAACAGAAATCAGGTACAGCTGACTTAGAAACCATTGTTTCAGCTGGAGTGGTATCTGGGCCTGGCTTGTGATGCAACCACATATGCTCTTGTGGTCCTGCATTCCCCAGTAGAAACAAGGATGGGTTTAACGAGAATGGGCTGCAAAGGTCAGTTTAATCAGCACAGTCACCTGTTCTGTAAAAGCAGTCTAATTTTAATTTGAGGTCTAAGCATTTTTGAAGTAAATGAGGCATTGGACAACATATGTTTGAAATTTCCTGGTAGCTTATTTTTCTGAATCAAGGCTAAAAATACTAGGACTGCCATTAGCAGGACATGTAGAAAATTCAGTAGTAATGTGGTGTCTTGTGCCACTTATGTGTGTGATCTTTTCCTCCTTCAAGCTGTCATTTTTAAAATCCCTTTGGGAACAGCCCATCAGTCACTTGGGTTTGAATTAAACACTGCTGCTCAGGTATTTTGTACAGAAATGTGCTGGTTTTGTTACTTTCTCCCCTTGAAAATAAGAGAATAAATTAAAATGTCTCTTTTGCCTTGAAATTTTGACCTGAATCCCACTTACTGCATAGTTGCACTAATAAATTATGGAGGAATCCAAGTGCTGATACGTGAGTTCCGGCTAGATCTAGCTGAGGCAAGTTTTGTCCCTTGCTGTTTGTCCTGCCCCACTGCAGGAAGCTGTAGCCCATGTACTGAGGCAGCAGTTAAGGCTGTATCCATAATACCTCTACCACCTCAATTAATAGCTTGTTATTTTTACTTATAGTTAGCAGTGGCTTCATGCATATAGGATATAGATTTGCAACCAGGACCTACCTTCTTTAGGACTGCTGATGGTCTTGTTTCTCTGCTGCCTGGATGTTTGAACTTCTTTTTGATCAGATCCTTTGCAGGTGTTGTCTATATTACACTATTTTAAGATAAATTATCACAAACATTGATTGTCTTAAAATGTTCCATATATTATGAACTAACAGATAAGTAGTTCAGATATGCACACATTAGAGATGAAAGCTGTCATTTGACTGATAACTCAGGTGTCCATATTTCTCAGTGAAATACAGCCTTCAAATGCTAACCTGCCAATTCTGTGTAAACTACAAGAACACAGTTACTTCCCTTCCACTCATTATAGGTAGCATTAAATTTAAGGAAATGAAGCTGTTGATACCTAATACAGTAGACCTTTGTTTCTGCTGTTACTGATCTTAAAACGTTTGGCTCCAATTTCAGTTGCAATAATGTACCCTAATAGCATCAGTTGGGATCATAAACTGTGACAATTTGTCATATCGTTCGCCACTGGAACTCCTACAGTTTGCAGGGGTGGTAGTATCTTTTTCCTCTGTCAATCAGAACAGTATGCTTTACATGTTCTTTATGAAGATGCGTATGTATCTTACCCTCTCAACAAGTACTGTTATGTGAAGTGGGCAAAATGGTTTTCAACAGATAAATGTTTATTTTCTGTACAAACATTCAGTATCAAGAATTCTTTTTTACATCTTTTGAATATTGGAAGGAATCCACAAAATGTGAAATGTTGAATCCATAGCATTAATGTATTCCCTGCACAACCTAGTAATAGTTCATACAGAAAAGACCAGACGTTGATCAGGTTTTCTGTATGATTTTAACATGTGGATGCACTTTCAAAAAATTCTGTGGAATTCAAGGAATATTCACATTGGGTTTCTTTCCATTATCCCCTCAAAAGATTTTCTAGTTTGTTTCTCAGATTTAGGATGTGATGCACTTTTCCATGTTGAAGAGGAAATTGGACACATCTTGTCAGAGTGTTAATGAGCATTCACATTCTCTTGTCACTATAATCTCACGTGTTTGAAAATGACATGACATACTAATATCCTTTTTGATAGGTGAAGGTAAATGAAATCAAACCAGCTCCTGTGCTTACTGGAGAAGTAGTTGCTTGTGAAGTTAAAGCACTTGTTGTCTTCCAGTGCCAGCGAGCATTTTGCCTTTCCAGCACTCCCAGTCCTTATATAGGTAATGAGAATTCAATTGTCAAATTTGTCTGTAGTGTTTTTTTCTAGCTACGATCCCTTAGTAAGGCACTGAGCTTGTGAGGAGCCTTGAAATATTCTCAAAAAAAAATGCTTATCTAGTTTAACTTAACTGTAAGCATCTACAGTGAGATCAGTGAAATACACCTTTTTGTGATGGGTTCAAGAAGGTCATAGCATGTGTTGTAATGTGCTGTTGGTTTAAATGTTTATTTGAAGGAGGTATTTTGTCTTAAATTAATTTATGCTTTGTGAATTTTTTTCTCCTTCAGGTGGTTCACGCAGACATCTGTACTCAGGCTTCACTTCTTCAGAAGGCTGATGTTGTTGTAATGAATAACGTCTTTGAATATTTTCTTGACAGACTGGAACAGGCCAAGTAAGCTACATGTTCAAAGAAGTAATCTATTTCTTTGGCACTGTATGTGTACCCTTGTGGAAAACCATAAGGTTGTGCTTTTTGAAGTCACTTACATAAATTATGTAAGGAAATGTTTTAAAATGCCTTTATTTAATTGTTTTTCTTAACTGCTAAGATATTACAGCAGTTTCTGCTGTTAAACTCACTGAATACTGTTCTTTTGTTTACCCAAATCTTTCCTGGTTGCACTGTTAAGGGTCTGAATTGACTTTATCAGCATAAAGCTTGATATTCAGAAAGACAGGTTGCTCTGACTTGTGGATGTCACAGCATTGATACAGATGCACTGCAAAACATGGATATTAATATTTCTAATGTATTTTCATAAGGACGTGGTACAAATAAATGCATGATAAAGCTGCTTCTTTTTAGGGTACTGGATGCTTCCAGATGAGCATTTGTTAATCATTTAAAGCTTAAGTAACTTTACCTGCCGAAAGTTGCTGTGCCTTTAGCATGGGTAGTTAAAAGAAAAGGGTGCCTGTGTTTCTACTAGCATTTTAAGTTAAGGCATGTTCTTGGTACCAAACAATAATCTCAAACAGAGACAGAATGGATGGGTGAATTAGTTGCTGTTGCACATTGCCTGGAGATTTGTTGCAAGGCACATGACTGAGAATTCATTTAATTCTTCAAGAATTCAGTTGTAGTGGCTTAATGTTGCATTAGTACCATGAACACAAATTACATTTGAAAAATGGTGAAAATTAAATTCTTTTTAATATGATTTGCTGTGCTGCTAGAAATGAACCAACTTGCAAAATAAGAAAAAAAAGAAATGCTGGGGGCTATATTTATATATTTCTATTGGTAATGTTTTAAGAGACTTTTGTAACAACTGCAAAATAAGTATGTGTAGAGCTGCTTTCATAAAACTGTGTGCTTGGGGACTGGATTTTCTTCAGAAGTTTAAAGGGACCAAGTGTTGATGTTTAATCTTAGTCCAGGATGAAGGTATTGACAGTACAGAATGACATGCATATATGTATCAGAGTGAAAAAAATTTTTTAAACCCCAGCATTTTAAGACTATGTATTCTCTCTGTTGTTAATATAAAGTCTGATTTTGTTTGTACAGTTATTTGCTGAGACACAAACAGTGAGTGATAAGCAGTATAGCAAGTCTTCAAGCTTAGTCTGCCTCCATTGACTTTTAGTGTTAGATTTGTTGTATCTCAGAGGTGTTTCTATCCCTGAAAATTGATGACATATTTTCAAAACTGTTTCAGAGCTTAGGAATTTATTGGTTATAATATAAAGAAAGAATATATTTCTTTCTCTAAAACCTGATAATCTGCTTTTAAATGTGTTTCAGAGCTTGGGAGTTTATTGCTCGTAACGTAAAGAAAAGAGGGTCCTTGTTAGTTACAGTTCCAAGCCTTAAAGAATCGCTTTCAAAGCTCCAGGTAAGTTCTTCAGCCAGTTTTAGCCAACACATTTTGTCACTTTCTGTGGAAGTGGCAGTTCTGTTCTGGAGGTTAGATGCTTGCCAGTGTTGTTATCAGAAAGGGTATGTAATTCAGAGTGTAGACTAAAATGTGCAGGACTCTAGATTCTTTTCCAGATTGACCACCAACAATCTTCTGTAGTTTAATTGTTCCTACCCATAAAATGGAAAACCCAGTCTATATCAATAGGCTTCATGAATCATTGCATTATCATGTGTATTATTACCAAGACTTTAGCTATGAAGTTATGAAAAATAATATTGTATAAGCTGCATAATTATGTGATTTCTGTGAT
Source organism: Lagopus leucura (assembly GCF_019238085.1). Lineage (NCBI taxonomy): Eukaryota > Metazoa > Chordata > Aves > Galliformes > Phasianidae > Lagopus > Lagopus leucura. Next base: position 19,122,042 of record NW_024962250.1, on the reverse strand, counting down.
AATAATTTTAGTCATGATTCAGGCCAGAACTGTGATGGTACCCACTCCCCTTAAGACTACATCCAGGTATAGGTGTATATATTTACAAACTTCTAGTTAGAGAAAAGAATTAAAAGTTTTACTTCTATTTAGCTTTACATTTGTGCATTGCCTTAAAATATGACAAACTGTTTCACTAAACCAGTGGGAAAAAGGAACATATTGAAGAAAGGACTATCCTTGATGGTATCCTATCTTCTTTTCTGCTGTTAGCATGAAGAGTGTTTCATAATATGCCATTATGAGCTATTAGAAGTACAGATGAGGAGAGAGATGGTATCCCAGCTAGGCAAGTGACTCCTATCAGGTGCATCAGATCACTAACATAGCTTTAAATTGCAGTTGAAAACAAAAAGTGTGACAGTGCAACTTTAAATGATATTGAATATCCTCTGTTGCTGCTGTTCTGTTGTTCTCTGAGTACTATCACTTCTGACAGACCAGCTTCTGTTCTGCATCCATTCCGCCATGGGTCACTGGTAGCTTACAGTTGTTATGTGTATGATGCCTATACAAATTATATGGGCTAGCTTTAGTTGGGAAACAAAATGCTGATAATACATAACAAAGTTACTTACAAAGTGGCTTGCTGGCCAACAGTCTGCTTTGGAGAAGCTGAATCACTTGTTGCCATGTGCTGATGGATGTAATAGATCCTCAGCCCCAGGAGATGAAGTGATGTCACTTGACATTTTCTTAATGTAGAGTGTAGTCACACACCAGCTGAGAACATCTTTGTAGTCTTATCCTATATTCTCTAAACATAAAACAGGAAAGTAAGTGTGCAGTACAGTTAGCTGTTCCCTCGCTGCTTCCTGTCAAAACAATGCCCTGAGGTCAGGATGCTTGAGGCTCGTACACAAATGCAGTCAGAGAAGCAGTAGTAACCTACTAACAAAATATCTAGACTACCAACTGAGATAACTTTTAAAATTTATCTTTATTACACTCCTATTTAAGTTAAATGGCATTTCCAGAAATGAATTTATCCAGTGCTGCATAATTTGCAGTAACTAATCTTTCTAATTATGCTTTGCTTTCCTAATGTTGTGCTGGCCTTACTCCTGTTGTGTTCTCAGAATTGTGTTAATTTAATGATCTGTTTTCATTGTTTCAGACGGATATACAGCTTGGCCTATGGGTAGAGGAGGTGCAGCTAAACTATGACGTATATGTGGAAAAGGATGCTGACAGAGAAGCACTTGAACAAATACATTTATACAGCATTCTGTAGTACTTGGAAAAACTTATTAATGTCCTTGCAATATCGTATCTTTTGAGTCTAAAATGAATTCTGATTTATATGTATGAATAAATTGAGTAACGGTTGTTATTGTGGTTTTTAATGTAAGAGTCTTTCTTTTGAAACAAGATTCCTTGTGGAAGCATTTTGTCTGACCAAAATATATTGACTTTTAACTAAAAGATACATTTTATTTTTAGTAGAAATGTTAGAAAGAATGACTATTGACTGATGGCAAAATAATTTTTGTTCCGTAGCATTGTGCACTGCTAAAGTTTGCTGAATATATAAAACCTAAGAATGGCAAATCATTATTAATGGATGATAGCAATACATTTAACGTAGTTACTTAAAATTTGCATCTATTAAGATGTTTCTGCTTTGTTTTGTCAAAAACCAAACCAAAACTCTTTCTCCTATGGAATTCTTAGATTTTCTTTCCATGGTCTGCCAGATAACCTGAGCATTTTCTGGCATTAGTTAAGAGAAATTACTCCATCCATTTAGTTAATCCTTAAGGTAAGGATGTTAATGTAGAACACTGAAAGTTACCTAGGAGGCAGTGAGAATTAATACCACAAGTCTGGAACTGAAGAACACTGTTTCATGCTCTGCACTTCTGGGGATTATAGAAAGTATAATAAGGGGTTAAGAAGCTGAAAATTCTGAACAGGTGTCACAGCTTAGCGGAGGCTTGGTGGTGGCGTAAAACATTGGAAATTCGTAACAGAGCCTCCTCAGAGAAAAAAGATCCACATACGCCCACCACATTTATATTTAGATTTTACATTCTAAGGATGTGAAGCTTTTAGTCAGCTGAAGAATGTTTCAGTTTTTGCAAAGCATTGGCAATCAAGTGCAAAAATATTAACTTTGGGAGTTTGGACTAAGTGTGTTGTGAAGTCAGAAACATTGTTAGAGTCTGAAAGTTTACTACACAACTTAGGGCTAATGCAGATGGGAAAACTTTAAATTGGATTTCAGTTTTGAAACTATTTATTGACCAGTGAACTTTGTAATATATCTGACAGACAAAAGGGAACAGTGGCCATTAGGCAGTCAGTAACGAAGAAGTTAAATGGTACTAGATAACTAGTAATAAGTTCTAAGAAGCTGTATTTTTAAAGGTTTGTTTGTCATGGTGGAGGATGTTTAAACTTGAGTGATACTGAATCATAGCCCTAAAACATGACTGAATCTGTTCTTTATGCATTTAAGAACAAACAGGCTTTACTTAAAATATTTATTTTATTACAGTAAGTAAATTGATTGCCTAATTGCCAAAGAGGCAAATACCCCTAGAAAGGGAACTTAGAAGAGGCTATGCAGTAGCTGAGAAGTAATGCATGGCTAATAGATCTAGCAAGGAAAGAATAAAAAATGGGAAAAGAAATGCATGTGCAATTCAGAATGAGGAAATGAGATTGTAGTAATCAGTACAATACAGTGGAAGTTGTGACTGAATTTGGAGTGTGTAAATGGTCTACTATAAAAGGAAAACTGGCTGGGTGTTTAAAAGCTACTGCATAGCCCCACTGTCACATGAGAGAAAGAGACCGTATAGGAATGTTTCTTGTTTCAGAGGTCCATCAAGATCTGCGCCCTAATCAGCTGCCAGGACTTCCGGTTCATGATACTGAATATAACCTGTGCCCTGCACCTTTGGTAGTATAGGAATGATAGCTTTCATTGCAGTCATTTCCCCTCTTCATGCTGAGTCTTCAAATACTTTTTGGGTGTTGATCTCAGATTTAAAAAAAAAAAAAAAAAAAAAAAAAAAAGGCAGTAGACTGGAGCAGATCACTAGCATATTTAATGACATCTGTATCCTCTGACTCTGGAAATAGCATGCACGCATCTGGAGTTCATATGTAACAAGGGTGCAACAGGGAAGATCTCCTCTTGTCTTTTTCAGACATCAGGAGAAAGTCAGAGGTGAGTTTAACTTGCTCAAATTTCTGTCTTCCTCTGCTGCCCTTAATAGGTCCTTGATTTAAACCCAGACATCCAAGTGTATGCAGAGAAATTTTGGTTAGAAATACTAAAAAATAAAACTTTTCAGTCCCTTCAGACATTTCTTCGTAACTTGACTTCATAGGGCCTGAGCTCATAGGGCCATTCTTAAGGTTGTTAGGTTAAATGAAGAAGGCAAGCTCAAATAACTAGTGTGTGAGAGAAGGTGTCAGTTGAATTTGTTCCTTTTCCAACTTGTCTGTCTCCTGTTAGTCCTGTTATAGATTCCCCTACACAGGAGTAGAAAAGTAAGATGTAAGGTTTGCAAAACCCTTTGTGATAAGTTGGAAAATCTGTCCTTTTGTACATTTGGTCAGCCTGGGATGTCAGTGGAAATTTACCTGAGAGTATGTATATTGCCTCAGCTCTGGTTTTGCTTGTTTGGCCCTCAGATCTGAATGTCTATCCAGTGGGCTGAGTCCCCATTCATGGTTCCACTGCTGCTGTACGGTATGCTCCGTGTCAGACAATTCAACCTTTCTCTGCCTTACTGTCTATGGTGAGAATAGGAGTAAGAAGTTCAAAATCAAAGCAAGATGCTTGTTGGATCGTCAGGAATTTCTGGCACACAGAGAAAGCAACTCCACTCTTCCCTGCAGCACAACTCTCCATGCTGTACTCTGTCTTCTGCAGAATGAGCTATCTGAAGTTCAGATCTATTGAGAATTACTTCAGTAAACCAAAGAAGTTGTTTTGGGACCCATGGTAATAGTGCAAAAGCTGTCAAGCTTTAAGAATAGTGTATTAACTTCACAAACTGAAAACATTGCAGATATATTCACTCAGGATCATGCCATCAAATGCCTGCTGTGGGCAGCCTGGTTGTCAAAGGTGAGTCATTTTCCATGTGTGCTTTTTCCCATTAAGTGGTATTGGAAGAGTATAATGACACATGCTTGGGAAAACTTGACAGTGAGACAAGCTTGAAAAAAAATCCACCTTCTCAATTTCTCATCATCTGTATTTTCTGCTTTCCTCTTTAGGTTTCTTTTATCTCCTGTCTCTCTTAAACTGTATTCTCCCTCTCTACTCCCAGAGCCAGGACCAGGCAGTAGTGCAGCAGTTGGCAAACAGGAGCTCTGCAGGAGTGTGGGTCATTGAAAGACAGTGACAGCAAATACAGCCAGCCACTTTAGCTGAGCAGCTTCTCAGGGTCAATGCTGACTGGAAAAATGATGGAAGCACTTATAAAGGGCTGCTTCACACCCTCCAGGAATTCTGTCAGGACCTCCAAAGAAACGTGCAGAGCTGGCTCCATCCCATCTTACAGGCACTGCATCAGACCCTGGCTCTTGTTCCCCCACCTCAGCGTAACAGAGCTTGGCACAGACAATGCCACAGCTCCTTGCCAGCGTTTTAACAAATGGCCTCCCAAAATTCACCCTTGGGGTATGAAAAACCCTCTGCAGTACCGGGGTGTGTATTTGCAGAATTGGAGGAGAGTAATGCTATTTGACCAACAAATGCACGTTAATTACTCTCTACAAATATTGTACTTCCACTAATCGTGTAAGAACAGATTAACGTGGCACAGAGTTTTGGTGGAGGAAGACAGGGGACATCATGCTTAAGTATTTTAAATTCCTGCAACTCAGTGCAGCTTGCAGCCGCCAAAAAAATGATGCTTGTGTGGCCTCAGGGATGAGTCTGTTGTGATAGGAGTGAAGCGGCACTGTGCTGAAGGCTTGGAGCTTCATCCCAGGAGTGTGCCTTGTAATGTAGGAGCCCCCCACTTGATGGAGTCGTTTCCCATGTGCCTCTTTCAGGAACGCTGACAAACAGATCTTAAAAGCTCAGACCAGGAGTTGCCTGCTTGCTCTAAGTTTTTCCTAGTAAGCATTTGGAATTCCCCCACTCCTGGCTGCATGACATCCCAGCCCCTCTTGCAGCTGTGGTAGTCTTTTATCTGGAGACCATATCTCAGAGACTTTTGGATTCATTCATCTCCGATGATCCCTTACATTAAGGGAGAAAAAAAAAAAAAGGAGGAAAACAGTCTTCATTTGCTATAGCAGGGTGCAGCAGAGTCCTGAGCTCTGCCTCATCTGTCCCCTTCTGTGTGAGAAAGATTCTGAGGGTTCTGCCTCTCCACTACCTGCTCCAGACCCAACCAAGGGGATGCTTGGGCAGAAGGGAAGGGCTGCTTCTGTCCTCCAGCATTTCTGCTTTGCTGCGTTCCCCAGGTTTGCTGGAGCATCGAAGGCAGCTAACCCAAACTGTCAGCCTGGGCTAGGAATAGCAGAAGGGAGGAGAGTTGGTAGATTTCATGCCAAAATTTGAAGCGAGATATTCCACCAGAGTTGCTAGCAGCCCCAACACAGAGCAGGCTCTGATTGTTTGCAGCACTGCGTGAGCATGTGCATTGTGTGTGTGTGTGTGTATATATATATATGCATATATATATCCAAGTACAAATTGAGATTCTGCTTATCTTCAAGAGTCTGCTATGTACATGGGCAAAGGTAGAAGAAAGGAAGCATTTCCTGTCTTACAGAAAGGCACTGAATTAAGGATAGTCACTGTGATTGTGTAAATGTAATTGCACACATGTGGTCTACGGTAGTATTGGTGAGTGCACTTTTGTGGTCAATAACTGACTTCCAATTTTAAGCATGAAAATATCCACATTGCTGTTAAAAGAAACAGTTTCTATATTTAAAATGACATTAAGGAGATGAATAATCCACGATGGAGGGAGGAGGGGAGAGGCACATCACTGACAGCTTCCTGGCAAAGCATTTAAGACACTGGAAAACAGACACCGAGATGATATGTGGATAAACCTAGCAAGGACATGGTGTAATGAAGGGAAGAATTTGGGTGGAGCTGCCTGCTTCCCTTCCAACCACTTGAACAAAGAAAGAAATAAAGGAAGAATAATTGTATTAGTAGTGAGTTCAATGGAAAGCTGAAAACATGAATCTTAGTGTCTTAAGAGTGAACTTAGTGTGATGTTGCAAAAGCACTTGCCCACTAACAAGGGCTAGGTGTCAGGGAACACTCTTCTATACCTGACGGCGGATGCCTGAGTATTTTCCTTTTGACCCCACTTAAGATATGCAAGCAGAAGATGTACATGAACTGCTAAATTTTCATAGTAATTCTGAGGTCACCCATAACCCAAAGAAGCGCCAGACAGTGACTGGGTTGTAGGAAAATTTCAGGGGTTTTGTAACCACGGATACTGCACATGTAAGTACGTGTGGTGCTACAACACTGCAAGCCTGTCATTCTGATACTTACTGGAATTAGTGAGGAGCTTCACTGCCTATTTAAAATCCATGTTTCGTAGACTGACTCCCTCCATTTCAGTGTCATAAAGGTGTCAGCCAACATTTCTGAAGCTGCGCTAAGACTTCTATGGAAGAGAAGACTCCAAAGTACGTACAGCTTTTGGCCCTCCCTTTTCCCAGGAAAAGGCTGATTGGGGAGTGCATTGCATGTTGTTGGGCTTTTTGCATTTTTTAATGACTCATGAGTTGGACCTTATTTCTGTTCGTCTTTCAGTGCCAAACAAATTGTTATTTAGGTCAAACTGCTGTTTTGGTACTAATTGAAGCAGACATCAGTTTTGTCTGTGGATTTCACAGCTATACATTCTTTCAAAGCAAAGTCCCCTCTTTAGGCTACTGTTGACATTCAGCTGTGCTGGACTCACACACTGGCATCAGCACTATTTTTGCTGCATTACCTGCATATGCCCAGTCAAGGGATGCAGCAGCAGAGCTTCTGTTCAGACGTGGTTCCTTTCTGTTCATGCAGGTTCTGGGTATGTCATCTCCTCCTCCCATTTCCTGCTTTCAGGCTGCTGCACTGTCCTGGCTTTTGCGTTCTGGCTCTTCTCTCCATTGGTGTGACGCTGCATCCTGTAGGTGTAACTGTGTATAGAACTCCTGTGGATTTCCTTCAGTTCTTATCAGCTGAGGATCTTGCTCCCCACCTCTGACTCAGGCACTGAGATGTCTAAAGATGGATCTTCAAGCCTGCTTTTGCACAGGTAGTCAGATCCTGAGCTACAGCTGAAGGTATGGGCTGAAGGAGAAAGTAAAAGAAATGGCATTAAGCTACCTTGAAAGTTCTTCTGCATCTGTATTACTTTGTTTGCTCTGATGTAAAAAATACTTTAAACATCAACTGCTCAGCAGTTATTCCAGGTTCTCTACTAGCAGTTGAGGTCTAGAAAGCCAAAAACACCTTTTAAAGCTGTTTCCTTCCTCCCCATCCTCCTTAGGCTTTCCTGTAGGTGACAGGAACCTTCAAATGATATGTTTAGTTCTGAGAGGTCTTTGCACTCAGGAACAGCACAATTGAGGATTCCCTGAGATTTAATATTTACTTAAATAGATGACAGGATGGTTTCCGTGAAGCTTTCCAGTCCCTTTCAGATTGATCCTCTTTCACAGTACATACATGACACAATCCAACACTGTTCTTTGTCTTGAGCCACGGCAGTCTGCCTTTCTTGTTCTTTGTTTTTGTGTTTGTTTTTGTTTTTTTCTAGTCAACTATTTTGCCCAACTTGAGTGTCTGGAACAACTGATGCCATCCTGAAAGCCGTCTGGTAACAGAGGGATGTTCTTACATGTTTTCCTATTTTTTCTCCTACCACTCATCGGTTGGAATTGATATTCATGCTCTGAATTAACAGAAGTTAGCTGCACCACCCACATTTCATCATGACTGTACATATGGTTCAGCTCTAACAACAGGGATGAGTTTTTATTTAGTAACTGGATGGGGGCATTTCACTGAAACTCACAGGCACACCAACCCAAGGCTACCAGCCATCAGTTGTGTGTGGATGGTTCTTGTCCTGTGACTGCAGCCTTAGGATACCCAGCCTTTGGCTGATTTCTTTGTCTTTCCTGTAAGTGGCTGCAGGTGTGTGAGGGAGAGAGCATGCAGCTGGTCAGAGGATAATTACTCACCTTTGCAGGCCTTAATCATAGGGAATGGTGCTAGCATAGGGGAGAACAGGAAAGCACCTTGAGTATGTGCATGAAATCTCTGCTCACAACCTAGACTAGCTCCATTCCATGAGGCTCATCTCTGGCAGGGAAGCAGAAAGGACACTGCTCAGGCCTCAGGAAGAAGAGATAAGTTCTACAACCCTAATAATGACCTGAACCAGGATAAGCTCATCCCTAAACATCCCATCTTTGTTCTGCAGCCCCTGGATTTACTAAGCCAGGTCTTCTCCCCACAGGCAAGTTTCTACTTTGCTTCTCACATGACCTAGCCAGCTTTCTCCCTTTCATCTTGATGAACCTTCACATCTCTCCCATTTGTGCTCTCACTGTAACTCTTCCTGTGGAGTTTTCAGAACAGCGTGTGCATCTCGTTGCCCCTCACCTCAGCAAGGGGAGCTGCAGTACAGAGGTCACAGCCTAGTACCATTTTCTGCCAGACTGGTTCACCTGGATGTGGCTGCCAGCTCCCACTGTGCCGCTGGTTCCCAGCCAGCTCCCAGGAACTATGAGAGGGGCGAAGTAAAAATTAAAAACAGGAGAAAGCAACAGCAGCAAGACTTGTTCTGAAAAAAAAATGGGGAAAAATTGCTGCAGGCAGGCATGCTGGTGTGGGTTGTAGCTTCTGCTCCTGTTCAGAGGACCAGGGTGATGCACAGTGGGCAGGCAGCCCGCATATCCTCCGCAGTGCAGTGTAAAGGCTCTGGGAATCCCCCAGGGAAAGAGAGGTGGGTTAGAGGGATGAGGGATGAGCAGGAGATAGTTGGCAGAAGAAGGGCTCTGCTAAGAGCACTTCAGGGCCTGTCAGCGACCACTGTGGAAGCAGCATTGGATGACTGCTAATGCCAGTCCTGCCACCAAGAACAGCCCTCCTTCCACTTCACCCTTCCACTGCTGTATTCATGGCCCAGTACTTGGTACTTGAGTTTTTTCACATAAAATCATTCTTTCTGGGCTGGCAGACCAGAAGTCCTCCTTCCCCTCCCCACTGTCATACACTCTCCCAGCACTTACAGCTGCCTTCTCTGAGAGCCCTGGACTCAACACGCTCCTACAGCCTGTGTTCTCAGAAGTCTTATTTATGGATGCATCTAAATAAGATACAGATTTATTAATTTGCATAGGTGCCAGACACAGAGGTGCACAAAACTGGGCAGGGAGACCCAGAAGTAAGGGGGGTGCTGCAACTGAGAGAAGATGGAGCCCACGCTCATCTCTCTGTAGCAAGGCTGATGGCCAAGGGAGATGGAGTTACACCAATCCAGAGGCAGCCTCAGATCAAAGCTGTGAAAGGAGTTATAAAGCTATTCTGCTTGCTGCATGCACTGCTTTGCTGTAAGCAAAACTTTCTCAGTGGTCACACTGCTACGAAGTTGTTCTATGAAGAATTTGCTGCATGAAGGCTCTGGAAAGGAACTGGGTATGAGATACCACTGTCAAACTGCTGGATTCAGCACTGATAGCTTTGCATTACCCAACTCTCACCTCCTCCCCCTTTGCAGAGGTCCCTGCAGCAGACCACGCTAGATACCACACCTCCCATTCTTCAGATCACAGCCCAGTGCTTTAAGCAAGTAATAAAGGCAGACCTGTGCAATGACATCCAATTGTAAATGAAGATGGCCCTCACATGTGTGAATTCAGCTCAGCCACCTGGCAAAAGACAGCAACTTTCTATGATTGAGATATCTTTGACTGTTTTCAGCAAAGGTGACATCAGCAGAGGAGCTTCATCAGAGCTCTGCACTCAGCTCCCTAGTGAGAGCACCTGCGTAGGGCTCAAGATGTTATAAGTTGTGTTGTCTTCATGCCTTCAGAGCGATTCATCTTAAATCTCTCAAGGGGCAACATGGCAAAATTTCCCTTGTTTTTTTAGCAAAATTTTGCCTGTCAGCCCACGACAACTCTGACGAGTGATTGTGGAGGCACCTGTTAACAGTGAGGTTACTTACATCCTCTTCATTTTCACTGCTTCTCTTTGTTAAGGCACACTGGAAATTCTGCTGTTGGAGGATGACAGCAGTTTGGGGATGTGGTTATCTGCCTCCACTTGCTGCACTCTCAGCACTCCCTCTCAATGGCTGAGTGGGATGGCAAGAAAATAAGGAGGATGTGGCTTCTGAAGTCTGAATCGTGACAGTTTTCACCCAATGCTCTTATCTGCAGTAATTAAAAAATTCAGCCTGTAATAAGTAATTAGACTGTAGCCTGTCTCAGACTCCATGGGCTCACACTAGCTTCTTAAATTTCAGGACTACTCACAATAATCAAATTAAGTTTATTTTTTGTGGGGTTTTTTTTGTGTTTTTTTTTTGTTTCGTTTTTAATCCACTAATCTGATACTAAATCAAGGGCCGAGCTGAATAGTAGCATTTTAAAAGTCATTCTGCTACTTCTGTTTCCCTTTATATTTCTTGCCTGTGAGTACCATGCTCAGTCTTTTGTAAAACCTTGCAGCAGGGTTAGGTACAGGCTGTGTGCTGGGAACTGTGAAGATATGTGAGTGAACATATCCCAGCAATCTGATGTGGGCTGTTCCAACCTGCCTTGGGACAAAGAATGGATTAGATGGCCTTCAGAGAGCCCTTCCAGCCCTTTTTTCTCCAGTCTTTATAATATGTATGGGAACACGATGACCATAAAAGAGATGGTTGACTCCTGCTTATGCAGATTTATTTCCAGTTGGTAAACTGATTAACTATATGTGTAAACATATCAAATAAAAACAGACAAACAAAAGCCTGAGGACTGTCAAGTATGTACCTCAGAGCTTTGCTTTAGATACTAGAGCCAAGATTAATATTTCTTCTCAGATCAGGCTGGAGTGTGTGGAAGGGAACTTGTCACCATTTGTCAGTTTTTACCCGAGATCTATCTGACTGGAGCTGCAGTTGGTACAGGGCAGAGTTGGGTCCCTTCCTTCCCATGCCCACGTACAGTAGGTGAATAATGCAGTGAATGATGAGCACTGGGACCAGTGGGCCCCATGAGATTCCTCTTGGTGATCTGTGAGCCGAGTTCAGCTCTGTCTGGTGATAGGATTATCTCAGTCCCTGATCAAGACCAAACAATGATGCACTACACCCACAGATATTTCCTATGAGAAATTGTGCTTGCAGCCTGAAGTTCAAGCTGTGCTAAGCACTAAATCCAGTAGTGTGTGCAGATCAGATATTACATTAATATCTAATCCTGTGTGTAGCTGGACACCAAGCTCAAATTCATTTATACACGTAAGCTTCACTTTAAATTAACGATGACCCTGTGCCACATTTTCTCACGTTGAAGATTAGCTGACGCATCTGAACTTGGAGTTACTGCAGTATTAATCATTTTCCTGGCTACTGCTTAGCTTATCCCTGAAATTCATCTTCAGGCTTTGGACCACCTTTACCCTGGAAGCTGAACAAAACTGAAATGCAACAGTCTCAAATTCTGTCATAGCAAATCTTAAACTGCCTACGTCTCATGGAAAAATCTGACAGGTGCCTTATTTGGAACTGCTGTGGTTTAGGTATGTCATTCAATTTTGTTCCCTTAATACCTTTTTTTTTTTTTTTTTTTTTTTTTTAAATGAAAACAGGGTTATGGTTTAGGATTTAATCTTCTGTGGATTGCTGAGTTCAATCATAATCTCTGACTGCATCACAATTAGTGGGGACATCATCTTCAGAACATCAGAATTCAAAATGATCTTTTTGTCTTTTTTTTTCTCTGTAAAGGTCTGAAAGCTAAGCAGAAAAGCAATGAGAAAAGCCTACTTTCATTTCACTGTTGTGTCACGCTCTAAGTTTTCTCATCCTTTCTAAACTACTCTTAGTCTGAATTGATTCTGTGGTATTGATTCTTGGAAAACTGTCTGTAACTTTGAGCAATATATTAAATGACAAAAAGGATCTGGGTGCATTAATTAAAAACAAAACAAAACAAAAACAGAACTATTCTTTACGTAATCTACGTAACAGCAGAAATTCACTGCTGTCAGGAGGCAGTCCAGGTTACAATTCTGCACTTGCTTTTCAGTTCTCTGTGCTAACCAGAAAAGACGATAATGACTCTGCTGTTGTCTCTCCCAGTGCAGGACAGCACACAGATATGAAATACTGGGCAGGAACAACCCATAACTTTCCAGGAGTGACTGGAGAGCTGACTAAAGAAACCAGTGAAAGATGCACTTTGATAACATACGGAAGAAAAAGCTAGTGGCTTATACCAAGGGTTATATATATTTACTACCAGAAAGAGTAGTGACAGCACTCTGTCATCTGCCCCAGCTGAACCGGTGCGTTATGTATATTGGCTATATAGGGAGGTTTTACTGAAGCTACCACAAAGGGGATCCCAAAATAAACCAAACCAGCCCTTCCCCATAGAGCTGTTTTTCACTGCTGTGGGAAGCAGTTGGCATGGAGGGCCAGTGCACCATGGCAGTGGCTGCCTAGGTGGAGGCTGCAGGCTATGTGGTGTAGGGCCTGTAGTTTCATGACGTTTGTAAGTTAAAGATATGCAAAAAATGTTTAAATCCTCCCGAGCGGTAAGATAACAGATGAATTAGCTCCATTCCAACAGCTAGTTGGAATTCCTTAGCGTTAACAGCATTGGCATAGGTACTAAATTATTCAGGTTGTTTTACAGAATAATCTGCACTGTATTTACATGTATTCTAAATATTTTATTTAAAATACTTTGATACAGCTTTCCATTTCAGTTGTGCTTTAGTTTCCCTTCATCTCTGCTGTCCATGAGAGGTTGCTTTACCGTAATTAAAACTAACCCTTACAAAATGCATTTATCCAAAATGGTTCCCTAGAAATTTTCTCCTCCACAGAATATATTACCCTCCTGGTACCGCAGCTGGGGGCCAATCTGCCCAGCTGGCATAAAGAGGGATGATTTAGGTCACTGAGCTCCAGCTCTTGGTTAGTGCTTTTTGCCATGAAATGCTTCAGAAATTAAGGCATACCAGAAAACTCACTTGAATCGCATTTTAAAAAGCATTTTCCACAAGTAACTATGTTAGCAGACATTATTGTCACCAGAAAGCCTCTGCTAATCTTGCAAAGCATCTGCAATGAATAATCTTCCCCTCCCCCATTCTTATTTGCTGCCAGAAACAGCTTATAAATGCTTACTTGAAATCTCTGCCAAATTTTGTTTTTAGGCATGCTGTTGTAAATAGCGAGTATTTCCACCGATCTGCGTAGGATCCCTCTGGATTTACACGGGTGCGAATGAAACCCAAATTTTGCCTGGTCTGTTCTCAGCTGCCCCTCACTGCCCTGCAAGCTGCAGTGCTGCCGCCACTGCCGCTGGTGGAAGGCAAGTGCTTGAGCCCAGCCTGTCCATCGCTGACAAATTATTATAAACAGATTTGAACAAATATTTCTTTACAAAACAAACTGGTCAGCAGGCTCCAGGCTCTATTCTCCTGATGCATTTTACAGGAAATAATATCAAGTTAGCTATTATGAAACTACCCCCTCCTCACACACACGTAATTGCTTCCAGCTTTCTGATTATTACCCTTTCCTTAACTGATAGGGTGAGAAGAGAAATAAAAATATCTCCATACAGTGGGCCAAATCCTCATCTGGTATAAATCGACATAGCCCCATCAAAGTCAATAAAACCACGCTGATTTACACCAGTTGAGGAGTTGATGCACTGTAATTTTTTACTTGCTTTTAAAAATAAAACCTTACGTGATTGTGTAACCAACATTGCAACAGAAACCAGCATTTCCTTTTGTGAACTCAACATGTGCCCTCAACTTTCAAACATTTTCACTTAGATAGTCCTACAGATATTTTCCCCCACCTTCTGCCACAATGCTCCCATCGCACTTTTACTGGGACAGCATCATCAGAGAAGTGCAAACTGTGCTCAATGAGAGTCAGACACAAATTAGTATTTTTACAGAGTAACGAGGAGAAGAAATGACATTCTGCCACTATTCTTTCACACAGAAGAGGGAAAAGAGGTAAGTAAAGCAAAAGATAAGACAATTGTTTTCTCTATTGGCTTTCTCTCTGGTCCCCACAACATTCTCTAGCTAGCTGACATATATTAGCATTACTAAGCAATTAGTATTATCCAGGAATGACAGTGTTGTAAACTACTATTATAGATTAACTTCCTTTAAGTCATCTTTAAAATATACAAGATGTACAAGGTTTACTGCAGCTGATAGAAACTGCGTGCTCTGCTTGGACAACATGAGGTTTCTAAAATCTCTCTTCAGTCTTCACTGCAGGCTGTTAAACACATCGTGGATCTTTTGGGAACGCTCTGTCTCTTGTTCTGATCAAGAGTATAAGTTATAGAGATGCTCTATGGGAAATCTTTTACACCCGTTGTGGGAGCTGTATGCATTGCAGTGTGGCCTTTCTCAAAACTGTCAACTTTTTGACTGATTGTTTTGATTGATTTGTATGTTCAGCAGTTCACGACAATTTCAAAAGCATCCTGAAAAATCTGAACATTTATTGTTAATGTCAACATAGTTTTGTCTTCGTTCAGCAATGACCTTTATATAATATATAATTATTTATTAATGTTTATTATTATATTTATTATTTATATAATATTAATAAAACTTACATTGATTAATCCTTGGTAATTATCAGCAGCGAATAGCATGCTGGTAGTTCTGTGAAAGTTAATGATGCTGTTTCTTTGTAGGTTTGTAGCCTGTAATTTCCAACAGCTTTATTGTGTACTTTAACATGTTAAGGTGCAATAAAAAATTGCAGGAGTGTATATTTCCAAACAATTTGTGCAAAATCTGGACAAGGTAAAGCTCACTTTAAAATGCACATTCCATTGCTTTGCATAACATCTTCAAAATCATTCTATAATGTTTGAAATTTAGTTGCAAAGATTGATTCAGAATTTAGTTGTATATTCTGGTCCCTGTTTTAGTATCCAATTTTTAATTCATAGGCAAGTCTGAAATGCATTCAGATTTGATCGTAAAGCTTCTTGTGGTAAGACTTGAAAATTTCCTCATCACATTTGGAAGGCACCACTGCACTATTTTGATATTGTTTTGATTTGGAAAAGATATCACAGATTGCTTATTTCTATTAACCTGGGAGACCTCTGCTTTTGGGGTCCTACTTTTACTGTAACCTCTTTTTTGTAGTGAGGATTTGTCACCTGGTTGAATGAATGATGAAGACATGGATGTATGGATGCAGAAAAATCCAATTCAGATTCTTCATTAGCCGTCTGTTTCCATGGCAAGATAGGACTTGAAAATACAATCTAGTCCCTGGAGAAAAGAGTGGTTCCCCAAGTACCCCTAAAGCAGATATTTATAGGCATCCACTCTCCAGATCTGGGCAGAGGAAAGTAAAATAAAGCACATACAAACTGGCAAACACTTTCCAGTCAGTCGGGACTAAAAGAGTAGCCCAGTCTGTAAAGGAAGACAATGGTAGGTCTTGCCAAGTAGTTCTGTCACACATAGGGTACGACAACCTTGCATAACTTGGGCAAGAAGCATCAAGTCCTGCTGGGGACAGAAAAGTTATTTGAAATGCCAGGTCCTGTCCTCCCTGGTGCTGATAGGGGCAAACAAGTCCTTCCCAATTGAAGCTGCACAAGGAATCGAGCAGAGTTTTTCTTCCCTAGGAAGTGCAGTCATTGACAGGGCAGTGGTTGAAGCTTGCTGACTCTCAGGAGGAGATATCAGGGTCTGGAGGAGGCTTGCTTTCAAGCTGCGAGTTTAATAGCCCAGGAAAGCCCTCTACAAAGCTGATTCCCTTTCCTACATGACAGCAAGAGCAATAGCAATATGGCAGTGCCCATGATCGTAGGGCTTGAGCTTTTCCTGGGGAAGTCACCAGTTGTTCTTTGAGGAAGTGATGTCAGCCACTATCGAGATGGATGAGTTGGAGGCTGAGTCCCCACAAACCATTTGCCTGCAGGTTGGAGATGGGAGCCCAGATCAATGCGGTGCCCTGTTCCACAGAGCCTTGCTTCGGCATTGACTGCCAAAAGCTCATCAAAGCAGGGTGTTTCCAACGAAATACTTCCAGCTCTGAGCTTGTTTCAGCAGAAAATGAAAGTCTAACCAGCTACAACCCCAGCTTCCTTCCTCCAAGTCATATGGAATAGGCACAAAATATTTAGGTAATGTCTCAGACTTGTCTTTGTTTTTATCTGTAGCAAAACTTTTATATTTTTCCTAAGTATGGCAACAAAGATTGAAAAAAAAAAAAAGCATGGCACTGCCCCACTGCCTTGCCTTAAGTGTGCTGGAGCTCTGTGGCATCTTTAGACTGGATTGTTGGCCTTACAGACTAGGGAAACCTGAAAGTGTACTGGATATGAAGTCAAAACAGCTTGTTACCCAACTTGCTTTCTTTCACAGAGTACTGAAATATTAAGAACACAGGCAAATAATGCTTAGATACAGCTTTCTTTGTTTGTATGGAGTTGCATTTGTTTGTTTGAAGCCAAGCTGGGTGGAGAATTTTGCATTTTATGTCTTCGCGGTGAATTGTGTGGCTCTGAAATGTGAGTAAGATAAGATCACAAACAAGTAAAAACATGTGTAGGCTGAAAAATCAATATGTTTCAAAATAATCGTTGAGTAACAAATTATTCCTGTAGTAATGTGCTGAAAACTAGGTTTAGGATTCTACTATGGCTGATAGTGCTACTAACATCTAATGCAGTACTGCCAGGGATTAGATCTGCCTTCATAGTCAGATGTTAATCATGCCACCATCTAGAAGTAAGGTACTCAAAAAGCTGATAGTGGTAAACGCAATGCAAGGATTTTTTGAGCTTCCCTTTCTTTGCATAATAATTAGGTTTTAACAACAATAGTTCTTTTTAATCACTAATGCTGAGGTCAGCTCTTTCCATTTACTCTGAAATTTTCTAATGTTTTAGCTGAATTATCCAGAACAGCTACTCCCTTGTTAAAGATGTTCCTGTTTTCCAATTCAGGGCTCAACGTCACTGTCACTGAAGGGTGGCAGAATTCCTGCTAACTTAATCACATTCAGACCTATACCATGCCTAACATCAGAAAGCCATTAATAACTAGCTTATGCCAACCAAAGTCTGCTTTGTCTGTGATGACACATCTAAAAAATAGTTTCCTCTGAATGAAATCTGTGTTTCTGTACTGAAGTATTACTTGCTGGAAGCCACTCTTTCAATAATCCTTACAATTTTGCTCAAACACCCACCGCCCTTGAGAAGCACCTGAAGAAGCTATTCCTAGCATGATACAATTCAGGAATAACTACAGGCAATAACTAAAAACTGTAGACTACCAGCAATGTAAAGATTTAGTTTGCCTCCAGAACCCGGCATTTCTTTTGTTCAGCCCGTCCTTTGCTTAGAACATTCAAGAATGCTATGGGATTTGAACACTTGACTTTTCAGAAATAATCCTAACAATCCACAGTCTCTGTGCCTGGTACATAATTCACTAAGACAGAATTAAACATTCCCTGTTTATATTTCTCTCTATATGTTGAAGTCTTCTGGGTGCTGGATTTGTCTACAGGTCAGCCATATATGTACTGTAAACATCTGAGTATTTATAATGCAGAATTCCTCAAATTCTCAATACCTTAGATAATGATTGACTTTTTAAGAAGATTCACATGGAATTGCAGTCTCATGCTCTCTACAGGTACGTATTTATTCAACAGCACTCTTTACAGAAATGCTGTTGACAGGCAAAGGGACAGACTGCTGAGCTCAGAGGCTGTGGGAGCACTGTGCTAGGGCAGCCGGGGTGGGAACAGTGAGCCGGGGTGCTGTTAATTCAGACCTTCCACGTAGGCAGAGTGACTCAAGCAGCCTATCAAGGCACACCACGTGGAGACTTACTTTTCATTTATTCATTTTAAATAACATTTTTAAGTGTACTTGGCTTGTTGATATAGATGTTTTCCAGTAAAAAAAAAATATATAGTTCTACATGAAAGCATTCAAACAAAAAGAAAAACAAGGAAATCTTTCCAGTGGAACTCATACTAACAGTGCTCAAGATGGAATTTGGACCATAGGCTTGAACTAAGAGCGTGTCAGAAGTTCCCAGTGCAGTTTCTTTGGTTTTTATGACAAGGGTGAGAAGTGCAGATTAAGACTTACAAAAGGAAAATCCCTACATGTTACATTAAATTGCAGAGGAAAAAGAAGAAATTAATAGTAATAACAGAAGAATGACCTACTTTCTAACCTATTTAAACTATTTTCTTCTACATGCCCCCTAAGTTCTGACTGTATTATCTTGGATATTTTTAAACAGCTGTGAAATCACTTGTTACTTGCCAATTACAGTTTAACTTTGGATAATCAGTGACCACAGCCACTCTGGAAGAAGAAAAACAAGTTGGTAGCTGTGACTATGTGTTAAAAGGGATGTTTATGACTGGATGATAAAGAACAGCCGTTGGAAGGGATCAAGACTGGCAGCAAAGGTAAGGCCAGAGACAGTGAGTGGGACCGAAATGTCATACCGAAAAGCATACCGAAATGTCTCGTCTAAAAGAAGGTACAAGCTTCTTGGAGTGCTGGGAGCCTTGTGCACATAGTGTTAATCCACCATAATTCCCAAGGGAGTGGAGCTTTCTAGCTTGGAGAAACAGGAGTGAAACTTTAAGTCTGGTCATATTTGGAATTCTTTGTTAGATTGTGGCTTGATCTCATTCTAGGAAGGCTCATTGTGTTACGTTTGATCCTATCACTTAAAGATTGGTAACTCTTCACTGTCTTTACCGTGTCATGCCAGCTGTTTGCTCTACATCTGGGATCCTTCTGGAGTCGTGGTACTGTACAGCACAATTTGATTAGATCCTACAGCTGGTCTCCCAGCACTCCTAGCAGTCCTCCAGTTCTCTCTTGCTGCTCTAACCCAAGGCAGGATAGCCTGTAGCATCTCCCCATTTGCTGAGGCAGAACGGCACAAGAACACACCCTGGGAGACGAGAAAACACTCCTGGGGACAGGCTGAATAACAGAGGTGGGAGGATAAAGTGGCCAACATTTGCAAGAGCAGGAATCTCATTTCATGGACTTCTTGTCCAAGCCTTTCAAAGGTTAGTCCTATTGTAAAAAAAATCTGCTTTCCACCCCAAAGTAACCATTCTGTGTACCTTCAATACTTGTGCTGGATTTTCTTAGACATGGGCTATTAAATCCATCATACCTTAGACTACCAAATTGATGGCTAAAAACACAAGAGAGCTGTATTCAAAACAAAAAGCAAAATACAATGTGTCATTAACAGAATCTAAACAGAATTCATAAAGTAATACAGATATGATCTTTGTTTTTCCCACATGATAATGTGTGCCTTGCTTGAAACGTACCATAATGCACCATAATGTTTAGAATAAGAAAACCACTTATGACAGTACTTGATGGCATCTGCCATTACAAGACACTTGAAAGCATTCTTAAATACTATAAATATTGCAATGAACTCTGACTTCTGTCTCTCTTGAAAAGTTTTTATAACATCAGAGCAAGCTAACTTTTGATGTATGCTACTGCTGTAAAACTGGATATGACAGTCCAGTGCTCAGTTGTGTTTCTGATTGATAAGAATGCACTTTAAGTAATACAGCAATTTTTTTTCTTGTAATAATCTAAATTCTGAATTATTCCAGAACTAGGAATTCTAAGAAACTGATGTGTTCAAAGATGTAAATAGATATTAAAAAGAAGAGAAAACTGTAAAGGAAATTGCTAACAGATGTTATAAATCTAGCATAGAGTATCTTGTAGAATATTCTATAGTTTTTATTCTATGTTTTTAAAGTTGGGCTTTGACAAACAAGGTGAATTTCTCCCTGTATAGTTAATATTTATATACCACTCACTTTCCTTGCAGACTGTCAGAAGAGAGACTCAGCTAAATCATTTGCACAACCTTTTTATTATCTTTCCATGAGACAAAGTTCACACAGAGAGATAAGGAGATAGAGCAAATCAGAAGGTGAGTTCTGAAATTATCAAAAGAGTACTTTCAGTCAGGAATCTCTGCTGCCTTCTAATTTTTTGGCTGTCATATTTTCATCTTTGTTACAGCTTTGCCATTCAAAACATGGTACCAACAAAAATCTTTGCAAACAGGGTTTCATGCACCTGCAAGAACAGGGGGCATCATCATCACTTACACCAGTGAAGCAGCTGTAAACCGTTTAAAATCAGCATCTCTTTCAGGTGTCTTTGTTCTTAGTTAAACATGGAAGAGCCTGCGTTTGGAAAATCTTTGCTGCTATTTCATTTTCCTAAGGAAACCCAGTAAGTTTATGCTATTTCTAGATTTTGTGGTGTGTTACCTAGTTCACTTCAAGTGATTATAAACTGCTCTCTGTAGGCTGCTTCATTGCAGCAGCAAGCTAGCTAGCTTAGTTTGAGGTGCAGTGTTCCCTTTCCCTGGTAACTGGCACTGCCTGTCTCTTAGATGTACGCTGGGAGTTGCTCCAACTAAACATCTGATTGTTGTAAAATTTGTGAATAATGTTTTTTCTTTTTTTTTTTTTTAAGAAGTAATTATTTGAGACTTTGAATTAGCACATCTATTGGAAGGACAAAGGGATAATACCAACTCCATCCCTTTCTCCGTAGTCCACGTAAATAGGCAGTAAGCAATTCATTTTTCTTAAATCCTGTGCTTGGCTCTCGGATCCATTCAATGACTATTTCCCTCTTTTTCTTTCTTGTTCCTTCTCACAAAGTGCAATATCCAGTCAGGCCCAAGATTTGTAGCTAATTCTAAAAGGGCAAAGGTTCCACATGACTCTAGGCAACAGGAACACACACAAAAAAAATTCTGTGCCTTTGCTCCAGGCAACTGCTAGACAGAAGGTTGGGTTTTTGTTCTGTCTTGTTTGGGCTTTTTTCCCGAAGGAGGTAGTTCCTTTGCTCTTAATGCATTCTCATCTGTCTGGGAAAATCACATAGGGTTACTTCTTGCTCAGGTCTTCATATTCAACCCATTGCCTTGGATAGCTGCTGCTTCCAGAGCTATCGCTGTCCAAAGATGCATGTGTCCCAGGGCACCCCACATTTAGCCCAAGCTAATAAATCAAACGTATGACTGTCAATGGATTACAACCTGTTGATGTTGCTATAAATAGCTTTCAGCATTGTAAAATGTTGACTTTTTTATTACTGCATCAAACTTCATCATTTTCTCACCAGAAGCTTGAGAGCAAGATTGCATAAAGTAAGCAACAGGAAGTCAAAAAAACAGTACCTGGGCTGATTCACTGTAGACCAAAGAAAAGTAAAAGTACTGAATCCTATTGGTTGGCATGAAAAGTAATAGTTTCTTATTGCTGAGCTGATCCTTCCTCATCCAAAGATGACTTTAAAATCAAAGAGAGTTGTGTTTTTGTTTTTGTTTTTTTTTGGTGGTGGTGGTTTTTGTTTTTTGTTTTTTTGTTTGAAGGGTTTCAAGTTTTGTGTCATTCTGCAGTTTGGAGAATTACTTCATGACCTTAGCTCTGGGGTGCTCCTGAGGCAGACCCACAGCAGAATGGGTACATACACCCTGTGCCATTTGTTCTGGGCATCAGAGCTGAGAAATGGACAAGTGTGGGATGTTTCAGTGGGTCTGTGCCCTGCTGAGTTGTTCCTGGTGATGGGAACACGTTTATGGCTGGGGCAGTTAAGCTGCTGGCTCTGGAGCTGTTTTGAGCTGCTGGAGCTGTGCCAAGGATCTGGCTCAACTGATAGATTTTGAAGTTGCATAAGCAGAAGTAACCTGCAAGGCTCGATTATTATTATTCTTATTTTTTTAGTACAGTTGTTAAGTTCAGATAGGATTACCTATATAGCAGCTACAGGGACCCATGTCGGTATTTGTCACCTTACCTTAAATGCCCTCCCTAGAATCTGCATCCTCACCTGTAGGCTTTTGGGCCTGGCCTTACAGCTGGGATTCTGACCTCTACAGTCTGCAGAGCCTTGCTTGCAGAGGTTGGGGTGATATTCACCTTCTCCTTTCGAGAAATTGTAGATTATATTCACCCCGATGTAAAACCTCTGACCTTAGCCCATAATACTTTTTTAGTACAAAATCACCCAGGTTTCATCATGAACCAAAAAGTAATTTAATAGGCTTGAACTTACAAGTGTGATATTCCCTACTTGTACTTTTTGCTTATTGTTTGCTACACCTTTATGTTCTTTAAAAGTTCAAAATGAGTTTCTCTTCTACAAGGGTTTTTGCAAAGGCTCTGGAACATGCTTGTGTAAGGGTAAAACATGCGTGTGTTGAACTGCGTGGCTGATGGCTGTTTTCAGAGCTCACAGCAGGACCAAGAGTGGGATCTGGGAAGGTTATGTTAAAGAGGAGTTGGAAAACTTCCCTTCTGCATTCCCTACTGCTGCAAAACCAAAACAGTTTGCAGGAGCTTGTATCCTACTCTGAACACTTAGAAGTGAAGGACCATAAAATTGAGAGTAAGACAGGACAGGCGGACCTATGCGATACAGGGCAGTCGGGTAGCGTACAGATGCTCAGCTCCGGTGTAACGGACACCCCCACCTCCAATCCCCCAGCAGCACCGCGCGGTCGGTGCGCCGTGCCTGGGCGCCGGGAGGCCCGCTGCGAGGCGGGTGCAGCAGAACGCGAGAGAAAGCCGGGTCGGACGGCAAACGTGCAGCGCCACGCCGCCATTTGGAGGGGAGCGAAGCGGACCCCGAGGACGAGGCGAAGGCGGTTCTGCCCCGGGCGCAGCTCCCGGCGGGGTACTGCTGCGAAACGCTTCCTGCCCGCCGCCGGCGCTCGCCCCTCGGCCTGCCCGGGTTAAGCTTTAACCAAGCCTTATCGATACGGACCACGCACGCTGCCAGGCGGAGGCAGCGCGCAGCCGGCGGGGGGGCCGCTCCTCAGGCTGGCTGCGAATCCTTTTCCTCCCGCACGGAGGGACGGCGATGCCCTGGGGTGCGCGGCAGCAGCACGCCGCGATCCCCTCCTCGCCTGGGTCCGCCCGGCGCTCCCATGCCGCCGCTGCCGCCAGGGGGCGCCGCAGTCAGGCCGCCCGCCTGCCCCGCGCAGCTCTGCAGCCGGCGGGCCGGAGCGGGCACTGACCCCGCGGGACCCGGGTTGCCGCCGGGGGGTGCGGAACGAAGGCGGGCGCTGCGTCGGGCTGGCGGCTCGGGGGCTGACGGCGGAGTTCTTTCGGTCTGGTGGATGTACGTCCGTTCCCCCGGCAGAGCAGGGCGGCAGCGGGGGCGAGAAAATGTCCGTCCCTGCCCCGCCGGGAGGGAGCCGCCGGAATGTAGGCACCGCGGTGACACCTCGGGTGTTAAAGTCCCGCTGGTTAGTAGCGATGCCGAGCTGCTCGTGGCCACGGAGGCAAGTAGAAGAGTTCTCGCGCGTCGCTGCTTTCCCCATCCCGCAGCTGCGGGACCGGCAGCGCGGGGCGGGGGCCGCTCGGAGGCAGCGCTGCCATGCGGTTCCCGGCTCGGCGGTGCTGCGGGCTGGGACAGCGCCGTTCCTATTCGCTTTTGCAAACTCTATAAAAAGTTACAACTTTCATAACGACGTTTTATTTGAGCACTGAAATATTGCATATCTCTTGGCTTCAAAAGTCGGTTATGAGCTCTGCAGTTGTAGATCTCACTGAGAACGTCACCACTGACATAAAACGGAGCGTTGTTTCCTGGTGTACCTTTTCCAATCTTCCTGATTTTTACAAGTTGTCCTTCTGCCAGAAGCTTCCTTAATACTGTGAAGTATCGCTGGTAAAGGGAAAAATAAAAGAAAAAAAATTGTTTTATTTCACCTTATGCCAGCTGTGAGGTGTTTTTACCCAAGCATGCATACATGCGATGTGCACGCATACTGGATAAATTCCCAGTTGCATAACAGGCAAGACATTGAGAGTTGAGGTCATACGTATGCCTTGCATTTGTGTAACTGTACCTCCAGAGCAGGAAGTTCTCTCCCTGAGCCATAAGTTTTGTCACAGATGTGCAGTGCACCAACTCACAGCATCTCATAACTACCTCAATTCGGCCTTATGCTTGGGTCCATCTACAGATGCATAAAGATATGTTGAACCCCTAGAAGGTGTTCTTATAGAAAAGAAACTTTTCAGATAGAATCATTTTTACATTATACCTGTGTCCACACTGTGGAGTTGTACTAGATGAGATCTCAGCTCCTATAACTTTCATCTCTGAACGTGGTTTAGGATCACGAAATCGTCTTTGCTTTTTGTATAGGAACTTTCTGGATGACTGAAAATTGTGACTGAAATAATTTTTAATTCCTAACTCACAGATTACTGAATCTTTAGCAATTTCGTTCTATCAGTGCTTGTGCTGAATTGGTACTAACAACAAAAGAAAATGTGTATTTTCTTTCTTGTTGTTTATGCTCATCAGTATAATGGCACAGTAACAGTCTTACTAAATTGCTGTGAATCCTGAGCCTTCCACAGCCAGCAAAACCAAAGCGAGCACTGGATTTATCACTTTCAAGTTGTTTTCTCTGCATGTTTTGTATAAAATAAACATTCTTTCAAGTGCCTGGATTTAAGAAATGTAAAAATCCCATCAGTATCTCAATTTCCTTAGGGCGTGAGGCCCCAGCAGGGGCAGTGTGACAGTGGTGTACATCTAACACATGCCTGTCCCCAGAGCTATGGGAGGAGGGAAGGTCACTGTGGGTCTGTGTCAAAGGAGCTCTCCTTTGCAGAGGATGCCCTTTGCATGTAGTGTTCCCCTAATCGATATTTTGTGATGGTGACCTCCCCTCCTGTGTTAGGACTCAGTGCATCAGGTCTGGGTGCTTCTGCCAGCACCCTGCTAATACAAGCCCTTCAGGGGAAACCAAGAGGCTAAAATCAAACTGCAGGCTGTTTTGCACCCAGGACAAGACACTGCTTTATGTTTGCCCTCATCTACCTGAGCTGAAGCACTTCCTGTGCATAAGTGCTGTGTTGGGGCCGTTCCATGGCAGGACCAGCCTGTGTGATGCCATGTGGGGAGGCATCAGGGGCACTACCAGGCAGGATGAGGCTCAAGTAGCTGCTGGCTTCTTTCACACCGCTTCTGCTTGGCATCTATGGTCAGAATGGTGCCTAAATGGTTAATCTCTGTGCTTCAGCCTTCTTACAGCCCTCTGTGAGAAATGAGCAGCAAGACAGGAAAATAAGTTGGGTGCCAAAGCAGCCTTGTATCACATGGATAAGTCAGAATATCAGTAATGATCATGAGTCATTACATTTGTCAAACAAACAGCTCAATGAAGACCCATCATGGTGTGTATTTGGGCAGAACTCATTCCTGTTATCCTGGACTAAATGACCCAGACTAGGGGCCGGGCCAACTTTTTTCAAGTGCTACTAAGCAGCGACTACAATGCATGGATCTCTTTCCACAAGCAAACAGATTTGGTTAATCTTAGTATTACTGCAAAAAAATGTTGCAGCTGTTATATAGAAAAGCCATATAGCCACAAGTATAGCGACATCCTTCATACTGTAGGATCCACTCATCAGCTGACAGAGAGGTGTTCAATATAATTAATTACAATAAAGTCAATGCAAGTTTAGTAAATGGTAAGTTAGTATTGTGCAGTTCTAGATTTCTTACTCTCAGATTTGACCACATGAAGAATATCTTGTTGATTTGGACCTGGGTCTCAAACAGTTTGATGCACAGTGTTTATTCTAAAGTGCCGTACATCGCTCTGGGAGAACATACATATATAGAAGAAGGTAGCAAGTCCACCCATCTTTCATTCAGAGTCACTAATCAGTCATTGGTCATTCTAAGTACTGGTTGGCAATGAGAAATCCAGTATTAGTGTCAGGAAATTACAGTAGCATCAATACTCTGTATCCTGTGCATTATAACTGTAACTAAGAAAATGCAGTACCAATCCTTTCTGAATTTAAGCTGGTTTCAGAGACACTATTAGGAAATGAAAAGTGGTTTCACAATGTGACTTTATCATTTTGTAATCAAGTCAGAGGCCAATGATACATGGTCACTGCTGCACAGTAGATGAGGTCAGAGTTCCTCCTCACTTGTATAAGGTTAGCAGCCTAAATACCTCTAATAACCCTTTCTGAGAGGAGAAAAAATAGTTATGATTAAAGGAAATCTTGAAGGAGTGTATCCCCTAATTTGTGGAGCTTTAAGGGCATTAAGCATGCATTAAAAGCAGGGAGAACTAGATGTCTAAATCCTATCAAGCTGTGGAGGGGAAAAAAAAAAAAAAAAGGAACACAGAATAACAGAGCAGTTCTTACACAAAACACTTCAGTGCTCCCAGGGGGTTTGGTGAGACATGGGCCCTGGTACTTATTATGGTACCAAAACTCAGCAATAGGCAAAGCAGGCTCTGGGCATGACTTACTGCCCTCCCTTCTATTACAGCAACTAAGATGCTGGGTTAAGACCATCAAGAAACTACCAAATAAATATGAATATGTCAAAAATTCATAGAATGTGGGGATTGATTCTTTACCTTCTCTTTTATTTGTCTCTTGTGAAAGCAACAAGTGCTGAATGTACCCAGTGGCAGAATAAGGAATCTACTATCCCTGTGGTTACAGAACTGCTCTAAATGCATGCTGAAATACAACTGAGCTAGAATGAAAGAAAAAATGAAATGTGCTGTGAAAAATTGCCTATACACATCTCCTTTTTTGACTGAAGCATGTTATTCATAAGCAAGTAAGTTATTAAAAACTGAGTATAGTTCCTTGCAGCCAGTAAAAGACAATAGACCAAATGTTGCTGTTACACACAGCTGGAGTGTATTGATAAAAGCAGCACATTGCATTTCCTCACATAGTTTAAAGTCTAAATAAAGATATACGATCAAAAGAATGAGTGCTCAGCAAGGTGGTGCAGAAAGGGCAAGAGGTGAACAAGTTGTATCAGTAAGTTATAAAATGCATCACCAGAGAAATAGGGTGTTTCTGCTGGGTGCCTCAAGCTCAAAGGGGAGTGAATGTTTGTGTACGCATCATGGAAATACAGAAGTACATTTGGAAAGAAAGGGGGCTATAATGTCCTAAGAAAATCTAATTGGCGCATTACAATTGAGTTGATGCTCATATGTGTCTTACAGTTTTCTTCTTTTTTATACTCTGCAGACAACATAGAAAAACATAGAGATTATTGGTGCTATAACTGCCATTTGAGTGAACATCTCCCTAGCAATGTATCACTTCAACAAGTATGTTCATCTTTCAAGTTTATCTTTTCCACCATATGTTTTTTATAAGAGTTGAGAACCTATACAGACTTATTCAAAGTTCAGTGAAGTTCTCTAACAAAAAGCTTCTCACAGCACTTTTTTTTTTTTTCAGCCAAAGCCTGAAAAAAGAAACTGGCAGCCTTTGGGAAAAAGACGAGCAAAAAAGCAAGCAAGCATGTGGCTAAACACACTCCAAGAAAAAAAAAAAAGAAAAAACAACAACTTCCCAGCTGCATGGTATTACAGGTAAAACAGGTTGGGTCAAAGTCTTATTTTTGCATGGTTCCAAGGATATGATTTGGCTAAATATTAGTTATTCCACTATAAAGTTAAGTGTGAATTTAAAGTGGCAATGCTACATTAAAATAATACCATTGCATTTGTTCCAGAATAACAGCTGTTATATATGGAATTATTTGGTAATGGTCGATGTAAATTAAACAGGTACTTTGGAATATCTCTGTGTAAATCAGTTCTTGGTGGCTTTAGGACAAGAAGAAATAGCAGAGGAGAATGGAAACCAAATCTGTGATGAAGCAGGGGGCAAGTGAAAAGTAAAACATAAGCAGAATTGTGGGGAGTTTTGAAGGACCAACTGGGAAGTTGCCCTGAGCCCTGGCCAGCACTGTCCCTCATAAATTGTCCTACTGCTGTAAAGCACACAGACAAAGTGCTTCCTGAGATTTTATCCTCCCAGTTCAACTATTTTTTAAAGTTCTATGAATGAGAACTGCAATTTCACTCACTGGCAAAGGAACTCCACCCAGAATAGCTGCTAGAGTACATCTTCTAAAAACAAAAGCAGCTTTTTTACCCCTCTGTGGCAAAATCCACATCAATCAAGGTGTCCATAATCAAAGCTGTATTTTCTGCAATCTATTAAAAATTATATTTTTAATATAATTATTATATTAACCAAATTATTACAACACTCAAATACAAGGCAAAAATGCAATAAATATTCCTATGAAAGCAAAACGACATTTTTTTTCAGACTTCTCAGAGTTATTTTCCACTGCAATCTCAATGCCCCCTCAGTAGCCATTATCTAGTGCTATAGAAAATGGTTCTAGTTCCCACTGACCTCACTGGGAGCAGAGTCAGAGACTGACTTAGAGAGCTTTAAATAATGGAGCTGGAATTGGAGGTGAAAACTGTGTGAACTGCTCCTCTGTATCCTGAGAATATCAGAAAGCAGTGCAGCCCTTACTTAGTGAGGATCTGCTCGTTGGGAAGTCACTGCGGGAATAATGAGGGGGGAAGAACAAGAGGAGGAGGAAAAGGTGAGAAGAAAAGAGAGAGGGCAAGGGAGAGCAAAGAGGAAAAAGGGATTTGCTTTTGATGTCACAGTTCTATCAACTCATGCATTTTTCATGGATACCAACTAATTCTGAAATAGCGCTGTGCTGACAATCCAGGCATAAGAGAAAATGAGCCCAATTCTCAGATACCATGATACTGGCTTAAAAGTAAAGATACTTTCAAAAATGATCAACTCAAGACTTTTAATTCCCTTCTAATTTGTGAGTTTCAGGTTCACATATTCAAGCTCTTCTCTCCAACTCGAGATTTAGAAATGTAATTATTTTTATGTAAACTGAGGTTCCAATTTAATCCCATCTGCCAAGGAGTTTGAGCTGAAAACAAAGCGTAGTGTTGCAAAATCTCACTATAATCATAAGGGCTGCCAACACTAAATGTCAAAACCGTGGCATACTGTAGAGTTTTGATGCAAAACTAAAATTTATGAGATGTTAGATGTGCTAGAAGTGCATTAACTGAAGTTGCATTTGTGCCATTTGCTAGTAATTAATTAAAAACTGAAAGTGAAGCCAATTGGCAAATAAAAATAAGCTGGTGGGACTCGGAGCTAACCTGTGCTGTAGTTCAAGCTTCATATTTTGTAAACTTGAGGAGAGCACTGGCATTTCTCAGTGCTTTTGATTAAAACCCGATCACTTTTTAAACAAAGCAATTAATGACTTTGAGTGTAAACATTCTTTGAGATCGCAGTCATCCGGGCTAAATGCAACGCCGATCCTTACAGGGAAGACAAACAGCCCCTGCACAGGTGCAGGAAGTAGCACAGCACCTTTATGTGCCTGAGCAGGGTTGATGCTGAAGATTCCTGCTTAGATGTCAGCCCTCAGACGCCGTCCACCTGGGTGGTTCTGGGGGGTTTCTGCAATAGTTATGTACGCTTACTGTGCAAGTGCTGGAGCTTGCGGTGGGCTCTGTGCAAACATCTCTAAGCCGGCTGTCACTTACGACATCACAATTAGACTAACGCCCCTGTTTTAATTATGTATGGAAATGCCTTAAAGATAGTGAAAACGGTGAAAAAAACAAAACCCCAGTACACTGGTAACGCGATGTACGGACGTTTTCAAAGAACTGGCGGAAAAATAAAGGGGGTAACGTAACGGGGCCCAGCTCCGGGCATATCTGACGCGCAGACGACCTTGCCTGCAGCAGAACACGCACACCCTTGTGCCGCCGTGTGCGTCGGCAGCCGGCTCTCCCTGGCTTCGGGAAGGGAAAGCTGCGGAGCCGCGCGGCCGAGGCTGTCTGTTCAGCGCAGCGCTGCCGGGGCAGGAATCCCCGGGGCCGGGGGGCGAGCGGCGAGGACCGCCTTCCTCCCCTCGCCCGGCAGATCGCAGGCTGATAATTCAAAAATGGAGGATGAGCCCTCTCAGCCATTAATTAATAATGTAGCTCTCTGTCTTCCTGTGTGACACACGCTGGAAGGCACCGAGCGGCCAATAAAGATGTAGGGGAGAGAAGTGGAAAGCTCCTCCCAGCAGCTCTTCCTGATTGAGGGCTCGAAGAAGTAGATCAAAAACTTCCCAGGAGCTGGGGGGCAGAGGAGAAGCGGGGCAGAGCCGCGGGCCGCGTCGCGTAACGCCCGAGCAGCGGCTCCAGGTAGGAGGCGGGCGGCGGAGGGCCAGGGCCGGGCAGCCCCCCGCGTCGTACCGCACCCGGAGCCAGGGCCGCGCCGTCCCGCGGAGGCAGGCGGCAGCCGAGGAGCGGCCGGGGCGGAAAGGGCTGCGGAGCGCGCCGGGGCGGCGGGGCGGCAGGAAGCGGGCGGATCGGCCGCCGCCGCGCTCGCCCCGCCGGGAGTGGAAGTTGTGTCCGGCCGCGACGCGCGGCTCGGAGGCGGGGAAGGGGTGACCCGGGGCCGGGAGGGGGCCGGCGGAGACAACGCCGGCGGCGGGGGCGGACGGGGTGCCCCCGCGCCGGGCGGGTGGGGTGGGGGGGGGGGGGGGGGGGGGCCGCGCCCGCCCGCCGCTCGGCGTCATGGCCCCATTGTGAAGCGGCGGGAGGAGGCGGGGGAGGAAGGATCCGCCGCCGCTCCCCGCGCAGTCCCAGGCAGGCAGCGGCGTGTCAGGCACACAAAAGGCCGCCGCCGGATCCTGCCGTGCCGCCGCTCTCTGCCGTTCCTTCTCCGGCGCCCGCGGGGGAGGGACGCGCCGGGCCCGCGCTCACCGCCTCCCTCCTTCTCCTTTCTCCCCGGGTCCCGGCGCAGCGAGGAGGGAACGGAACGGGGCGATGCCGCTGCTGCACCGAAAGCCCTTCGTGAGGGAGAAGCCCCCCGCCGACCTGCGGCCGGACGAGCGCGTGTTCTACTGCAGGGTCACCAATGAGATCTTCAGGGACTACGAGTAAGCCGTTTCCCCCCCCTTCACCCCCCTCTTTCCCCGCGGCCGGGAGCGGTTACCCCCAACGGCTGACACCTGGGCGGGGAGGAGGAGGGAGGGGATTCCCCGGCAGCGCCGCGGGGCGCCCGGCGGGGAGGGGTCGCGGCTGGCGCCGAGCCCGTGCCCCGCCGCGGGGTGGGGGGGAGAGGGCGGATCTCCCGGCCCGGCCGGGGGAATCCCTTCCCCGCTCGGCGGGGGGATCCCGCGGCCCCGTCTTTCCGCGGGGAGAGAATGGCAGGCGGGGAGGGGGCGGCCGGCTGCAGCCCGGCTCCTTCCGCGGGGAAGTGAAAGTTGCGCGCGTGGGAGGCGGCGCTGAGCCCCGGGCCGCTTCTCCCTCCCCCCATCTCGCCGCGTGTCGGTGCTGCGCTAGGCCGGGACACGGCAACAACAAACGGCCGCCGCGCGCGCGCCGGGCCCGGGATCCGGCGGCTGCTCAGCGCGCGGAGCGTGGCACGCGCCCGCCGCACTGTTGCTGTGTGTGTGCGTGCGTTGTGTGTGTGTGTACGTGTGTGTGCGTATTATTACGTGTGTGTGCGTATATATTATTACGTGTGTGCGTATTATATTATGAGCGCGCCGAGCCTCCGGGCCGGCGCAGGGCCGCGTAGAGCTTCTTGTTCCCGGCACCCTCTCCCGGGCCGGTGTCAGAGCCGCCGCGCCGCCCATAGCCGCGCTCGCCCCGCCCTCCGCCGGCTGCCGGCCCGCCGCTTGACCCGGGTGGACGCGGCCCGGCCCCGGGAGCCCGCAGCGCTGCACCTGCTTCCGGGCGGGGCGGGGGAGCGGGGGCACGGAGCGGTGGTGGAGCGCTCGTCCGGCGGGGACTCTTGTCCCCCGCTCCCACTGGTTACGGTCCTCTCGCTGCCCCCCCAACCCTCCTTCTCCGTTCGTTCTCTTTTTCTTTTCTGTCGATGCGATGACCGGAGGCAGTCGAGGAGCTGTCGTTAGCGCAGGAGGGGTCGTCCCTAAGTTGGTGTCAGCGCTGTCAGAACAATGGACGGAAAAGTGCTCAGCGCCTCTGGGCGCGGGGCTCCGTGTCCCGGAGCCGCTCGGCTCCGTCCCACCTGCGGGGCGGCCCCAGCGCCGAGCTCTCCCTTTTTTGTCTGCACAACAGACGCGCAGACTAATGAGATTAAATCAGAAATGCTTCTCGTTTGCAGCATACGAAATTAGAGCACACCTAGATCTTTTTCATGCTTAGACTTGTTTTTCTTACTCAAATGCACCTCGCCGAGTACAGCCGGGCCGGGGCCAGGCTGGGTAACCGCCTGGCGCTTGCGGGGATGGCTGCGGCGGCCCCGTGTGTCCGAAACTGCCCTTCTGGTTACCTGCATGGCCGTCACGTAATCGGGTGGCTCTCGTGCGTTTGTTGGCACTGCTCTTGAATACGTTTCTGGTGTATTTATAGTTTAGAGTAAATTTTAGCATGAAAGGTATCTTTCAGCTTTGGCACAGTGTGGTGAATGTTTAATGTGGAACCAATTCCTATATTTAACCTACGTATGAATGAAGGGATAAATTTAAACTTGTTCACACAGGCTATCCCTAGCGGTGCCAGTGTGTGGCTTGACCAGAGGTCGGGGCTGGGATATGGTGTTTGGGGAAGTACTTCTGCCTTTCCTGCAGAAATCTTTGCTTTTTTTTTTTTTTTTTTTTTAATTATTTTTCTGCATTGGATAAAATGGATACTTTACAGCAACAAGCAGAATACTTTTTACATGGTATGTTGTTGTACTGTGGCTGGGTGTGTTCAGACGAAGCTGAGTTGGTGGTGATATGATCCAGGGAACATCAGCAAGCTCTGTAGGCGCCCACCATCTCTTGGACCACAGATCTCACTACAAAGCAGTGCCTCAGGTGGCTGCTGTGAGATGAGAATATTGCCCTCTTGCCAAACAGCAGCAGTTAGGGTAATGGCAATATGCAGGGACCACTTCTTGAAAATGGTGCTAGTTGTTTCATGAAAGAAAGCTGTTGCCTGAATTAATCTTCCCTGAATCTACTTTTGTGATAATAACTTGAATTTTCTGAAAGGGAGAGTGTAAAAGAAAAAGAATCTGACTATCTCACATAGGCTGCATTGATAAATGGGGTAACCTGAATTTACCTCGTGTATATGAGCACTTCAGTTACCTACTACAAACTGATAATTGTTGTTTTTTTTTTTTTTGGTTTTTTTTTTTTTTTTGAACAAATTTAGGGCATTGAAGAGTTATTTCTATGCTCGCAACAGCACCAGTGGAGATGAGTACAAATCATACGTAGCATTATTCTTTCCTGTGTAAGAAATCCTTATGCTAATGCAAGCAGAATTTGGCAAGACTGCTGTTCTGTAAAGTGACCTTCCTGTTAAGAATCCATTTCCTTTTTCATGAGAAATACCATCACACAATTTTGCAATCCTTTAGAAGAAGGTACAGTGAGATGGTGATGTTCAGTTGTATTTATCAAGAGCAGCAGGCGCAGGGAGCTGATGTTCTTAATGCTTCCTTCTAGTCCCTGCCATGGGGTCGGTATGGGGGGGAATCAGCCAAAGAGTCTCAGGAGTGGTGGTAGGAAAAACAAATTAGGAGTGTGTGGGGGTGCACAGTGAGATGCTGTTGCTGGTCTTGGCACTTTGTGAACAGCTAATTGAGATGTGCAGTGAGAACTACTGGCAGAGTATGGCAGGTCTTGCTTGTGAAGACAGTCTGAAAGGTAGGAACTCTTTGTTATTTTTTTCTTTTCTTTGTTTGAAGAGGCAGTTGACCTTAAGAGAAAATTCAATGGAGCTGAGAAAAACGGAGTAGTACAGAGACCAATGGTAGGAATGTGGTGAGTGAAGGGAGTTCTGCATCTTTAGAACTTACTGAAAAAAGCTTTAATAGGTTGGCCTGTGGGACACCTGGTGAAAGTCAAAAGGAGGTCTGTGTAAAAGGCTTCTTAGAGTATACCTAGCTTAATTAGATGGGTTTTTCTGTTTTGTTGAAGAAAAAATCCTCAATTTGAAATATATTAACGTGTGATTAACCTGTCAACATTGGGGAATAGATGTCTTTTTAGTTGTTTTGATTTTTTTTTTTTTTTGTACACTACTACGCAGTACGTACTATTGACCACTTGTATGAACAGGTTGAGTACATAAGCACTTTTGTGATGCTGGATGGGAGAGTTTGTCTGTGAATATGCTGGTAACATGGACTACATAGATTATATGTTAGATGTGGATAAGGGCTTCAGTATTAGAAATAATCTTGTTCACGGATCAGCCATGCCATATAATTTTTCTGCTCTTTCCTCTCTCTTAAATCTTCCTTAGCATAAGTTTCTCCTGTTCTACATTCTCTGTTGTATAATTCTTCTGTTTAAAAAACAAAAAACAAACAAAAAAAAAAACCCACAAAACTTGTTCTCTTCTGACTTGTTTTTAATATATGTTAAAAATGAATGAAAATTGTTTGAAACAAGCATGTGCTTGAAGTACTAAAAATACTGCAGAGCTTAGACTCAATAATGACGACTCTTGGTTAGCTAAGGCAAGAGCCATCTCTTACTGCTGTGCTTGATTGGTTCTTTTATTTTAATATCCATTGCAAGCGCAGTCAACACAGGAACTCCAAGTAGTTTACTTCCAGAATTATTTCTTTCCACTAATAAACTGCCTTCTGTCCAGTACTCACAAAGCAGTGTGGAACTACCAAATACCAAATGGTTTGCTGCTTAGCTTACCTTGCATGGAGGACTGATTCTGTCACGTCAGTGCAAACAGGTGTCCAGCTGAGAGTCAATGTGAATTACTGTACCCACAGCTGGGTTCTCCTGGTGCAGCACCTTGATCTGATCAGGAAGCACCTGGGTGAGCTCAGTGTGTTGCCATCTGTGGGCTTCCTCCTAAACCCTGCCAAGGGTTGTGCAGGCCCTGAAACAGCGCAAAAGTCCCAAAATTGTAATACCCCTGATAAGGGTGTATTTAAGACTATGAGCCGCAGATGCACTTGCTGTGTGTGTTGAAATTGAATGTCGAATATGGCTGAGCGCCCTGCTGCTTTTTGCGGGCAGAGTAAGTACAGCACTGCTTGGTACCAATTGCTTGCTTGGTGGCTGTTGTGTATGATCTCTGTGAATCCTCTCATGTTGGCTGGAGTGTATTGCAGAGGCGGGGAGAGCAGTGCCACCAATAAAACCTGCTGTTGTGATTGTTCTCTCTTCTCTCAAACTGAGTTGGTGAGATCATTAAAACATTGCAATAAAACTGTGTTAACAGACTAAGCCACAGATGGTATTGATGTGTGATGTGTAATGACTGGCTACTAACAAATAATGCCTTCAAAACTAAAACCCATTTATTTGGTATGGTTTTTTTTTTTCCTTTGTAACTTTTTGAGGCAAAAATTCATACAAAACAGAAGAGGAAATGAGCTACAGTGAAGCTAGGTACACAGAGCACTGTATGTGAATGAAAAAAGGTTTTCTTCCAATATGTCTCAATTCAAGTGATCTTAGAATTTTGCACTTGTAATAATCATGGGTTTAAAAAAAAAAAAAAAGTTTCCCCCCAGAAGTTCAATACTGCAGCTTTAAATAGCTGGAGCACCTAGTGTCCCCACACAGGGAACAGCAGCAGCCCTTCAAGGGATACTGCCTGCTTCAGCTTCTGCTCTTTCTTTGGTCATTATTGAAACATATATTCTGATCTGTTTTTAAATAACTCTTGGTAATTACCAAGAACCTCTGTTAAGTGAGGCAGAAATGTATGTAGAGAGATAATGGAGACTTTGGGGGTTGGACTCGATGATCTCTGGAGGTCCCTTCCAACCCCTACAATTGTGTGATTCTGTGTAAATGTTTATCCAGTGCAGTCAGTAAGGCTAATTAAAATTGCTGTGTTTCTCACACAGAAGTAGTGAAATGTAGGCAGGAACAGACCTAGATGAATTATGTGTTGTGTATTCCATCACTTTTTTTTTTTTTTTAAATCAATTTAAAGGTACCTATTAAGTCTAAACTGTTCTTTAAAAAGTCTTACTGTTTAGAGCTTTAGCAATAATGGTTCATATTTTGCTCATACCCAGTTGGATTCAATATGGTTGACTGCAGAAAAGGAATATTCTTTCTGTTCCATACACAGTATGGCCAACAGCCATCTGTTCTTCATATAGTGGAGAATAATTTATCTCCTCTCTGTCTTTCTTTGTTCTCCATTTTTTGTTTAGAGGAAGCAAAAACCAAATTGTCAGTTATTTCAGGCCTTAGATTGTGTATTATCAAATATACTAAGCAGGCAGAAGAAATGTTTAAAAAAAAAAAGTATAATTTGTGTTATATGAATAACATCCCACATCTTTTCCTCTTCTCTTCTAATTCTCCTATTGTCACAGCTGATATTCTTCCTCAAGCATCCTTCTCTTGCTCAGAGGAATCCTCTGCTCTTACAGAAAGGATTATCTGAGCCAGGACCCTCCATTGTCCTTAATCTGGAGTTTCCATTTCATTTTCAATGTGTTATTGTTGCATCTGTCCAGCTGCAGTGAATATCATCATCAGTGTGGCTGATGCATGTTTGTCAGTGTGAGTTAGTGGGGAGCCTGCAACAAAGAACTTCAAGCGAGAGCCGTGCAGTTCTGTAACCCTGTTATGAGAATGATCTGAACAGTCCTATCACTTAAAAAAAAAAACAGCAGCACTACACCCTGTAATTTTTTTTAAAGGAATGAACTTCAGTGTGGCTATCTCAAGTGCTGTGGAATGCTCTGAAAGTGTTGTGTGTGTGCTTTGAAATAGCTCTGTTAAGCTAACACAAGGAAACAAACAGAATTTTTCACGTTGTATGTTGCACTCTTATAAATACTGATCTGTAAAGAGTTGTAAAAGAAGGCAAATCAAAATAATCATCAGAACTGGAATGCACTGAGAAAATGCTCTGCTGTCATACCACTGATGCACATGGTATTCTAAAAGGGTTCTGTGAATAGCTCTGCCAACTATGTGATCTCAAAAGTGTTTTAACAAATCACATTTTTTTTTATACCTGTCAAAAATTGAAAAGCTCTTCTTTCAGAAAATGAAAGCTTTTGTTTCTTGGTCCCAGTGTAATAACCAGTAAGTAAGCAATAATAGCACTGCATTTTTGGCATTAGTTGGAGGTACAGGGAAGGAAGAGAATCAGTATTTGCTAATGGAACAGGAGGAGAGAAGGATCTGTGAAAAAATAGTGTGGTGGTTTCTTTAAGAGCAGTGCAAACAGTGAAGGAATAAAAACTATTTAGAGAAGTACTAGACATTATGTTTTTGGTTTGTTTTTTTTTTACCTCTCACGTGTTTTCATATGTGAGCTAGGGCACTCCAAATCTGAAACATACTCAAGTTTCAGCATGTTTCTGTGATCTTAAGGTTGCTGTCTCTGCACAATTTTAGACCCTCCTCCTGCTAGTTTTTGTGGAAATACAGGAGATGCAATGCGAACATGACACGCTAAACCCACTGTGATTATTCTTGTGCATAAGGCCGCTTACACGTGAAATTTGCTTGTAAATAATAAATAAATAAAATGTCATCTGTAGTGAGAGGAAATTTTGTTTTTACAATAACAATTTATGAAGCCAAGGCTTAAGAAGTGATAAATAAACCTTGATGGTGTTTGCAACCGGCATAGATGTAGAAATTGCTGCTTTACTGGGATCAAATTGAAACTGTTGGAAGGTGACAATTTTCTTTTTCTGACTTCCTTTCTTTTCAGTGATTTTTTTGAGCGCACAATTCTGTGTAACAGCCTTGTATGGAGCTGTGCAGTCACAGGTAAACCAGGACTCACATATCAGGAAGCACTGGAATCGGAGAAGAAAGCCAGGCACAATCTTCAAAGTTTTCCAGAAGCGCTCATCATTCCAGTTCTCTACTTGGCCACCCTTACCCATCGCTCACGACTTCACGAGATCTGTGATGAAATCTTCACCTATGTCAAGGATCGGTATTTTGTTGGTGAAACAGTGGAAATGATTAGAAGTAATGGTGAAAGGTAAGTCTATTTAAAATAACACGTTTCTTTTTTAGTCTGTGGGCTTTTTCTTTGTGTGCTTCTTTTAAGCCAAAAATCAGAATAATAAGTTCTGTCAAACTCACTGGAAGTCAGATGATGCTTAAGCTAGCAATACTGTTACTGCTTCTAATTATGTTGGAGTAGGATTGCGTTTCTGGGCTTAGTATCTCATTCTTTAGCTTAGAAACAGCTCTTGAGGCAGGACAGTTCTCTCCGGTCTTGATGCAGAAGACTTTCAGTTCCAGTGGTGGGTTTGCAGAAAAGTTGTAGTCCCTTGGCACACCTGTGTGAGGAAGGTAGTGTGCTTGTAGAATGAGATCTAATTAGAAACTAGGAGAAACTGTGAGTTAAAAATGGTGTGAAATTGTTGAAGAAATCATACAGGACACAGTCAATTGAATGATATTTTGTATACTGAAGTAAAGAAAGCTTAAAGAATCAATTAGAACTGGATTTTCATTTTCCAAGTAGTCACTAAAATTGTAATTGTATTCTGAGGTAATGAATTGTGAAATATCTGTAATAGGTGATTATCTGTGATTTGCTTTTCTGTTCTGTCAGGAGAAAGGTGCAAGCTTACACTGCAGAGCAATGAGGTGCACCCTATGGGCTTCATAACATTGTGTATGTTGGGTGGTAGGAATAGGGTGGTTCAATATAGTCATCAGATAACCCATGCAGAATAAAAGCATATTTTCTTAGCATCTCATCCAGACCTTGTTAAAAGGGAATATCTGTTCATGTGCTGCAGGAGACAACTTGCAAGGAACCTTTTGTGGATATGTATTTTATGTGGACCTGTGCTTAATAAAAAGTAGGGAAGTCATGGAAAGCGTTTGTTCTTTTCAACCAGCGAAGTCTCAGTCTGCAAAGCCTGCACAAGAATTTTGGTAGAGCTGCTGTTCTGTGCATGGAAAATATATATCCAAAGCTTGTTTCTGTTTTTGCCATCTAGTCTAGTGAGTAGACCTACATCAGCTTTAGTGTCAAAGTAATCTTGCTTAGGGAATAAATTTTTACTCTTTATTCTCTTCTTTTTTTTTTTTTTTTTTTCCCCTTTCTAATCAGGAACCTGAATATTATGAATTGTAACTGTGATTTACCTGTTCATTTTCATTTGCCAAATGAAATGTGTTTGTTTTCAATCTTTGAACATACTGTCAGTTTCCAAATTATTATCTCAACAAATGCTTTAGAAAATCAACTTCCTTTTTTTTCCCCAGGAGCAGCTTTCCCATCTTTCTGTTGCTTTTCTAAACTCTTCACTAAAATATTTATGTGTATCTTAGCTTTTCAAAGCTGAAATGAAAAGTAGTCTTGTATGAAGAAATGAGAAAGATTTGTATGTATGACATCTTTTGAAATTCAGAATCCATTTCAGTTTCATTTGTACAACGTCATAAACCCATTTTTAAGTTTTCCCAAAGGAAATGGTTTCTGCTTACCTTGTGGGCTGAATTCTGCTCAGGTAAAGGTGTGATATGTTTCTATCTCATAAAGACAGCTTGCTTTTTTTTTTTTTTTTTTTTTTAACTAGCCTTTGATTCAGTCTTGCATCTTTCCATAATTTTGAATAAGCAGTATATTTAATAATTTATATTTATGTTCCAGTTTCACAAGAAAATTTATTAATAATATCTAAGCTAAATTTCTTAAGCCTTTGGGGTGGGTTAGACAATCATTCAAAATTTATTTCCATCTTTACCTAAACTGCTAAAGAATTTATATTTTAAGCTGCTTGAGTATAGTTTGTTAAAACAAAGCATATAGAGTTCTCCATAGCTAACTGTATGCCACTGATATTCTGGACAAATATATAACAGGGAGCTGCTTCATGTCTTCATTAAGTTTAGGAAACATGCAAATTAAATGTTTCTGTAATGGCTTTTTTAGGCTTAGAATAATTAAATAATATAAATCGAAGAGGTGGTTTGTAGTTATTCTGCTGTGCAATTGAGAGTTGACTTCAACTTATATTTTGAAGTACTGCATTGAGGATTATGCACACTAACTCATGTTACTTGTTAATAATACTGCTGTTCAACAAAGTGATTTGTGTGTTTGCCATGCGGAGCTGCGTTTTTGATGGTCTGTTTTAGCAAAAATGTTCCCTGTCAGTCTCTAGTGATGTAGGATCTCATGAGACCAACGGAATTAGGCAGATCATGAAACCTTATTTGTGTAGGGTTGCTGTAAATTGCATTAATATATGAAGCTTTCTGCACATGGAACATCAGCTGGATTGTTTTATTATCTGGGCTCCCTGCATCTTTTAATGTGAAGCCTACACTACAAAGCTGGGTAAATAAAGGTTATTTAAGTAATTTAAGCGTTGATGTCATTCCTAACTTTGTGCATGCAGTTGTTTGTAGGATAGATTACTTTGATGCACTTTCCTATATTTTCAGTGAAGTAAGTGGAAGAGAATGTAAACACTGGAAAAGTTAATGTTTTGTCTTAAAGAATGTGCTTTTATCTTGAGTGTAAGAAGTATTCTGTAACACTGGTGAGGAACGGACAGGTCATCTGGAAGGGTAAGAATGCCCGTGCTTTGTCCAGAGGCTTGGCAAAAGACTTCTGAGACTGAGAATTACTGTATTGTACCTGTGCTTTCTGGTTATTACGCAGTGTCGTGTCTCAGTGATTTTTTCCTGGTCTTATTATGTGCCTGTTGTGCTCTTATTGTTTCTAGCAGATCATTGCACTGCTCAGTTTTGAATTTTTGGCTTCCGCTTTGTTGCTGAGGTCTGGTAAGAGGAGCTCAAACAGTTTGGGAGTTATTGTCCTTCCTGTTACTTTGGTATATCTAGTGCTGTAACAGTCATTATTGGCCAGAATGAGAATTTGCAGAGAAGTCTCCAATCCTGGCTTGGTCAGGCAGTCTGTGAAAATGATGCACACAATTTGGTAGTCTAGTAGAAGCAGCAAGGAGATAATTGTGTTTGCACTTTTTCAGATGATATAGAGTTTAAAAATAGCTAGCCTGCCTTTGTTTATTTGTGTTCCGCTTTTCAGGCTAAACTTGGGCTGACCTTCCTCCAAAGTGGCAGCTGTGCCATGCTTTCAAAAAGGGAGGTGCTCAGATTAATACTTAAAGAACTGTAAGAGCTCTGTGTGTTTTTGTAGTGCTGCTTGCATAAAAGACGCAATCACTTTTTTTTGAAACATCCTTTAGAAACCCTTATTATATAGACTAGAAACTTTAATCTCCAATTAAGTATAAACTTTTGTTGATAAGGCATTGAGAACAGCTGTCAATAAATACTGTTACTTAGAATGTCAAATTACTGTTTATGGAAAGCTATTTATTGATAAAGGCATAGAAACTTTTTCTAGATTTTGTTACAGGGGAGAATGAGAGTAATATTTCATGTTATTGATCATCACTTAAGATGTTAAATAAGCAGCTAATGCTTTATCTCATACGTTATTGCAGCACTGGAATCACTATATTTGTGCTTCAGAATGTGTAGTTTAAGACCTGTGTGTACTAATCTGTCTTTTCTGCAAAGAATGGCATATCTTGCAGGTTTTTGTCTTGCTGTCTTAGTCCTGTGCTGCATTATTATTATTTAAAACTTGCTGTAAGTGCTTTACAAAATCTTAAAATCTGAATTCAGTTATCTGTGGTGTTGGAAGCCTTACCTGAAACATCCATGAATGCCTGAATAGGCTGAATAACAACCAAATAAGAGCAATACAATGTGATTAACTCAACAGCAGGACCTATGACTTTTAACTTGAGTTTAGCAGTGCTGCCTTTAAAAAAATAAATAAATAAAAGGAAACTAGCATGTATAAACAACCAGTTGTGATTTATCAGTATTCTGAAATTGGATGCTATTAAAAGAAATAACATCTGCCTTTATTTGGGTAACTGAGTGAGCAGTGTGATAATTAATTAATCTGTAAGCTTGCTGTCTGGCTTGAGCAATAAAAAGATCGGAGGTTTTATGTTGGACAACTTTACCAGCTCTTTGATTTCCTCTCCCACTCTTAATAAAGAGCTTATGAGGTGTTACCTTCCTATCCTCACTGATGTTAAGGCACTTCTGATTGTAGTCCAGTGGTTAGTATGGAGCGTAATAAAAAAAAAAAAGTAGTCAGCTGGCAAAGTGAACTAGGTTTCTAAAATGTAGGGAATAAGAAAGAAGAAAGCATATAGAAATGGCAGATACAAAAAGGAAATATACTTTTCATTTAATTTGACCACTAGATGACACCACTGCGAAAGAATACTTGCCCGATATCTCTAAGCAAGCAATACCAGAATGCTTGAAGAGAATGTAGTGTTTGTAAAAATGAAACCAACTTACAGAAGCAGTAGATAGTGTTCTCTGTGAGGAAGATTGCTTCATCTGAGATACAGGTTAATATCTTTTCTGTGCTCTGAATGATCTAATGTTGACCACTGCCAAGCTGTATAAAATGTAGATAGTCATGGAATAACGTTGTCTGGAAACAAAACTTCTGTAACACACCAATTGTTCTGCTGATGTCCTAATGTTTTAGGACTGTTCCTAGTGGATTAATCACTGCTTTAGGTCAATTAAAAACTTCTATTTTCTTCTCTAAGTCATAACAGCAACACATGGGAGCATGTTGCTACCATTACAATGCCTGGCTGATTATGGCGTTGGGGTGGGAGAAAATATCCTTGCCAGAGTTAAGATTATAGCTAGCTTTCTAACTTCTTTGTTTGACCTGCCAACCAGGTTATACTTGATAATATGTGTAACTGACTGCTGAGAACTTGGACAAATTAATACAACTCACCAAAATGTTACCCCTTTGTTTGGGGTTTTCCTAAATTGTATTTAGGAAAATTATTTAAAACTTTCCAGTAATCCAAGATATGTACTGTACTTTCCCAGCTATCTTCAATAGGTGTATGGTTTCCATGGAACGGACTCATAACATTCTGGAGTTTGTGTGCCTAGATTGTTTGGTTAGGAAGGTTTGGCTACTGAGATCCCCCAGCTACCCCAGGAGTTACATTGTCTAAGGGTTTCCAAGTGGGGGGAAACCTTAACTACTTCTCATTCATTTCCTACTCTGACGGCCAGTATTTGTGTCTTCTGCATGCTCTGGTTCTCTTCAGATCCTTCAGTGAGCCACCTGAAATAGCTGATAGGACAGAAACTTAGCCAGCTCTTACGTTGTGTTAGTTTTTGGCAGATAAGTGAATTCAATTTAATGGCAATTAGTAAGTCATACTGAGTGCCAAAGCTATGAAAAGCAAGCACCACTGTAGGCATGTAGCTGGAAGGAGGGAAGTAAGGGAAGATTTTTTTTTTCTCTTCTGGCAGTGTCAAACTGTTAAATCATCTGCATCTCTCAGAACAGCACCCCAAGGCTGCAGGTGCAATTTGCTTTTGTGCATCTTCAGCCAGCCACATCTTTACCATTCTCCTGGGAAGGTTTTCTGCTAGTTGTGCCAAACTGATCTTCAGAGTGCAGCCCAGATTATTCTTCATAGAGAATGATAGATATGGAGCTTCTAAAGCAACTGTATTGCGTATGTGTATCTTGCCTGTTGTGTGTCCTCAGGCGCGTAAGGTCTACTTCAGAACATCTTGACTCCAGTGGAGTTTGTGTTATATTTTTGCAATTTTATATAGCTTTGTAACATTGTGCCTTTAAGTGTATGCTTAAACTTGAATTGTTTTGTAACAAGCTCTTACTAGCTCTGTATGTATACAGTAAGTTCATACAGCATGGAAGTGTGAAGGTTACTGATGTTGGTTGTATTCTTTTGCTTGTGCAGCTGTCCAACCCCACCTAAAGTTCATGGAAATCAGTAGGAAATCTCTCTTGCTGATTAGGAAGAAGAAAAAAAACCAAAAAAACAAACAAACAAAAAAACACAACCAAAACTGAGATATGTGCTGGTATTTGAAAACCAGTATTTTTTAGAATTGGTGATCCCTACTCTTGCTTTGTGTTTAAAACTCTTGGGCTACTGTGGACGTGGTGCTGGCTCTTCCAAAGAATTTAGTCTGAAGGGCAAAGTGCTT
This sequence comes from Lagopus leucura, assembly GCF_019238085.1. Lineage (NCBI taxonomy): Eukaryota > Metazoa > Chordata > Aves > Galliformes > Phasianidae > Lagopus > Lagopus leucura. The sequence continues at coordinate 19,077,843 of NW_024962250.1, read as the reverse complement.
CTTGAACCTTTCCCATAACATCTATTTAGCCCAGCTGAAGAGGCCTCAGATCTTGGTTTCTGGGACTAGCATAAAGGTCAGCCTTATGGACAGGCCAGAGGAGTTTCATGCTGTTGTTAGCAGTCTGTAATGCAGAAAGAGGTATGCAGAACTGTTAGAGGATGGGATGGTCATTTTCCAGGTTTTCTAGCTCTGGGCTGTCAGTTTTTGAGCTAGAGTTGTTGAGACTTCTGTAAAGACATGCGATGGTTATTCTCAGTTATTCTCAGTTTATCTGAGACTATGCTCTGAATATGTTTGGGATTCACTTAGTGCGGGAAACAAACTTTTTTGCAATATTCACTGTTATTTCAAGGAAAGCTGTTCTTGACTTAGAGAGGTGTGTGTTCTCCCAGTAATGCTATTTTTTTTTTCTCTCTCAAATACATTGGAATTAGCATAAGACTGATCTAAAGATTGTTGTGTAGCAATAAATGAGTTAAGACTGGTTGTGTTGAAAAGTTGCCTAGAGGTCAGAGAAAGATTTTTTACTTAGAATAACATGAGGCACTGGAATAACTTTAGGAATACACGACAAGCTCTTAACGTGATGAATTTGTGAATGGTCTTAGATAAGTTCTTGTGTGCGATGGTGGGTAGCTCAATTTGTTACCAGCTTGTTGTGCCTTGGTGGCTGGAATTAGAGGTTATCATCATGGAGTTTTTATAAATGGGACTACTGAACTAAGTAAATCACACCATTTCTGTGATTTTTTTTTTTTTTTTTTAAATAATTTTTTTTCTTCTGCATGTTTTTCTGTAAGAGGAATCCTAATCTGATCAGTTTGACTTCAACATAAGCTGACTAAAGATCTTACGGTATCCTTTTTAGAAAGTATTTAAACTGGTGTTCTTTATTTGGATGTCTTGATTCAGCTTTTAGCTCTGTTCTTTTATGTGACTTATGATGTAAAATAAAAATTCCTTGAGTTCATTTTTTACAATTCTTAACTTCTAGAGAAGAAGCAGACCTTCATTCTCACTGAAAGCTGAGTGTCTGCCCAAGGAATTTGCTCAAACTAGCCATGTCTTGACTGTAACGAGGCTAATAAGAAGTCTTCATTCATAGGTTATTAATTCTTTAGTGCTGGAAGGAACAATTGCATCATTTTCTTTAATCTCTTGTCTATTATAAGCAATGAAATGTAATGGCTGTTATTGAGCCAGGTACAGCATGTTTCAGTTGGTTTCTTTCCTAAAGGTTTTAGATAGTGATTTGAATGAAGGTATAGAGAATGCAGAATCATTTGCTTTTTATGTTTGCTTATTCCACTAGTCATTCTTCTTGGTTAAGAACAACAATGGTAATGAAAAGCAGCTTATTGAGGATTTTGCTACTTACTGGATAAAGCGTACAGAATACATCATTTCTGCGCTTAGAGAAGGCGATGTGAAATTAGAGTGCATGAGCAGTTAATTTAAGTGTTGGTAAAATACTCGGTGGCTAAATAATCAGCCTCCTTTGTTCAAGAGGATCGATTCGTTTATGTTTCAGATTCTTTGTCCTCTCGTGGCACTCGGTAGGGTAGATTGTGATTCAGCTCTCATGTGGCTGTTTTACTGTGATTACAAATTCAGTGTGTATGCGCTCCCTCTAGTGGTCGTGAAGCTAAATAGTTTAAGCAGGCGTCAGTAGCCCTGTCTATCAACGTTCATTGATGCTTTTGATTATTTTCCACTGGAAATCCATTTAAACGCTATTAAATTGAGCGGAACTCTCTATGATATACATTTAGCAACGTGGAAAGAAGTTCTGCTAAGTTCTTTTTTTATTAAAACTGATAAATTTTTTTGTATTAGAAAAAAAAACAAACAGCCAGATAATGCACATCCTTCCATCCACTCATCTCCATATTATTAATATGAAGTGGGAGCCTGCGATATTTTGAATACTGGAAAAGCAAGGTCTTACAGCAGCGGCGTATCTGATGTACTTGGCTGCTCTCAGGATTGAGCTGGTGCTGGGCCAGGCCTTAATAAGCCCCCTTGGACCTGCGCTGAGGCTGTGAACAGCCACTAGGATCTGTCTCTCCGTTACGTAGTCGGGTGCTCTTGGTTCTTTACATGGAGTCTGTTTAGATTTGCACAGTTAATTAACTTGAGCTCTGCTCATCAGGAAAACGTGCCTTCCAGACCCAAACCAGCTAGCTGTGGAAACAGGGCCAGCTGTGTTTGAATGGCAGTGTGCCTGAGGTTAATAAGTCCAGTGGACTCAAGCTGGCTCTACATGAAGGCAGCTCTGGTGTCCCCATGGATAATTAAGCATATTGATTGTCCTCTTTACTCTAGGAATACATGAGGATGTTAATAGATTATATTTATTTATTTATTTTGGTAACATGCCCTGTGCAGTGCGTTGGAGAGCTTGCTCTCTGTTGGAGAGAGGTGTTGGAGAGGCTGCAGGCACTGACTGCTTTGCAGCTTCTAGCTAAACTCACAGGGATTTGTCAGTGCTCTGCCCCTCAGTTGTGTGGTTTCTTTGTTGGGTTTTTTTTGTTTTTTTTTTTGCTTTTTTTTTCTATTCTGTGCCTCGTCCCCGTTTCCTGCTTGCGGAGTTTTTATATCATGCTCAGGTTCAAAAAGAGGTGACTGTTTGAAGAAATATTTTGGTTTTGTTTGAAGAAATATTTGGACATTGTTTTCTTTTTGCCAGTGTTTAGTTCAATTTGGATAAGGAACACTTTAAATTTGGCTGCCACAGACTTTTTTTCAGTTTATCTTAGTTTGTTTCTTAATTTAGGCATAATGCCAGGCTAATTCAAGCCCCGTGCTTCATATATTTTCTGTCGTACTCGTTTCAAGTGGTAGTGTTTGGTGCCTAGAAGAAGAGAATCATTGTTTTCTTCCTCCCCCACCCTTTGGGCTTTTAATGCTAGTACATGACAGCATCCACTGACTGTGATAGTTAATTTTTGTGAAGCAGACAGGGCTTTAGGAGATTAAACTACAAAATATGAACAAGGGAATTCCAGGAAAGGGTGAAAGCTAGCAGTTAAGAATCAGCTGTGATAGTTATCCAGTGTTAAGTGTACATGAATTGTAGTTTTTGATATGTAATTAACTGTCTTTTTTATATAACTAGCATTCAGGATGCTAGTTATAAAGGGGTAGACTTGTTTTGTCAATTGTATGCATGCCAGATGGAGCCTTAATATGTGTCAGCAGATAAATGGGCCATTATTAAGATTAGATGCATAATGATCATTTCAGCCTTGTTTATTTAGGTCATGAACAACGGTAGAAAATGATCTCTTTAAGAAAAAAAAAAACAAACCAACAAACTTTGGAATTGAGAATCTTGCTTTCTTTAGATTATTCTGAAAATAAGCGTAACAGATTTGTTTGATGGACTGTTTTCAAGCAACATATTGTTAACTTTCAGTATTTTTTTTTTCCAAACTTTAAACTTACTTGAGTAAACTTAACATTGAAACTAATTCTACCAGTGACTTGACAGTTGTTCTGATCAGTGAAGCTGATGTTGTGTAAGCTAATGAGTTTATTCATTTCTTAGAACTCGTGAAATGAATGTTTTACTTAGTATTTCAGTGCAAGGCTCTTAGGTATTTACTTATCCTGTAGACAATATAATGTTGTTACGTGAGTGTTCTTAAAATGACAGCTGATACTTTCTGTGTTAAAGTCTTTAACAGCGATAAATGTCTATGTTTTATTTCAGGTTGCAATGTCAGATTTTGGAAGTCATTCCTCCAGCGCATCACAACGGAATGGCAAATGGCCATGTCAGCAGTGCTGATGGAGAAACCATTGTCATCAGTGATAGTGATGATTCAGAAACGCACAATAGTTCTGCACAAAATGGGTAAATGATACTTATACAGGATAAGGCATTCAGGGTGGGTGGAAAGGAGACTGAAACAAACATGGCAAGGTCTGATTGAAACAAATTACTCAATTTGTATGGATTGTGAGTATTCTGCCAGCTTGGGGGTGACAAGATGAATGTTCTCAGGTGCCTTACACTGTCATGATAGTTACACTATGTATAGTCAGCTAGGGAACTGTGCGTGATGAGAATCTGAGTACCTACAGAATATGTGCTGTTTATCTCTTTGGAATGACAGTGTTTGTGTTGAAAGAAGGTGGAGGAGCCTTGTGTGCCTGTCACTAGTCCTCTCTACAGAACCTGTACTGCTATATTCTAGAAAATGCGTTTCCATTTTGCAGTCCTACAGTATGGTACTACTTAGCTTGCTTGCCTTACTTTATCCCCAGATATTCCATAATAGGCCTCAGAACTGAGATTGCCATCTGATGAAAAGACATGATCTTACTGGAAGTCTGTGAAAAATCTTTACATAGTTTTAATGTGATTGTCCGAAATAGTAAAATTTGCAAAAATTTCTTCACTTTGTGTGTGTAAATATTATACCATTGTATGTCATGGATTTGATTATGATTTAGGTGCAGGTGATCAGCATGTCTTATATTAAGGAATTATTAAGCCACTGCAGCATATATATAACTTTGAATAAGAGAGCTTCTGATCTATGATGGGCTGTTAAATTTGGATTGTCTCTTTACCAACTTGCAGCAGCGTTTGCGCGCTGCTTATTCTAGCACAATGAGAGGAAAGATTTCTTACAGCAAGCACAGTGCTGATGGAAGAAGAATGTTTGAAATAGGTCCCAATCTAGCAGCTTACAGGCTGTGTACGTGAACTCCTGTTGACCTTGAGATATCATGTGGATGCAGAAGTTAATGTTACTGATTGCTGCATTAAGAATTCCGTGTCCTGATGTTCCTTGAATAAGTGAGGTGGAGCTCCTTGCTTGGCTGGGAGTAGTGCAGGATTATTACTTTTGTTTTTTAAATTATCTGCTGCCCTTTGAAGGTAGCACCCAAGTTCTTTGTGAAGAAGTCCTACGTCTTTGAGAAAATTAAGGCATTTTGTGTTCCCCAAGGCATATGGAATTAATTTGGAAGGAGATTGTTCTTGGAGTAGTGCAAACACACACAGACCTGGCAATAAGACTGTCTTAGACTCTCAGTCTTTGGTTGTCTTTAGCTGATTACTTATTTTTCGACTCTATATTATCAAAATAATTTCTTCTGTTAGCAAGAGAAGTGTTGTAAGAAAATATGAATACATTTTGAAGCAGTGTTTTGTGGTATACTTAAACAAAATCAAAAAAACACCAAACAAATCTGTTAAATGAACTGAAACTGTAAATCTCTTATGGCTTTAAATTGCCTGCTGAAAGTTTTGAGCTAGTCTTTTGTGATAGTTTTGTGATTTTTTTTTTTGTTGCTGTTGTTGTTGTTGTCAGTGTTCCACGTCATAACATAATGTAGAATTTGTGTAACAAATGTGGTAGCACTCTATTTTCCAAGTTTGCATATACCCTGAAACTATCATTTGTAAAATCTACTTCAAAATAAAGCATCGTTGTCAGATTTTCTGTGTAAGTATCTAACATTTTTTATGCCTTTACGGATGACTTAGTTTTACAGGTCTAATCCTTTAGAGACTGTATTTTGCTTTTTGTAGAGGTTATGGATACTACTAGCCTTGGGACTTGTGTTAAGCTGGTGTGTTCTGCCTCTGTCTGCAGATAAGTGTCCAGATTTTAGAGCCACCTTTCAGGCAAAGCTGCAATGCCCCTAAACAATGGTACAGCAGATGCTGGATGTGTTTGTGAGGGGGTGGAGCACACAGCACAGATTGATGGGCCATCTGCAAATATTTTTCCTAAAGAATCCATAAGGCTAGAGAATCTTAACTGGAAATAGATGTCATTAGAGATCTCAACCTTTCTCTGACCCCACTTATGTTTGCTTGGGGCGGAAATAGCCAAGTATTCTGTTTTTTTTTTTTTTTTTTAAAAAAAAAGGCAAAAAAGCTCTTGCTGGCTATTTTTGTTGCATTCTGTGGTAAAAGCTTAGGTTGTACAGGCAGTCCATCTGTGCTGCCCTGTGTTGACTTTGTCGGGTGTTTGTCCTGTTAAATGGATCTAGCTTTTGTTAATTTCTGTATGTTTTTTTAATAAGACTTGATAATATACAACAAAAGTTAATGTTGCAGTTTCTATGCCAAAATAACTGGACAGTCATCCGTTATTTAAAGTTTTCTGTACATACTGAATGACTACTTCCTCTTCTGCACTAAGCAATAAGACTTTAAATCAATTTACAAATGAGGAATTCAGGAACATGTTCTTTTCTTAGGATAATTATTGGAAACTCAGTACCTAAGTTGGAAACTTGGTGTGTTTGGAAGGTTAGACTGGGGCTCCTATGTATGATCCACTGAAAGTGAGAGAGGGACTTACTCAAACTAAAATGTTAAAGTTAATGGTGCAAGAGTTAACCATTTGTTTATTCTTTAGATCCTGCTTTCTATTACAGACATTATTGGAGTGGAGAATCTGTGCTTTTGGTATAAAGTTATTGCTCAGTCTCTGCTTTTCAGTGTCAGCACAATATTTTCTTGTGTCCTTTCATTAACTTTAAGATGCTATTCTATCTCTACGACTGTCTGTCTTCTTTTTAAATACTTTGTAAGTCTTGCTTGTCCTGTGCCTACTGCAGATACTGAGAATATTAAGAAGGATTTTTTTCTGAACATTGGGCATATATCAATGCTTGTCTTCCTGTTTGTTCCCTTCCTTTGCCACAAGAAAACCAGCATCTCCACGTCTTTTTTTTTTCCCATTCCAAGCTATGTTACTGGCTTTAATGCAGGCTTAAAACAAGTAGCAGAAAAGCTGGCAGAAGTGAATAGATCCAATTGGGTACTGATAGAAGTTACAGACTAAGTCTGGTTGGGGATTCTGAAGAGTTCTCCTGTATATGTATATAAACAAAGCATGTAGAATGTAAGATGGGTATTTTGTGATTGCGATTAACTATTTCTTAACCTTTTCTAGGAAGAAGAAAGCCATAATTGATCCTTCTTTGTTCAAGTACAAAGTCCAACCTGTTAAAAAGGAATTGTATGAATCTGTTATTGTTAAAGCATCTCAGCTCAGGTAAAATTAGTATATGAAAGTTAAAATTGTGCTTTACAGCAGCTGTGTGGGGACTATATCAGTCACAGTAAAGATGTTTTTGATAAAAAGTGGCATTTTAGATAGTGATTTAGAACTATTAATTAGCACTGGAGCAAGCAGCTGTTTCACAAGCTTTGTATATTGTTGATTCCAAGCTTTAATAGTTTTAATGCATAAACCATCCATTCAGATCTGTTTTTTCACTGGCACACAGATGAGACCTGCTATTACTAATAGTACCTATACCTACTGCTCTGACTGAGGTTGGTTGAAAGCAGTTTGAGAACTCTATTCTATTATGTTCCTGACCTATTCACATTGTGAAATGTTTTTGTTGTAGCAGTCATTGTAATCTGACTGCCTTACTATTATAATAGAAGATTGTAAAGATTTTCTGTAAGTGTTTTAGATGGGCTTTTAAACCTCTCTACTCTGGATACTCTGGAAAAAGTTCCAGTGATTTAAAGACAATTTTCCAGCATGAATTTTGATTAGTTCTTTTTATAAGTTACTCCTGTGTAATAGGCAAGTCTTTTTGATTATTACTTAAATCAGGGCTAATTACACCGTATTTTTCCATTTGCTTAAGAATGTACTCACCCTCAAGTACCATAAAGCTATTCCAACTAGATATTTTCTATAACTCAGTAGCTCCTGGTTTGTTTTCTTTTCCATGAAGTAGTGCAAATTTTCTGGAATGTCGAGAAGATTTAGAGTGCATAGTATCCCATAGTATGGGGGAGTTTAAATGGCTTGACAAAACAGCGTGAGAATTCACCCCCTCACACTCTCATACTTGTTGACTGGAGACTTTGATGCCTTACCTCTGTGTCTGAGAGATACAGCTTTAGTGCTGTCTCTATCTTAGTTTGTTTTTCACTCTCCTGAAGCAATGGTGTTTTCCTTTTATTTGGATATTTAAAATGTCACTGTGACAGAATGATATGTTTGTGAAAGACAATGGAGATGAATAGTCTGGGGAGTTGTCTATATAGTAGAGGACATAACAGGATTTTCAAAGCAAAAATTACAGTTGCACAAAAATGTATAGTTATACATAAAGATGCATAAATGTTAAATGTAGTTTATAATTAAGAAGATGGCAAAAAGCTTAATCGTGATCTGCTACATGTGTTTTTGCACATATTGTCAGCTTCATTTAAACAATAGTTAAAGTACATTAGTTGATAATACCACTTTTGTTTCTTAATACAGCCGGAGGAAACACCTATTTTCTCGTGATAGACTTAAACTTTTTCTGAAACAACACTGTGAACCACATGAGGGAGTCATTAAAACTAAGGTAAAAAAAAGAATAGTTTGTGGTGTAGAATATTGACCTAATTCTTTTCTCCTTTTCTGTATTTCTCTACCATTACCAAGAGCTTGTTTTTCAACAATATCAACTTTGTTCTTTTATAAATATAGTGTTGGATTCTTATTTGACTGGACTCTTTATTCTTCACTTTATATTACAGCTTGGAATCTGAACTCCTTTTTCAGATTACTTTTAAAAAGGAGTATTTTTTTTTATTGCTATTTTTGCTATTATTTATTTTTATTTAAAAGGTTGTTTTATTACATTTTGCACTTCGTGTATTGAGAGGAATCTTCATACAGTGATGTAACTTCTCATCCTGTATAGCAAAGCCTTGATGGATGAGAGCCTCAGTGGCATCCTCTGGCAGTTGTGAAAAATTAATAAAAGCAACTAATTTTCTAAATGGATTTGTAACTTTAACATCAGTCTCTTAAATAAATGGAAGTGTAGGAAAATAATGCTGACAAGGGTGTAGGAGGGATTTTCTTTGAAGTGTCTCCTTTGTCTCTTCAGCAGTATCCATTGATAAGAGTAGATGTCTGGCCTCACCAGGTTGAGAAGGCAGACTTGAAACTTTGACAAGCCAATTTTTTTTTTCTCCTCTAATTTACTAAGAATCGTGTAATTCCATGCCATGCTTACATGGTTCCCAACTTTCTCTGTCAAAAGTGACTCTAAACAAATTCTGATAAGTTGCTGGAAATCCTGTGTCCTGCTCTATTTCCTGAAAAGTATTTAAGTATTACCAAATGAGGCCAAATTATGTCTTCAGATGTGTGCTGCCTAAGTAATCTGCTAGATTAACTCTGCATTTATAGTGCAGCAGAGTTTTATTTCTTACAATAAGCTAACCAATTGTGACTCTGTATTTACAGTCTGTCTGAGGGAATGATTCATTAATTTACATCTGTTTATGAGAAGGTAGGAGTCTCATGTTGAATATGTTTTCATCTTTCTTTCTAAGGCAACATCAATTGCAAAATATAATCTAGCAGAACAGAATTTCTCCTACTTTTTTCCTGATGACCCTCCCACATTTGTCTTCAGTCCTGCAAGCAGACGACGAGGGAGACCTCCAAAGAGGGCATCCATTAGTCATGTAAGTGATGACAACGTTTTTAACTCTTTGAACTTCCAGAGCAGTTGGAGTTCAATTTGGTGTGGTTTTTTTGTTGGTTTTGTTTTCTTTGGAAATGATTTGGGAAACATAATGTAATCACTATTGAAATAGGTTGTTTATATTTAAATATGGGATTTAATCTCTTTTATCAGCTTATCTTCTCGTCTTTCTTATCTCTGTACTTCGAGCAAGATCCTAAGTTTTCAGTATGTTGTTAAGTCATATATTTTTCTGGACATTGTTAAAAAATAAGCTAAAAAATTCTTAATTCCAGCTCTCAGTTGCAGTTATGTCTGTTACCTGTATTTAAACACAGCAAAAGTTTAGTGCTCTAAGCTTGGTTATTTAAAAAGATCTGGAAGAACTTCAACAAGTTGGAAGAATATCTGAGTAGTCCATATGTTTGAAAAACTGTTACATGCCATTTTTGTTGTTTCAGAAGACTGTTACGAAAACAACAGTATCTGTTGCAGATTATTTCACTGCTGATGTTATCTTCTTTCTTTCAACCCCCCCACCCCTCAATTCTCTTTCAGGAGGACAATATTACTGCTAAGCAGAATACCCAAGGAAACAGAAGTAAAGTAGCAAAGGAAAAGACAAGATTTCAGAAGCAAAAAGAAGATATGCAGGCCATGGGTAAGTTGAGATCTTGTGACTAGTAGAACCTGTTCTTACAGGCACAGAGCTGGCCATAATTAGTGTTTTTGAGGTTGTATATTTCAAGGGGAAAATGTAATGAGACTTCATTGAATTCCAGAATGTCACTTCAGTGGTTAGAATTGTTGTTTCCTGATTTTATTTACTTATTTCACTAAATTGTGGGTACGTATGAGGCTTGCAGTCCAACTACATTAGTCTTTTAGAGTGGTGAAGTGAATATTTTTTGCAGAAGCTTAGATTCTGAAAATGCACTGTGTTAACACAGTTAATATTAGGCTAAACATATTTACCTGTAGATGATACTTAATTGGAATGGTAATTAGTAACATTCGTGAATACTCTTAAAAAGAGGAGCTTATAGTACTTTAATATGAAATGGTAGCAAAATTCCAAGAACGTTGGAGAATCAGCCTTCTTGGTGCACAGAAGGCTGTGGGTAATAAGTGTAATTGCTTTTATTTTCTGGATGAGAGTCATGACTGGCATGTCTGATACATAGCTGTGTAAACTATCTAGCCCTTTCTCAGAATTTCACAAGTATGTAAAAAAACAAAAAAAACAAAAAAAACACCTTTTTTCCCCACTGTTAAGCACTTTGGATTAAAAATAAGGGTCTGTTTTTTTCATTGTCATTCACTTGCTTCTATCCTTGCTTATTCAATTAAAATCGTAATCTCATTGATCGCTTTTATTTTTAATTTGTGTGGCAGTTGACAGAGTTGACAGATATTGTCTGTGCACTGAAAGTGGAAGTGTGTGTCCTGCTGTTACTCTACATACAGCTACAAAGAAATCTAGCAGTTACATTCATTACCAATTTTCATCTTGAAGTGTGTAACACAAGTAAAACTTGTACAAAACCCACTGAATTGATAACTGGATTTCAAATGAATTGACTTTTCAGTAATAATTATTTTAAATATTGAAAGATGACTTCTTTAAAGGATTTTGCTATAACAGAAATTGCATGTGTATGCTTTTATTAAGCTGCATTATTCTGTGCATTTGGTGTCAGTCGTCATCTTTTCTTTTTTTGATAGGGGAAAAAAGGTAATGTCTGTATATTCATTAAGAGCAGAGAAATGCAACTTTATTACAACCCTGAAAAAAACATGTATAATATGTAAGCCCTAAAATTCTGATTTTTCTAAAGAACTTTGAAGGGATAGAAATTCTGGTTGGCATAGAAACAATTCAATCTTCAAGACAATATCTTTTTCACATGTTAATTATAAAAAAGATTAATCTATTTAAACACTGTTAATTTTTTTTAACTTTTTATGAAAGAAAAAACTCTGTTTTTTCCCTCCTATATAGCTTTTGAAAAAGCTAGATTAAAACGAGAGAAGGCAAATGCTATAGAAGCCAGAAAAAGAGAGAAAGAAGATAAGGAAAAAAAGAAAGAGGAACTAAAGAAGATTGTGGAAGAAGAAAGGATGAAGAGGAAAGAAGAGAAAGAGAGACTCAAAATAGAGAAGGAGAAAGTAATGTATTTGCACAATATGTGTTTTATGTAGGAACAGGCTATCTAGCTTATTTAGTTTGTTTGCTATCTGTGTCATTTTCCATTAACTGTTTTTAGTTCCTAGAATTGCGCTTTGGAAGAATAGATATTTGTAAGACATAATTGGGAACTGCATTTCTAGATATTTCTGTATTTCATATCGTCAATTCACAAAAATGTGTATTTTGTTCTTACTTGATACTAAATGTAGATTTCCTTGTAGTTTATCTTTGGATGAAAGTTGGTTAAAAAAACAAAACAAAACAAACTTTGTCACTTTATGTGGGATGAAGTTATTTATACTACTAACTTCTACTAAAGCCATATCCAATGCCTATTTTGACAGTCTTTTTTATGGCAACTTTCATGAATGCTTGTATTTTGAATTTTTTTTGTCTGACCTCCATTTAAAAAGCAAAGAAAAAAGTCTAATCCAAGAAAGCATTACTGAAGTTCACTCTCATTTTTCCTAATGCATTCTGTAAGAAGATGATAAACAGATTATTTCATTCTCTTGAAACATGTTCTGGTTTATTTATTTATTTATTTTCCCCACCGTGAGTTAAACTGTAATGAATGATCTCACTGTATCTCTAATACAATTCTGACTTTCTTTAGGAAAGAGAGAAGCTGCGTGAGGAAAAAAGAAAATATGTGGAATACCTGAAACAGTGGAGTAAGCCTAGAGAAGATATGGAGTGTGATGATCTTAAGGTAGGATTGACTTTGGAATGTATCACAAGCTTGTATTTCATAGGGAATCTATCCTGGGAACCCTAATGCAGAGGTAGCTGCAGTCGTGTATGTCCCAGTGGTGATGCTACATAGGCTTATTTCATAGGCTATTCTGAGTGTTACTGTGGAATAGTTTTATTTTGAAGCGCTTATCTTACTGAGTGGTGGGTATTGAATAAGCCTGACTGTTACATATGCAACATGAGTTTGCCTACTGTAAGCCTGAGTTACTTAAAAGATTTATATAATGAAGAAACCATGTTTTTAGATGCAGAAGATAGAAAAGGTATTAGTTCATTACTCCTTGAGGCATGCTCTTGTTTTAAATTCAGCATCTTTCTGGATGATTGTTCAGCCTCGAGAAAAGAAGGCTGCAGGGTGACCTCATTGCAGCCTTTCAGTACCTAAAGGAAGCTACAAACAGGACGGGAATCAACTCTTTGAAAGTGTTGATAACTGCAGGACACAGGGAAATGGCTTTAAGTTGAGGGAGGGGAGATTTCGGTTGGATGTCAGAAGGAAGTTCTTTACAGAGAGAGTGGTGAGGAGCTGGAACGGGCTGCCCAGAGAGGTCGTGGATGCCCTGTCCCTCGAAGTGTTCAAGGCCAGGTTGGATGGGTTCCTGGGCAGCCTGGTCTGGTATTAAATGGGGAAGTTGGTGGCCCTGCATGTGGCAGGGGGGGTTGTAAATTTGTGATCCTTAAAGTCCCTTCCAACTCTGGCCATTTCTGTGATGATACTGGAGATCTATGGAAAATAACAAGAATTTACCTCCCAAAGGTGATTCTTCTAAACAAGATAATAGTGTGGTTGTAATAACAGAGTATTGTCTTATATTATGCATTAACATATGTGCTGTTACAGTTCTGGCAGCAGATAGCAAAAGGAGGCCAAATTGTTGGAAACACAACGATGGGGTTTATTTGAGACTTTCTGGGAAGCACGATGGAAGAAAAGAGGAAAAATGAGATATAATAAAGTAGTAAATGAAGTGATAGCACTTGTTGGGAGGAATATATGAGAACTGAATGTATTTGCAGTTTGAGCTGTATAGGCACTTGAAGATGAGTGGAAACTCCTAGGTTCTATAGGAAGAGAAGAAACTGAAGAAAAGTGAAGGAGATTGTCATGAAGGGAAACTGCAAAACAGTTCTGCTGTTGAAGTTGGAAAAGGCAAGGGGAAAGCTGGGAAAGGATCATCATAATTACAGTAAAAATTGACAAGAATATGAATAAAGTTCAGATGAGGGAATAATAAGAAAGGTCTATCTATAATGCTGCTTCTTGAGAAATACTGTTCTCAAGATACGTGAAGTACTGTGTTCTTTTTAAAGCGTGGTTATCTTCATACTGTGAACTGCCACCTGTGTGGAGAGGAGCCATGCTTTCTGGAAACTGTTTGAATCTGTCTACTAAAAAACATAGGTGAAGACAAATCTTTGAAGACGTGCATCAGGATACCAATTTGAAAGTCAAATAGTTAGACATGGTCATTTGTGAATTCCTGCTAGTGTCTGCTAAGCAATCTTGTTCTATTGCTCTCTATAACTTCCTGAAGGGAGGTTGTAGTGAGCTGGGGGTCGGCCTCTTCTCTCGTGTCATTAGTGATAGGACCAGAGGGAATGGTTTCAAGCTACGGCAGGGGAGATTCAGGCTGGACATGAGGAAGTATTACTTTTCAGAAAGGGTGGTCAGGCACTGGAACGGACTGCCCAGGGAGGTGGTGGAATCACCGAGCCTGGGGGTGTTCAAGGAAAGACTGGATGTTGTGTTGAGGGACATGGTTTAGTAGGAGCTATTGGGAATAGGTGAACGGTTGGACTGGGTGATCTTTTAGGTCTTTTCCAACCTTGGTGATTGTATGATTCTATATGGTTACATCAATTCCCGTTGAAATGTCTTCAGCTTTTGTAACTGCCCAACCAGTGTTTTTTTTTTAATAAAAAAAAAAAAAAAAAAAAAAGCAAATGCTGAACACTCCGTCATTAGACACAACATTGTGTCTAGCACTAATCCTAGTGCTAAATGGCTGTGCTTTTTAGATGCATGTCTTGAGTTTTTGTTTGTTTGTCTTTGCAAGCAGTGATGAGTGACTTCTTAAGAAAATGTTTATTTTTGCTTGTCTGGACAGTTCTGTAAAACTTTAATTCAAAACTCTTATGGAATAGTACTGACTTAAAAGAAATATCTTGACACCCAACCTTCTTAACCTGTCGTGGAATTGAGTTCCTTTAAAATGAAGTCAAAAGTTGTGTTGATGTTTATGAAGTAGAACATTTTGGTATCTCAAAAGATGTATAACCAGGTTAAGTGCTGTTTTGTTTAAGCTACAGATGCTACAGAAATGCTGTTGTGGTAAGAGATTTTGTTTGTGAAATACAAACAACAACAACAAGCCCTACAGATATGATCCTTGGAATCATAGACTGGTTTTAATCAGCTGTGTATTCTGCAGGGACCAAACACAATATTAACATATTGCATTTGGATTGTAGGAACTTCCAGTTCCAATGCCAGTGAAGACAAGACTTCCTCCTGAGATCTTTGGTGATGCTTTGATGGTTTTGGAGTTTTTATATGCTTTTGGGGAACTCTTTGATCTTCAAGATGAATTTCCTGAAGGAGTGACTTTAGGCAAGTTGTCATTTATGTGGCAAAATGCCTCATTTTTGTGGTGTCCTTCTAACAAGCATTTTAGATGCACCATGATACCGCTGCTACAGAATTGTCTGTGCAGCTTCAATATAGCAGTGCTTATACATGCACATCTATCAGTTTTTGCAATGTTTATAAAAATCAATTTCAATATAAAAGCTGTTTGCTGCAAATGTCTCCTTGTGCTTTCTTGATATGTAACTGCAAGAGTAAAATAAACTTTGCTTTGTCAGTGCTTCCTGACAGTATTACTGTAGGAATATTTGTGGTAAATTATAGGAAGGTAACTTTTTTTTTTTATCATACCTAAAGGATAAATGTTTGATTTTTTTTTTTTTCAATTCTTCAGTACATAATTGTTTTCCAACTTTGTGGCAAAAGTGACACTTCTTAAACTTTATTCACAGAAGTTTTAGAGGAAGCTCTTGTAGGAAATGACACTGAAGGCCCACTATGTGAATTGCTGTTTTTCTTCCTGACTGCCATCTTTCAGGCAATGGCCGAAGAGGAAGAAGAAGTGGCCAAAGATCAAATAGCTGATGCTGAGACCAAAGGTCAGATCCTTAATTTTACTGCTGAAAAACTGATTGCACTGGAATTAACTTTAAACTGCATGATTTGTGTCATTTCCTTGCTTAACTTTGTCTTATTGTGCATGGATATTGTATGCAAATGGTCTTGTTTTTTCACTTTTATCTGCATTTAAAACGTTGAGCATGGAGAGTGGGTGCTGGGGGAAGTTCAGATGAAACAAGCTTACTGTTACTGCGTTTGTATCCAGCAAAGCATAGTAAGCGTTTAACAGCACTGCTTATGTTAAGGAAGTGAAGGAAAGTTGTCTACTTTCCTTCTCCTTCTCCTTCAGCACTATTAGTTGTTTCTCCTGAGGGTGAGGAAAAGAGATGCTTTCCCAAATCTTTTTGAAGGACTTCAACTAGAAAGAAAAATCTGGACCTAATTAGATTAAAAACTAAGACTTTCCACCACAACTGTAATGAAGAATTTCATATTCATTCTCCTTCAAGTCATACAAGTGTATATCTGCAGTTACCAGATGCTACTTTGTTTCTGTAGCATTCCAGTAAAGCTCACTGTCACTCTGCCCTTGGGCTTCACGGTAAGGCTGAAGCTGCACACGTTTCTACAGGAGCTCCGAATGCAGTTCCTCAGAACTTGTTCCAAACTTACACACTGAACAACATTTTGTACGTGTCTTCATCTTCAGTAGACTGCTTTTGTGTTCAGGCTGTTCAGTGATTCAGCTGGTCTGTGAATGCTCTTGTAAGTACAGCAGTCTGTAGAATAGGCCTTAGATCTGTTGTTGCTACGCACGGTGCTTTCCAGGGGTTTTTCAGTAACACAGACTGAAAGTATTCTGTTTATGCCCTTGCAAGGTGCTTCTCCCTTATTTGTATAAGTTTGGCTATTTATAAAGCCTTGCTGTGAATCAGGGAGCTGATCCTACCTCATTGTTATGCTTGTTCCCTATCTAGTGACCTTCTCTCAAAAAATGCGTAAATGAGGAGGCAGGAAGAAGTGTCATACTTAGGAACCTTGAAAATATTATAAGATGCAACTGTCATGTGTACTTCCTGTGAGGTCTAAAACAACTTGCAATTCTTAGGCTTCATTCAGTGCTTGCTGGGAAGGATGACAGCCACACTGTTGTTTACCTTTGTGTCCTTTCTCTGTGGACTGAGAAATTTGATTAAGGAGAAACTTCATCCTTCCTGCTAGTGTGAATGTCATTAGAGTTAGGAATAGAAGAGCACTTCCTGTTTAATTTGACGATTCCTTTAGCACTCCCTGTGAAGACATGGTACTTTCTGCTTGTGTCTGATCTGTAAAATATCTTTCTGAAAAACATGGAATGCTATCTTCAGCAATAGAAGCTGCTGTTGTTAATTGAATTCAGTTACAGATGAGATGCAGGGTTAAAAATTTGGACTACATAATAATTACAGTTGACTCTGACAGTTATCTTATAAAGAATTTAACAAGTCTAAGTACTGAGAGAGAACACTGCTAGGGCAATATAATCAGGGGTTCCATTATTGGGTAATCATAGAACAGTTGATGACTGATTAGATTCTTTAGTTGATTAGAAATAACAATCTAACTACCATGTTTTAATTTCACTACATGAGGGTAACAATTGCAAAAATATGTTGTTCGTTTCTAGTTTGGGAAAGTTATGGGCAAGGCAGTTTGTCCGTTATATTTATTCTACTTCAATGTAAAGCCTTTTTTATTATTTATTTTTTATTATTTATTTTTTATTATTTATTTTT
>NW_024962250.1:19003141-19060492 GCF_019238085.1 Lagopus leucura | reverse complement strand
ATGTTCTCATCTTTGTAATTCTGGCTAACCAAGCTAGTAGTAGTCAGCCTGAGTGTTAGCTCTGTTAAATTCTCTAGGGATGGTGTTTTCTTTTGCAGAAACTCTAAGAGTATAGGGCTTTGGCGTGTAGTACTTTTTCAAATGGTGGCATACAGATAAGGTGAGAGTGAAAAATGAAGAGATTAATTTTGTAATGTCTAGGTGGCAGTTCTCAAATGATATAATCCACAGTAGTTTTGCTTGATTTGCTTTTTATGTAGTCTTAGTTCGGAATTGTGGCTCTGTTCAGTTGGTGATTTTGAAATTGCTTAATGATTACAGTGAATTAAGTGAAATTATTCAAACAGCATGCAGTGCTGGAAAGAAAGATGTCAACCCTCTGGAGAAATACCTCTAAGTGCTAAGGAAACTTTTTTCTAAGAAACAGGAACTTTGCTGTTTCTGCCTTTCAGTTCCTCTGCTTTCTTGGTCAGTTTGCGAACTTGTGATTTCTTTATTAAGTGTAGATGCTTCTTGTAGGTTTCTTGTTGATATCTTAGTAATGGCATCTGTGCAGATCAGTCAGTTTATCTCTAAGTTGCATATTAAAAGTGCAGAGTGAATAGTGATAACCAGCGTCAAAAAGTTTGACTTGTTTTGGTGGTCTTATCTAAATGATAATAGGAATTAACAGTTCATTTGAGGAAGCAAAATACAGGTGTTCTTGCATTGTCTATTTTTGCTTTCAAGTGTGTATCCTAATTTGTTTCCACTGCTTTTAATGTTGCTATTGTGCATGTCTTGTGCATTGCAGTTGCTCTAGCAGCTTACGTGTATAGGGAGAGCAGCGTGTAGCATGTGGTGCATGTCCTTAGCTTTTAGTTGCATTTAAAGATATATTACTTCTGATTTGGAATTGATTTGTAAATATCGGGCCTCTTCGCTTTGTCTGCAACTTTAAACAATGGCTTGCTTTCCTCCCTTCCGCAGTACAAGTTTTTACTTGCACTAGAATAAAGTGTTTATTTCTTAAAGATTTAACAGAGGCTTTGGATGAAGATGCAGACCCCACAAAATCTGCACTGTCTGCAGTTGCAACTTTGGCAGCTGCATGGCCCCAGTTACATCAGGGTATGTGTGGGTTTCACTTCTTGTTTTGTTATTGTTCTTATTTTACTCTGTATTTTAAAGCATACTTTTTATATTTATGTGTGTGTAAATGTCTATGTAAAATAACTGTTTATTCTTCTTAACTGTAGGCTGCAATTTGAAAAATTTGGATCTTGATAGCTGCACGCTTTCTGAGATTCTCAGACTTCACATTCTAGCATCAGGTGCTGATGTAACATCAGCCAATGCGAAATACCGCTACCAGAAACGAGGAGGGTTTGATGCTACTGATGATGCTTGCATGGAGCTGCGATTAAGTAATCCTGGGCTCTTGAAGAAACTTTCAAGTACCTCAGTGTATGATTTGTTGCCAGGTAATGAAAAAGAATAAATGTTAGAGATTATCTGACTACTTGTCATGTAGTTTTTGTCGAAGTAATTCAGTGCATCTTTATAAAAGAGGAGGGGTGTTTATGAGTTGTGTGATGAAATATAAACGCTTGTCTGAATTTTATTAGGAGAAAAGATGAAGATTCTTCATGCTCTCTGTGGGAAACTTCTGACTTTGGTCTCCACTCGAGATTTCATTGAGGACTCTGTTGATGTACTACGACAGGCAAAACAGGAGTTCAGAGAATTGAAGGCAGAACAGCATCGGAAAGAACGGGAGGCAGCAGCAGCAAGGTAGAACTAGGATACAGGAAGCTAAATGTTATTGACACAAATTAGGCTAGTTCCACAGTTACAAAAGGCGTATGAGAAGCACTGAAATGGCTTATATTTTAGGCTGTGTTCATGAGACCCTGGAGAGTAGTGAATGTTGTGCTTAGCATTATGCTTTCCATGTAAATGTTATTTTTAGATGATGATGTCTGTAAAGGATCAGATTCTAGATCAATTGCCATTGATTTTTCTGTGTTCTTATTACTGCTAGGATACGTAAGAGGAAGGAAGAGAGGTTGAAAGAACAAGAGTTAAAAATGAAAGAGAAACAAGAAAAGCTGAAGGAAGAAGAGCAAAGAAATCCTGCTGTGTCTGTTGGGTATGATATGTGGTATTATTAATGTTTTTTCAACTTAGTATTGTAGAATTAAAAATAAAATTGCTTTCATAAAGTTAATTTAACTTTAATTGTACTCATTAGTCTGTTGAAAGCTTGACAACTTTATAGATGAGAAACTTGAAAAAATGCAATTTGTATTTTTTACATATCTAACTGATTTCAGTACTATGAAGACTTTCTTAAGAGGCCACTGTAGTTTTTATAATTTAAAAAAAAAATAATTGTTTTGATTTGAACTAAAAATGCTGACCTTGCATAACAGTTTATGAATCAAATTTAATAGCACTTTTAAATGCTATGCTGCCCCATATGTTTCCATAAAACTAAGATTTTTGTTCTGATATTGAAACTAAATTTGTATGATTTCAGGTGGTGAGATTCATGCGTATGCAACTGCATGTGATTCTAGGGGAGGGAGGGGAAACCACAACAGAAAACCAAGGAAGCATACACGCAAAACTATATCTTTACCGGCTTGAGGAAGATAGTTAAATAAATCTGCTTGTAAGAGATGAGCATGAGCCAAAGTCAGATTTGTGCTATTTTTCTGAAGCTATAACTGTGGGGTTGGGGGGATGGTAAATAATAGATGTTACATACTGGTGGCTTTATGTAGTTTTCTAAGTCTGATTGTTTGCTGAATGAGGGGAAATATAAACATTTTGTAAAAAGTGCTGTGTGAGGTAACATACAGACATAGATATCTTCAGTCAGAGTCTGATTACCGTAATGCTCTTTAAATGGAAGAGTGAATACCAAAGAGCTGGTTTTAGTATTCAGACATGAAGCTTTGTAGTTTCAACTCAGTGAGTTGCTTTGAGTGTTCTTTTAGTATTAAAATACTATTTATGTTGAAGATATAGTGTTGTACTGTGTGTCGTTCTCTTTCCATTCAGTTTTTAATATATGGTTGGTCAGCTAGTCACATTTTTTATTATTTTATCATACCAGGGAGGAGGAACGAGAGGACCTTGATACCAGTACAGAGAGCAAGGAAACTGAACGTAAAGAGCCAGAAATAGACACAGTGACCGAGGATGAAGAAGAGCTGGGACCAAACAAAAAAGGAAGGAGAGGTAATGCTCTGACCTGAGTTTATGTGGATGCGTGCACATTACATACACAGGCATGCATGCAACTGGGAAGTTCTTCGTTATAATGAACTTAAGAAAATATGAATTTATGTAAATTTATAAAGAAAAAAAAGATCATAAACATAGTGCACTTAGCTGGCCTCTTAAGATCTGTCATCTGTGTGATCTTCCATTTCTTCTCATCTTCCATGCTTGCTGTTTGGATAACAAAAAAAAAAAAACACCACCAAACAAACAAGTTGTTGTTGCCTGACAAACAATTACAGTTAATATACCTCAGTGACCTTGTAAGAATCTAATCTAACAGGCTATTATGTAGTTTTCATTCTTTTTGTTAGAAGTCTGCAAAAACAACAGGTATTTCAAAAGAAAACACTACACTGATTTATTTTAGCTAAAGAAAGAATTTATGGGTATGGTTATCACTCTTCCTTTTCCTTTTAGGAAGGAGAGGGCAAAATGGATTTAAAGAATTTACAAGACAAGAAGATACTTCTGAAAAGAGTGAACCTCTTACTGCTGAAGATGAGGAAGCTTTAAAACAGGAGCAACAAAAGAAAGAGAAGGAACTATTAGAAAAGATACAGAATGCAACTGCCTGCACAAATATTACTCCCTTAGGTCGTGACCGTTTGTACCGACGCTACTGGATTTTCCCCTCAGTTCCTGGATTGTTTATAGAAGAGGACTATTCTGGTCTCACAGAAGACATGTTGTTGCCTCGAACCTCTTCCTTTCAGAATAGTGTACAGTCTTGCACAAATGAACCTCAGGTATTCAGTAAAACTGGAGAGTCTTTGAAATCTTCTGAATCTACCTCCAATGTTGACCAAGATTCACACAACAGTGTTGTTGTAGAGGTGCCAAGGCCAGTATATAAACCAAACCGCTGGTGCTTTTACAGTTCTCGGGAACAACTGGACCAACTTCTAGAGGCTCTCAATTCCCGAGGACATAGGGAGAGTGCCTTAAAAGAAACTCTTTTACAAGAGAAAAATAGAATTTATGAACAACTAAGCAGTTTTCCTGTGGAAAAATTCCATATTCCAGGTAAAGGAAGAGTTCCTGGTCTTAACTTACTTCCACAGTTGGAATTGCTATATAATATTTAGAACCTTCTAAGTTTTATTTAATTTTAAATAATTCCTGAGAACCAGAAATTGTTTTTCAACACTGTTTCACTCTATGGAAAACATGTTTGTATTGTTTTTTTATTTTTTGCTTATGGAGAATTCATGTGTGCTAAAAAGCAGTGGTTTCTTTTTTTCTGTCTGCTTAGTGACTTAAACATTGGGAGAAGATTAATTTGGGGTTAGATTAATATCTGTTAAAGGTAAATCATAGCATTGATCAACCGATATCTCCATTTCCAGTGTATTGAAAGGAAAGATGAGATACAACACTGGAGATGAAAACTTCACAAAAGGAGGCAATTATTTTTGGTTCATTTTTTGAGTAGGTGGGATATGCAGTTCCACATTTTGATAATTCATGAAAAAAGCTTTTGCTGACCTGAGTATTGTGAACAAGGAAAAAATAGCATGTTTGAGAGTCATACCAAAACCTTTGGGAATAATGAAAGAGTGGTTTTAGCTGCATTGGTTGTTAGGTGGGTTTAACATCAGTGCTGTGATGGGATGGTGTTTTGTTTTTTTTTTTTTTTGGAGGCTTTTTTTTTTTTGGGGGGGGGAGGGATTCTTTAGTTTGTTTTGTCATCTCTCCTTTGGCAAATGCTCACTACAAGAAGAGGAAGCAGATCAGTAATGGGTTTCAGAGTGTAGATGTGTGCACTTGAGTGTTGTAGAAATTCACCTTGTGACTTCCTCAACAGCAGCTTTAAGGCACTTTTTATCAAATGCCCCTAAGTTTTTCCATATTCCTCCTCATCACTGCATTGAGTGAATTTAAGGTAAATCCTCTGAAAAGATGTTTGCCACTTACACAAATTTATGAAGTTTAATTTAGAATCTGTGCGTCTTTTCAGTCAGTATAGTCCATTCCCCTGGCATCTTACCTGTTTGATTTTACAGGTTAGTTTGTTAAAAGGAACTGTAACTTGTTCTCTCAGTTTCTGTGACTTGACAGTTGCACAGGTATGCTTTAAATGTGGTGATAAAGATCCATGCACAAAGAGGAAATGAATTATGCTTATCCAGCGGAGTAAGGATAGTACAAATACAGGAAATACTGAGAGTATGAATTGTTTTTTCTCTTGTATTCTTAGCAGAGTTGTTATTGATTGAGTGCTTTCAAAAGCAGTAGATAATTTTAAAAGTCATTCTTTTGTCTTTGGCAAGAATTTTTCATCCTATGTGTTGAGATGCACAGATGCTGGTCTTTTAGATCTTCTCTTACCAGGATGCTGTTTGACTGGAGTAGTGTGGAGATGTTGGCATTGACAAGTGTTGCTGTAGGAGGGGAGTTCTGAACCTGTGCGTTGAGTTTGTTCTGCCTTGTGCTGCCTCTGCTCCCTCCACTGCCGGCTTCTTGAAGGAACCAACTCCCCTAACAGAAAGCTATTTGGTATTATTGCAGACAAACCTCAAAGTGACATTAGACCTCCTCCTCCAGTACGGGGAAGGATGCAGAATGCCCATGATGCATCCCAAATATCTGCAGAAAAGCAACTTGAAATGAGACTCAGAGACTTTCTTTTGGACATTGAAGACAGGATCTACCAAGGAACATTGGGAGCTATTAAGGTATTTTTGAACTGTAGAGCACCTAGGAGCACAGTGGTGCCATCAAGTCTGTAACTCAAATGAGAACTCCTGTGTGCTGTGGTTTTTACTGACACTGTAATTAAACTAAGTGTAGACAGTAATTGGCACTAAAAGTTTGTTGTTCTTTGGAAACATATGATTTGTATGTTTGCTTCAGGTTACAGACAGGCAGTCTTGGAGAGCAGCCTTAGAACATGGGCGGTATGAATTTCTAAATGATGAAAATAAAGAAAATGGTATAATTAAAACTGTGAATGAAGAATCTGAAGAAATGGAAACTGATGACCAAGATAAGTTTATTGTTAAAGACCGGTAAGAACTAGAATTTAAACAGCTCTTCTATTTGATCTTTCTACCAGTACTCCAATTTTTCACATTCAGACTTTTTACTCTCCATTTCTATAACTTGGTATTTTTCAACAGATACATTTTAAGATTTGAGTTGTAAAGTGTGTTATTTCTGCATTGCTTTGTTGTGTAAACTATGCTGTCCTATTGCTAACAGGTGTCTTAGTTTTATTTTGACAACTCTTACGAACAGCTGATGAATTCATTTCAATATCACTTAAAATACAGGGAAAAACGATTCTGCCAATATGTTTTGTTTTCCAGAATAAAAACTCTGCTTTAGAGTATTTAAAATGGACAATGGTAGTAGTGATTGTCAGCTGAACTGTACAGTGTACCTCTTCATGAGTTACACAGCCATGATTACAACTGGCCATGGTCTGAATTTGCCTTTAGCACTGCAGCAAAACAGTGATATCATCGTGTAACTTTAACAATGCTAATCCTATTGTAGAACAAACTTCAACCTCAAATCATAGTCTTACAACTACAAAATGTTTTCTTTTTTTCTAAACAATCTTCTGGGAAAGATTAGAGACTTTCACTGAATTGATGTTTGTTGTAAAGCAATGGAGGCTAGGACTTTTCTGTGAATATTTGTAAATATTTTAGTCTCAGAAATTGCTTTCTTTGCAGAAATCGAGATTAATTTCTTTAATCTCAAGATTAAAGAAACCTTTAAGATGTTTTTTCATATTTATTAAGTAAATATTGAAATATTGCAAGGGAATAAGATTCATTGGATGCAGGCTAACATAGTGTTTGCTTGTGCATTTTGCAATGAAATGTTCTTTTTATGAGAACACCATTTGTGGATAGAATTTTGAATCCGGAATTGAATATTGGAATTTAAGTTTTAAGATTCTTTAAGACTTTTCCTGTTCTAATCCAGCGAATTGAAATAGTATTTTAAAACAAGACTCTGCTTCTGAATGAGTTCTCCAGTTGTGTAGAGAATAGGTAGGGTCATCAGCATTGTGTCAATGGCATGTTTTACAGATGCTTGCTTTCTAAGAATTGCAGTGGGGAAATATTCCTCTGTTTTAATGCAGCAAGAAGCTGGAATTTGCCTGTCCCCAGTTACCCTGGGCACTTGCTTCATTTGCTGATTCTCTGTTCAACTGCAGAAGCTTGTTGCTTTGTTTTTGGCACTTGATACTGATTCCATCAAAATTTCTGAATTGCTGGTAGTCTAATGTTAAAGTCTTGCATATTCATGCAGACTATAGGATTCTGGAATCGTGCGACAGATTCCTTTTGATGCTGAGCTTTTAATCCACCCAGAGCAAGTGACATCTCATTAAGACTGTGGGGTATGACTAGTGAAATGCAAATAAGTATGCAGCTTTTTTCTGCTTGCTTTCAGGCTCTCTAAATGTGTGTGAGTGCAAAATATAGTTAACAGCTTTTAAGTGTGAAGTAAGAAAAAGGGATAACCAAAAGCATTGCACATCCGTCAGAATAAAGCACAATCTAGACGCTCTTTATTAGTTGGTTGTTTTTTCTGTTATTGTTTGGTTGTGTTTTTTTTTTTTTAATAACCTCAAATAGAAGCTGAGTTTTATTTTCGTTAGTGTAAGTTGGCCTCCTACGCTATACTTAATGCTTGTGGCTGGGAAAGATTAACTATGCTTTGAAATGATTGCTTAGTCTTTGTTCAAAAAAGAAGGCTGTTTGTTGGAAACATGACTTTATTGTTATTGAGAAATGTTATTTATTATTAAAAGCGTTATAAATAAAACCCGCAGAACTCTACATCCACAGCACGTCCCTTTCAAGGCATTGTGTTCTGTTGCATTCAGCAGAGTTGCTGAAGCCAGGATCTTAGGTGCTCTGTGTTCTGAGGCTGAAACTTCTACAAATCCTGAGGGAAAGGCATATGCTTAAAGTGAAATAGAGGCTTAGTTTCTGATTTCGTCTCTGTCGCTGAAACTAAGTTCATTTGTTCATACTTAACTTATAAAAAGATACTTTGCATAATGAAAATATTACGAATATGTATAAGTATCTTGCTATGGGTGTTGAGCATTTTGATTTTTATTTCTAATTTCTTTTTCTTAAATTTAAAAAAATATGAGACTACTCTGTAGAAGTTCATCATAAAATAGCTGATGAAATCCTCTGGAAATCTTAATGATTTGTTACAAAACTTAGCATCCACACTTCTTGAAATTTAGTTATTTTTGTTACATAAGGATGATTTATCTTAATTAGCTAAACTAATTAGCAAACCAGAGGACTGGTATGACTAATCGCATCTGAGCAGTATCTATTCATGTCCTTATTCTATGCATACAAATTAGGTTAAAAAATGTAATCTCTTGTGGATGCAGACTTAAGCAACTATCTGTGGTGTTGAGTTGAAAGTATGTTAAAAATGTGTTTAATACATTATTATTTTAGGCTCATTGGATTGAAAACTGAAGCTCCAAGTGCTGCATCAACAAGTACAAGTACTCCTCAGCCAGTTAATAATGTGGTCCACTGCTTAGCATCTGCACTGCTTCAGATAGAACAAGGAATTGAGCGCAGATTTCTCAAAGCACCTCTTGGTAAGCTTTCAGGATTGAAACTATGTCTCCAGTTTGGTGTAAGGTGTTCTTTCATCTTTGTTTTTTTCCCAATGCTTCCCTCTGAAACATGCAGTCTTGTGAAAGATGCAAATAGCTGACTTATTGCTGTATGGGAGATGAGCCATACCCTTAGGCAGCAGTGAGTGAGCTTCCTTTGGGGATATAATCCAGCCTTGCTGTTGAGAGCAGTATGTCATGCAACTTTACCATGAGTTCATTTTATGTGTTTAGGTTGTAAAAGCCTATCTTCCTTTATATACTGTTTCAGTGAAAACAGCGTGGCCCCAGTTTTATGTAGAGCACCTGGTTTAGCAATAACAGAATATTTACGAAACTTAGTTCAAACCACAAACTCTCAGATTCTCAAATCCTGTATTTATGCTCAGAAACGAAAAGTTGGAGAAAAATCAAAACGCAACTATAGCTTGACTTGAATTCATCTGATGTGCTCTAGTGGTGAAAGACAGATTATGAAGTTTGTATGGTGGCTGTGTTTTTCAGTATTTGGAATCCTTATCTGGGTCCTTTTTCAGTTCAGGACTGAAAGGATCAGGAGATGTGCATCGTTCCTGAGGCAGCCATCCCAGCAAGCCTCCTGTTGTTGTACTGGGGAGTGCTTTGTGCCCCAGCTGAGCTAGTTTAGTTCTTACATCTTTAGGGCTTTTGCAGGGTTACCAATGTAACACAGATGCTGTGATTGCACACAAAGTCCTTAGATTCTGACAGACTTTGCTGCAACAGTTCAAGATGTTCATACACCAGAATCTGTATTTTCACTAGACATTGGTGCCCTGTGGCACAGTTGATCTAAACTGACCCCAAACTGCTTGTGTGTCTCTGCTGCTCATGCATGGAGCCTCAAGTCTTAATATCAGTTGCTGCTGAAAGTGAGTTTGAGCTGGAATTATCGCCAGAAAATCTGACGGTGTTACCTTCCACAAACTTTTGTTTTCAGTGTGACTATGTCCAGAAGAAGAAAATGCCGCACATGATAGAGATCAAAATGTAGAGCATTAAACTACTTCTACTTCATTAAGTGCTTGGTCAACTCAGTGTGTCCTGGCTTTTCAAGCCCAACATGATGTAACTTGTTTTGAGTGAGCTGGATGCAGTTAGTTACAGCACATCCAGAATTTGTCACTTACTCTGCGTGTGTGGGTTGTAAATATGTCGTGCATTGTAGGGTTCCATTTCCAAACTGCCTCTGAGTATTTTGGCAATAGCATTTTGCTGATAGCTGCAAATATGCTGCAGTCCATACTGAAGGGAAAAAATGACTGTTGGTTATAGATTGAGCATCTTGAGTTGAATGGAAAGGACTAATAGGCAAAAGTATCCCTGCTAAAGACTTCCATTACTTCAGTCTTCATTGTGTTTTTTTCAGGGGTTCCAGCTCTACTGTAGTCTAATGATGATAGTTGTTTTTGTCCATCCTTTTGATGATGATGGTGCAGCTGTTGTTTCTAACTGGGGAATCTTCTTTTCCTTTAGAGACCTTATACAGTATGGTAGAAAAGGTATGCAGGGAAAGCAGTCTTACACCATCTACATGTCTTAAATGCCATATTTGTTTATACTAACATACTGCCTGAGGGTTTCTTCTGCTTTGAGGTAACTGTAATGTATGGGATAACATGTGTAGTTCAGGGAGCAGGAAGGGATCCCAGGCTTTGTTCTGGCTTTGTAGTTTTGCATTAAGCTACAGTGTCAGGTTCCCTTTTCATTGTTTCACCTTTGTGCGAAGCATCTCGTATTTTTTTGATTGTGTAATGATGTTCTCCTAATAGGAGATAAGTGTGAATGGAAGCAAGTTTTTACTTCTTTCCTTAGAGGATTCTTTGAACAGCTCTGTAGTAAAGGAGACCTGAAACACGTACTATTTCGTAATGGAGTTTATGACTTTTAGGCAGTTCCATGAAAGATGTTGTGAAATGAGATATTTTGGACATGACTAGAAGGTGGACCTGGTAAGGATCAAGGAAAACTGTGTGCTAGAGAGGTGACTGGCAAATGTAGGCATTTCTGAGCATCAGGCATCAATTCTGGATGCTGCCTTTTCTGAATATAACCTTTCAGTATTTCAGATATGTTTAGGAAAATGAAAAAGTAAACCAAAACTTGCAAATTCTTATATTCAGCTTGAACTCCTTACTTGGAAACAATGTCTTTTTGTGTTACCAGAGCAAGTTCTGTTTCTTAGTATAGAAAGTACTAGGAACTAAGTACTAGTACTTGGCTAGGAAGTAGCCAGGAGTATTCTGAGGACAGCAATTAATTTTCAGTTTACAAACAGGTGGTTTTTGTAGGCTTTTTTGTTACCTGCTCTTATGCAGATCAGTGTCTATATGCTTTTTTTTTTTCTAATGGGACATTTTGTAATAGTTGTTCTAACTTTAGAAGTTGAAACTCAGCAAAGTACTGTGCAGAGCCATCTTTCTGGGCAAACAATTAAGTTTTTTTTTAAGTTTTTTTTTTTTTTTACTGAAGTAAAAAACATGGCAAGGCAAGCAAGTGCCATGAATTCTGCTTTGGTAGCAGGGCAGGAGAGCACTTTTGGTAAAAGGATTACCATTGCATTTCTGCAAACCTTGTTCTGTCTTCGTTATTTTAGCTATTGCTTTTGCTGTGTCATTTCTTTTCCTCTCTGGCCCCTCACCCCTTTACATGATTTGCTCTGCTTACATTAGGAATTGAAGCCACACTTAAATTTTTAGTTTTCATTCTATTTACAGCTCGTACTGAAGACAGGCAGTGAAATTCACTGTCACCAGCAAGTTTATCCTGGTGGCCTCCAGGGTGCAGAGCAGACAAAGGGACCCAGCAGAGTAATAAAAGGACCAGCTGCTCCTCTTTGGTCTGTCTTTGTTCTAAGTCTTTATCAGGCATCCGAGAGCCTTGCTGGTGATTCTGATAAGTTTAGAATTGAGGTGCATGCCAAATATTCAAGTTGAAGAGCGAGAAAAGACTGACAGAGAAGATAGCAATGCAAAAGGAGATCTAGAAACTCCAGAAACAGCACTCTGCCTTGCAGAAATGCTAGATAGCTGTTAATCTTCTGTGCTTTGGTGATAAAACTTAGCAGTTCGTTACTTGAATTGTAATGTATCATTTTTAAATTATGAATGGTGATTTAGAAATCCTTTCGTTACGCACTATGAAAATTTTGGTTTTCTTTGTTCAGTACAGTCCTAGGTAGCATTTAGGGATAATGGGGGGGGGGGAAAGAAATGGGGGGAAGGAGGAGAGTGCAGGTTTCATTATACGCTTCTCCTGCAGAATTATGCACTAAAAATGTAATAAAAGCAATTTCTTTTTTATTTTCCCTGAAATGTAAGCTGTTTAATGGAAACTCTGAAACATCACTTCTCAAAAAAAATGTTTAAGGGAGGAAATATTAGTTATTTTGTTTTGAATTTTGCTGTTTTTTCTTAGTATGAGTTACCTTACATTTCAAAATACTTTTTGTAGAGAAGTCTCATTCCTGTGACAGAGATGTGAAAATTGAAATTAAAAACGAACTGATTTGGTCACCCTGGCATCCAGTGAGGCGATCCAGAGAAAAGCCTCTGCTTTCTGCACTAGTGCAGGAATACAGGCTTGAAACATCTTTCATGTACAATACAGATTTCCATACATTTCTAATTCATGGAAGCACCTTGGTGATCGATACTGGGAACAGTTTATGTCCTTTTTAACTTGTGCTTTTTGCTTCCTTTTGTTCATCTGTGTTGCATTCTTTTCTAGAGTTCGATTATTTTAATTTCCTCTACTTTCAAAGTTGTTTCCTTTTCTGTTTATAACTGTCCTCACCATAACAGTATCAGATATCTTCTAGCAAAGGACTGGAAGAGGATTTGTATATATGGACGTTTACTCTTGTGCTTTCATTACTTCCCTGCAGAGTTTCATGTGTAGAGTCAGAGAAGGTGGAGCTTTTTTTTTTTTTTTTTTTTTTTTTTTTTTTTTTTTTCCGTGATGAAAATGGTCTTATTTGCTCTTCAGAGAAGACAGTCAAAGAAGATATCTTGCATTTGGATCAGATTGGGCTTACTATGGCCCTTCTTGGAAGAGTAACTTCATTATTTAGCTCTAAAGAATGTGCCTTCATGCAAATACCTTGTCTGTCCAAATGAAATGACCAAGTTAAGCTAATTTTCTTGGTCTTTGCCAACCGTGGCCACGAAATAGCTACATTTTTGAGATGTTAGAAGGCATAAACCAGACAAGTTGTCTGCTGAGAAAGAAACTTTTGGGCAGTAAGATGTTTTATAGCCATTGTTACCAGAGGTGGACACAAAGGTAAGGTGGGATAGACTTAAAGAGCTTTAAGACTGTATTTGCTAGTAGTGGGAGTCAAAGTGAATCCTGAGTTACACAATTACTCCTTGCACATTATTCTTTTACCCTTTCCTGCCTGTCGTCTTTTATATGCATGTGGTAACCACTGTTCTATTTACATTTTTAGACTATGCAACTATGGATAATATGAATTAATATTAAAAAACAAAACAAAACCGACAACAAAAGACCACACTTTAAAAAAAAAAGAAGTATTTGAAATAACTGTATGACTTTAATGTTAGGTAAAGCAGAAGATAATAAAAGGAGCCACAGGGGGTATAAAAAGAGGAAGAAAGTGGAAGACGAGACTAGTCAGAGAGATGGTAAATTTTAAATGTTTACTTGTAATGCTAAGAATTAGCAAATATTGAATATTTTTCAGTTTTCTTTTCCCATCCTTTTGTGTAGTCAGTTCCTTATACTGAAGGACTTGCCATGTAAATACTGAAGTATAAATGTTATTGAAAGTAATTCAAATACAGATCAAAGGTTTAAAAAACAAAATTCTGCACCCAGAGATAAGGAACTGTATTTTCTTTTTATTATGTTCACATAATCCTTCCACCCCCCTCCATTTTTAATGCCTCTTCTTATTTTTCCTTTTTTTTTTCCTTCCCTTTTGGAAACCTTGCAGCATTGTGCCACTGCATATCCTTTCTAAAAATACTGAGATGGAAAACCCTTCCCTGAACTTAATTAGCTATTGATAGATGAATGCATAGATCTGTCAAACAACTTCATTTGCATTGTAGCAAGGCTTGGACGGCTTAGTTTGCTGAGAGGTGTCCCACTGAGCAATGTAGAGCTGCTCTGACACAAAGGAAGAGGCCGTTTTTCCCTCTGAGTTAGCCATATAAGTGAGAAAGATGATAAATGGAAGAAAAAAGCGTTACTTGTGTTTTACAAGTTGGGAACTGAAGCAGTGGGTGCCATTTGGCATGTTCCTTTCAGCAGCAGGGTGTGTTTAAACAGGCAGTGGTCAGTAATTGATCTCTGCAATACAACAGAGCAGTAAGTTTTGCAGTTATGCAGTGCATGTATTTGTTGTGTTGTGTGATGGACTCTATTGATGAGCCAATCCAGGTTAAAAATAGCTGCCAGTGAAAATGTAATGATGTTCAGGCTGCCAGTGGAAGCAAAAGAAGTGCTTGCCAAAATGTACATACACTCAAGAAGAATTGTGTTTGCCAGAATCATGCTGTGGCAGAATTGAGAACTGAGTTGGGTTTCAAATTCTAGTGTGGTGTCCTGACAAGCAGTTTGAATGTTCCTGCTGAATTTTAAATAATACATTGAGAGCTTTACTGCAAGTGGAGCTTGCCTGCTATGCATAGGAAGAATGAATTTGAGAAAGGAAGCCTTGAGGATGAAGTAGAAATACTAAGAAATTCAGATTTGCATTTGTAGTTCAAAAGTGACTAAATGTTATTTATGAAACTGTGCTGCCTGTTTATCCTTTGCCTTTGCTCATTGTTTCTCTTGTGCTGCTTGCTGCTAATGCAAATATATGCAAGATTAGGCAAATCCTGGCAGACAGTAGACGAGAAGGCAGAAAGGCCTTGCCAGCGAAGTAATTAGTCTCATTTTTGTTCTTTCATTTTATCTGTTACTAGATGTTTTTATTTTCCTGTTTTAGAGGAGAAGCCATTTGGCAGACAGCTAGATTGCAAGCCATTCCTGTGCCCACTGTGATTAGTAGAGCAGGCAAGGTAGCATTTTTTTTACTTAAGTACATTGTTAATGAGCTGGAGATCACAGTAATAACTGCAATGTCAATTTTAGAAGGGACATCTTTAGAAATTTCTATAATTAAAAGTACTGCTTTTTTCTTCTTGATTTAGAATATGAGAAATAGCTTTCAATACTCAAATTTCTTTTCTGCATAGCAGCAGCATTGCGGGGTGTAATTCATACTTTTTTTTTTTTTTTACCTCCTCAAACAGTCTATTTGCTTCTGCAATTCCCAGCTGCTCATTCCTGTTCTGTACCTCTCCTTTCACTGTTCTGTACTGCTCCTTTCACTGTTCTGTGGGACCACTTCAGTGGCCTGAATTGAAAACCAAGCGTCTTCAAGAAAAGTAACTTGATTTCTCACCCCTGCCCCTCATTTATTTCTAACCTAAATAGGACCCCAGATCTGTCTTGTTTTTCCTCTAGGTGTGTATCACAACTTCCTTTGTGTAATATTGCTAATAAAATACCGAGAAATCAGTTATTTTTCCTTCAGAACAGTTACCGCATCTGACCATACTGACATGCAGATGCCTGTGAAGGCAGAGTGCAGAATAGGAATAAAGGCACTGAAGCACTGGCAGAGGGCTGAAAACTATCTTCTAGACTGTGCCACAAGGGAAGGTGTGAGAGCCTTTGGAGTTGGTTAGTTGGTATTTTGTGAGTTTTTGTTTTGTTTGTTCTTGTCCAGTAAAGTCTCTGTTCAATGCTGAGCAGTTTCTTTAAATGAAAACATTTTGGGAATTTGACGTGTCTTCCCATTTACTTTTAAGTGGGATCAGATTGTTAGGTTTCCAGGTTGACATCTAAGTAAAGATTTTTGTCTTATGTCCTATGTAAGTGGCAGTTCACGGTTAAATTGGTGTTGAAAGGTGAAATCCTTGAGTTTCGGTAGCTGGGAAACTAAGGAAGAAATACTTACGTACTGAAAAGATAAGACAGAGGTGGTTTTGTTACCTCAATTTACTACTCTGTATCTGTTTGAAATACTAAGCCTTGCTTCACAGTCTACAACAACCCAAATGTTTGAAAAAGAAGCTTGATCCTGTACTTGTTTTATTTTCTTCTCTAATGGAAGATGCCAGCGATGGTGGACGATCCTATAAAACAGTTTTGGATCGCTGGAGAGAGTCACTTCTTTCTTCTACCAGCTTGTCTCAAGTCTTCCTTCACCTGTCTACGTTGGATAGAAGTGTCATCTGGTCAAAGTCCATCCTCAACGCTCGCTGTAAAGTATGTCGAAAGAAAGGTGACGCAGAAAGCATGGTGCTGTGTGATGGCTGTGATCGAGGCTATCATACCTACTGTATCAGGCCCAAGCTGAAGGTATCGGAGGAAACATAAGTGCTTCCTTTTCACATACAATTGGCATAGTTCTTACAGCTAATGATGTCTACCTAATGCTTTTTTCTTCTGTTTATAGATCATTCCTGAAGGAGACTGGTTTTGTCCAGAGTGCCGACCAAAGCAGCGCTCTAGACGCCTTTCCTCCAGACAGAGACCATCTGTGGAAAGTGATGAAGAGATGGCTGAGCAAATAGAAGGGGAGGATGAGGCAAGCTACGATGAAATGAGACAAAGTGAGGAAGAGGATTATGAAGAAGAACATGAAGAGGAAGATGAATCTCAGGAGGAAGAAGAGATGAGGTAAACAGGCATCCATTAGAGTGATTTCCTACTGGAATACTCTCTTGACTGTTAGGTGAAGTGATTTTTTCAAATAAGCAATCTTGAAAATCTAATGCTGAGTGAGGAAGGAAGCTAGTTGTCAATTTGGTCTTTACTGATGGAGTTTAAAAAATATATATATTGAAAAAAAAAGCTAGCTAGCTCCAATGGGCTTAGAGACTTAGAGTTGCTTTTCTGGATTAAAATTCCACCTTTCTGTGGGTGAGGGATGGCTGTCACAGTTGGGGTTGTGCATGGCTGCTGTTTGAATGTACAGTGGAGAGAGTTTCAAACTGAAGATTTTCTGGAGAAAATCTGGAGTGCTTCAGTACCATTTGAATTTTAGGGGACTTCATGCATACAGTAGGGATGAGAACATCGTGGAAGACAAAGTATCCAAGATAATGTCACATTGAGAGGACTGAGAATTTCTGCAGTAGCTGATTTTAATTTTTTTTTTTTTTTTTAATTAAAAAGCACCCAAGTAGTTCAATGTGGTAATTTTTGTAATGTGATAGATGTGATGTACAGTAGGGATGTAAAAAGCTGAAGGAGAGTTTTGATACGAGAGTACTCTTCGTCTCTTCAGTACAGTCATTTGAATTGACTGAAACAAAACCTCAATATGGTTCAACTTGCATCTTCTTGAGAATTAAATTTGCCTCTGAGATCTTTCTGTTCTCCTTTAATGGCCGGAAAGGCGTGAATATCAGTTACAGACTCTGACTACAGCTTAACTTGTATTTGCAGCTTTTTAGAACTGCAATTTATTTCCTAGCTAATAACGTTCAAAACTCCTAGTAGTTGCAGTTACTGTTAGAAATGAATAGCCAGTTTAAGAAAATGGTAGGTAGTGTCCATGTGATACATTCACTTTGCACCAGCTGCAAGGGTGATCAAAATTCTGATCATTTCTTTAATGCATTGCACATAATATTTAATTAAATGAATTCAAAGTAGTGTTTAGAAGACTGGTAGTGGGGTGACTGCATTAGTGAAAGCCTGTTCACTACTAGCCTTGGGTTGTTGGGAAATTTTAAATGCTGAATTAGAAAACTGAGAAAAAAGAGGAGAATGGAGTCTTGGGATAAATATATTTATTATTATTTTTTTTGTTTTTCTTTTTTAGCCCTTCAAAGCATGGAAGACCACAGGTCAAATTTCCATTAAAAATGAGAGCAGCCAAACTCAACAATCCTTTTTCAAGTCGGAACATCCAGCGTCAGGGAAGATATTCTTCCAGGAGTCAGCAAAATACACCTAAGCAAGCAGGATCTTCTAGAGTGACCAGAAGGGGGTTAAGGAAAATAAAATCAGCCCCTCCATCGGTGACAAAACCTACTTTAAGACTTAGCAGCCGGACCACTCGTCAGAGCCAAAGTTCATTACAAGCAGATGTATTCGTGGAGTTAATCAGTCCTCGAAGACGACGAAGAGGAAGAAAGAATGCTGATAATGCACTGGAAAATAGTCCTGATTCTCTTGGATTTAGAATCGTTGATTCTGCAGACTCTAATGAACGGGTTAGAAAATACCCAGTTGCTCCTCCAAAGCTTTCTCTTCCTGTTAGTGAGCCCAAGAGAAGAGGCAGGAAACGACAATCCACAGGTTAGAGAAATGTCTTTCTCTAGAATGTCCAGAATGAAAGCAAAGTTCACTTGATTGCTGAAATTGTGTGATAGAGTGAAGAAAACTAGAGGTAGTGAGAAATGATGGTTGAAGGCATTTTTGTCACAGCAAAACATTCCCTTCTTTTACAATGACAGAGGGGAACACTAAAAAAATGTCTGGTAATATAAAAAACAAATATGCCATTTGCCAAGAAGATACTTAAGTTTTAAACTTCATATTTGCACATAATACGAGCATGGTATACAGAAAATCTGAAAGTTGCATGCATTGCTGAAACCATGTGAATATCTTCTTAGAGTTTGTATGCTTTTATTAAATGTGGATAAGGTAGAGACATTAGGAATTTACAAATATAACAACAAACTGCTACAAGATAACAAATGTCATCTTTCTGATAGGGGACCAACAGTGTCCTTGCTTCTTAAGCTAATACCAGGTATTTGATTGCAGGGAAGTGCTTGAAAAGCTGCAGTACCTTTTACAAACCAAAATGACGTAGTGTGAGACTGAAGAGTGTAAAGCAGCTTGCACTCCAGTGTGGCTGCCTTGCATTCTACACCATTTCTGACCTTCACCATTGGGAGTTTCTGGGCTTATTCTGTGTAACTATCCTCATGACTACTCTTGAAAACAAATAAAACCTGACTGTATAGAGTTTTTGTTAAAGTAAGTTATGAACAGGTGGCTTACACTGTTTTTCCTCTAAGAAGGCTTTTCCGTGTTTAACAAATCGTTTTAAAATTGAAATCAGTGGAAAAAGTCCTTTCAAAATTAATGCAATGAATTGAGAAGGAACCAGGAAAAGCACCCTGGTGCTTAGTATTTTATTCAGGAAAAAGACATTAGTGGTTAATAGCAAGACTGTAAACTAGTTAATTCCTGAAGCCAAACTGTAAAAATTTTGCCCTGGATCTGTTATGTTGGTGGTTTCAGTACCCAACGTGTCCCAAAGCAGGAGCTGTTAGGTTTTCAGACAAGAAACTGCTGTTGAACACTTCAGAAACAATGTTTTTTTTCTAAGTACGATAGTAGCGCAGAAGGAAAATCAACATATACTGTTGTTCTAGACAGAAGTCTAAGGATTAAATAATCCTTTCTTTAAATTTCTTTTCAGGATTTTGTAACTTAAATGTGGATTATATATCTTTTTCCTCTCCTGGTGTAACATTACTGTTCTTGGGATCTGCCCCTGCTTACAGTGGGTAGGGTGTAAGATGAGGCAGCCAAGCAAGAGGAAAAATCTGTATGTCTTACCTCCATTTCTTGTGATGCAGGGACTGAGAACTCTGTTTTGCAGTGCATCTTTTTACCTACCAAATCCTCCTTTTTTTCTTTTTCTTTTTTTTTTTTTTTTTTTACAACAAGATAACGTGGTTTCACTTTCTTTTGATTTTTACTTGTCACACTTTCATTTTCATCTGGCGAGGTGTGTTTGTTTTTGTTTTTTTTCTTTCCTATAGAATCATCTCCTCAGACCTCATTGAACAGGAGAAGTTCAGGACGTCAAGGAGGAGTCCATGAACTCTCTGCATTTGAACAACTTGTTGTGGAACTGGTACGACATGATGACAGCTGGCCTTTTATGAAACTGGTTTCCAAAATCCAGGTAACTGACAGAACCGTAGAAGTAATGATAACATTTGACAATCTTATTTGCTGTCAGTAAAACTTGGACTTCATAGCTTTGCCCAAGCAGAAAGTACAGTGGCGTTCAGGAAAACTCTCTTGCTTCAGCTCAGCTGGTGCAAAAAATTTTTGGAATGACATGATATTGTGCAAAATTTTAAGTATGCTTGATATCAAGAGTTTAAAAAGTGAAATGTTTGACTTGAGAAAACAAACAGAGCAGTGCATTGCTATGGGTAAGCTTTATGGTTATTAATTTAATTTATGCTCAGTTTGTGCAAAGATATTTTCAGAACAGGCCTGCAATAAAATAACAAGGTAGGAACAACTTCATTCTGACATTAATTATAATGCAGTAAAAAGGTAATTTCTTAGCTGAGTTCTTAATTTAACTTCCTTCTCATTTAGACTTGACAGTAAAGTAGATACAAGCCTCTAAAGCTGCATTTACTTAAGGTATCTCAATGAAAGTTCCCAAAGCACATCTGTTTTTCTGCAGATTGCACTGGCTTGTCAATTTCTTGTCACTGCTGGATCTATTCAACCTTAACAAAGTGCCAGTCCTCTTCAGCCTCTCTGGAGCAACTCTGTGCTGACAGCAGCTATAGTCATTTTGCAGGAGCTAGTGCTCAGTGTTTATTAAAATTAGCAGTAGTAACTGGTAAATGAAGATTTGAAACTTGAGTTGCAGATGTTGGGGAGCTGGAAGGCTTAATGTATCTGGACAAAAAGAATGATCTACAAATGTGAATTAAAGATGCAGGAGCAGAGGAGAGGATATTGAATGAATTCCAGACAAGTGTCTGGCTGCTAGAGTAGTGGAATTGCATTGGGAAGTGCAAGAGTGGTGAATGTAAGGAAACCTCTTAAGGAGGGATGAAGAATTCCATTTAATTCCGATATTGAAAAGAAAATGCTGAAGTTTGGTGCTTTCTAATTTGCTGGAATAAATCACTAAAAGATAATTCAGACAGTTCAGGAAGAAAAATTAATGAGTGTCCTGCATATTCTTCATCATGCTGGAGTTATTGGGTTTAATTTCTCACTGTGCTTAGGACACTGTGGAAAGTATATCAACTGATGAGCGTCCTGCAAGCCAGAAAGAGAAAATTACGTTTCTTTTTGTTTCAACATAAACAGCATTCCAAGAGGGAAAGGAATGAAAAACTGGTTCATCTAGTTCTGTTTCTGTACAGATTCTTCCGTTTGTGTTCATTTGTAGGTTGTACTCAATATGGTAAAGTTTTGGGCAGTAATAAAGAACTTGGCTTTAAAATATTTTCAGTGATGCATGGGGGGATATTTGTTCTTATAACAAAGTCAAATCCAGAACATATTGTGCTCTTAAGAAGATACTGTTGTTGTTCCTCCCCCTTCCCCCCGTGCTCTGTGGGTAAAACAAAAACAAGGGCTCTCTAACCTCAGTGCTTGTTTGGCATTCAGAATCTGTGATCCAAATGATCACTATCCTTAAGGGTTAAGCAGCTCGTGTTGTCCTTTACCACTTATCGTGCAGTTGCTGTGCTAAGTGACTCTATATCTCTTGTACTTGCACACTGCATCCTGCTTGATACTGAAAGGTTCACTACCGTTTTTTCAGCATAACTTAGTGAAATTTCGAGGAATACTGCAAAAAGGTAAACAGTAGTAGAACAAAAATGGCCCTTATTCATGGTTAAGGGACTTTTAATATTGTAATATGTTACAGGAAAATGAAAGTTTTAAAATCCGGGAAATTATTTTTGCTCTCAACCAATTGGAGTAGCATTAATACCATGCTCTTTATCTGGTCATGCAATTTTGGATCTTACAGTTGTTTGCAAAGTATTGAGGGATAGATTTATGTGTTGAATTACTGGCTAATGTTTGTTGTGATTGCAATTTTAATGGCAGAAAAAATGGAAAACCAATATCTGCACACTGATATTAAGATCAGGAAAGAGAGGTGGTTCTTTGGACTCCTCTGTTTGTTCAAAATCAAAATGCTTTATGCCAATGCATGATTTGCTTTTTTCTTTTTCTTTCAAATTAAGAAGAATTTAAACTTCCGTTTATTTTGTAGGAATAAAATTCTTCACTTTTTTTTTTAAAGGTACCAGACTATTATGATATCATCAAAAAACCTATTGCCTTAAATATAATTCGTGAAAAGGTGAATAAATGTGAATACAAGCTAGCATGTAAGTATCACGCATTGAAACAGGTAATGAACCCTGTTCTCTCTGCAAAATGAATTCTCATCCTAAAATAAAGCTGTGTCGGATTTGAAGCTGAAATTGCTTGGGTTTTTTTGAAAGAACTTTTACTGATCTGTATTTAACAAATGTTACATCTTTAACTACCAAAGTGTGTGAGTGCAGATGGATAAGAAATGAGCTGCTGAGATACTGCTGGTAATTTCGGAAGCTTTTGATGTCAGTGTGTGACATCAATGAAATATTTGGAAAAGCTTCATTTGTTATTGCCAGATTTGTAATCTTTCTGTGGATTATCATGGAGTTTTAAGAATGTTTACATGGCACTTTGCTAACACATGATACATACTTGATGCATGTGTAAAGACATCTGTGTTGGGAACTCTTTACTCGTTGAGTGGTGTCATGCTCCTCAGTGATGCTGCTATCTGATGATGTGAGATGCACTAAGTTCATTTATTTACTTTTTTATTTACTAGCGGAGTTTATTGAAGACATTGAACTGATGTTTTCAAACTGCTTTGAATACAACCCTCGTAACACAAGTGAAGCAAAAGCTGGAACTAGACTTCAGGCTTTTTTCCACATCCAGGCTCAAAAGCTGGGACTTCCTATCACATCTGGTAATGTGGACCATGCCGCTCCTGTGGTCAAGAAGTCACGAATCTAACCTCTGCCTTCCAAAGGATTTTTGAGGGAATCTGCTATGTTCATGAAATGAAATGTTAAATCATGCAGTCATCATACCTGTATAAAGCAATAACAACTGTTTAACCACCTTGAAGTGTGGCCTGCACTATATTCTCAATGTAATATTAAGCACTCAGGAGAACGTAGGAAAGATTACCTTTGCTACAGTTTTATTCAGTGTCTAATAATTTTGATAGCTGTACTGGATACAGTACTGGTTTACAGAGGTTTTGTACATTTTTTAATACATTCATGTGTCCAAATATCTTCTAGAAATACGTTGGGTTTTTTTTCCTGCACCAAATGACCTTTTTTCATCCTCTAGATATTGTAAGAACTGTGGTATTGAGGGCTTTATCAGCTCAGATAAAATCTTCTGCTGTAGCGCAGTTGAAGAAACTGTGTGAATGTTTAAAACTTGTTTTGAGCGTATCTTCTCAACACTACACATGAATGAGTACAATGAGCATATCTTATAAGTACTGTACCAGTGCTGGCTGGAGGTATTCAGTCCGAGTTTATTAAGTAGATATTTATTTAGCATTCAAAGTAATTTGTGAATTTGTTTTGTATTTATAAAATTTGTACTGGGGATTAAAAACAAAACAACAACAACAACAACAGAGTTCCATAACTTTTTAAATTTTTGCCTGTGTTTTTTGTTTATCCCCTCTAACTTCTTGATGATCAATCAATAAATCCCTTTCCCTCTCCCAGGCAGTTCTTCTAGCAATGAGTAAATTTACAGGACTGTATTATAAGTTTCTATGTACAACTTTCAAAGTGTACAAATAAAATGACACATTTTTCAAAGTATTTTGAGTTTCTGACACTTATTTTGGGGGGAAACTGCTCTGCTACCACTAATTACTTGGACAGGTTGCTGGAAAGAAAGCAAAAGAACTTGGTTTTGGCACAAGTATCCAACTGAGCATTTTCAGCAGATGCAGCCACTGTGATACATGGTCTCTGTCTATTGAAATGCTTATTGGTGTGTAAGTAACACAAGAAGAGTGTATATAAGCTGTATGGCTCTTTAATTAGAACCTTTATTCTAATTGTGTAAAACCTCTTAAAGCATCCTTACCATCCTTGGTAATAATGTTTTTAACAGAATTTTGACTTCGAGTCCATGCATCAATAGCTAGAGAAAAATGTATGGAACAGAGATTGGGGGGTGGGAGTGAAGAGGTTGGGGAAAGAACAAAATATGAGGTTTGCTGATGCTGCAGCTTTTCTGCCTGTGTTTGCACTAACTTGTTTCGTAGCAGTGAGACCTGTATGTGTAGACAACTACTTGCTGTGCACTTCTGGGTTTTCTCTGCCTGTAGTGGTTACTTTGCCTTAGAGATGGCAACAACAGGCTTTTTCTTGAGTCTTCAGTATGGATGGTGATTGGGGACTGACCAATTTGAAGGGGTTTTTTGTTTGGTTGAAGTATGAGAATAGTGCATTTTAAAATGCTTGTTAATACTTTAGAGTTCATACATGAGCTGCTTCTTTTTCCTAGCTGGTGTATCTCTTGCTGCTGGATCAAAGAAGTATTTCTTGTTCCATGAAGGTTTTGGCCCTTTCTGTCCCACAGAGCTGAACACAATAAGGAACTGAACAGCAGCAGACTTGTCTGCAGGCTGGGTGATTGTACTTGGGTGTCTCTGCATTTCTCTAGTCCCAAGAGGATGCAGTGGTATTGTGCAACCTGCTGGTCAAACAGTTGGGTGAGTTCTTGTCCACATGAATAGTGCCCCTTGACTTGAATGTGAATACTCTGGGGGGCACAGGGAGCTGGACATGCTGTGACAGATGCGATTTAAATTGTCACTGTCCCCCACCTACTCTCAGCTGTTCATTCCTATCGGTCTTTCTGCAGGGCTGTTTCCATCAATAGCTTCCCCTTAGAACCACAAGTAGAATTTTGAGTTTGTGCAAAGTGAATGGGAGCATAACTTCAGTTTGTCAGAGTTGTTTGTATACTTGAGTCAAAGTTAGCAATTTTCCCTTGAGTTTGCAAACCTAAGGCCTTTGCTACACTTACGGTGAAACAAGGAAAAATTCCCACTTCTCTGAGCTGCTCTGCATAAAACATTTGAATGTGCTGTGTGTGCAATGCAGACCTGACTGTCCGTGGTGCAACGGTGCTCACGGAGCTTACTCCTCTTCTGGTGGCTGCTGTGTGCTCAGCCACACAGGAAAAGCAGGTATGGTTCATCCCTCTTACTTCTCTCTCAGTGGACTGCCTTCAGATGGTGCTTTTGTTATTGCTTTTTCATGCTCTGCTTACACTTTTTCTGATTTGTCAGGAAGTTTTTATGACTGTTTATTTCCCCCTGCTTCCTTGGAGAAAGGGGAATTGTTTCACGTCTCCTTCACTGAGGGGTTGAGATTTCATGCTCCTTGTACTCTTCTTTCCCCCAGAACAAACTCATGTCTTGCTCTGAGCATGTTTTCTCAGACTGCCATCCAATGCCTTTACTCTGTTAGTAAAGGATATACAATACCTGCAAGAAGCTCCAAGCTGTATTTTGACAAAGGTGCTGGAAAGAACAGGTTCAATGGCTTCATTTCAGGTTCACAGGTTCTAACTAATGGGGCCTTACCTAACTCTTCAAGTACAGGGGCTTCCTTGAGCTCTGAGATAGCCGCTTTCAGAAGCGGAATGCTGACTAAATCCATAGTGAAAGCTTTTCCCTTCTCAGTAGCACTAGTATATTGTAGCCCAGCAGGTATCAAAAAACTTAACAGCAACTCTTCCTGCTGTGCAGATTCTGTCTCTCTTCCCTTCTCCTGCCCCTTTCTTTCAACACAGAGCTGGGAATTAGTGAGTAACCACACTTGGCACTTTCTTCTGATGCTTTTTGTACATCTTTCATAACCATGGGACCAGTTCCTTTGGAGGAATTGGGTTTCAGCTCCAAATAATGTCTCCTCCAGGAAATCTCTGTGTTTCCTTAGTAACTCTCTCTGTTTCTGGTCACTGCAGATGGTCAGGGATTCAGGAGACAATCACTGGTGTCCAGTTACTGCTGCTGTTGGAAGCTACCCTTTCCACACAAGCAGGTCTAGGTCAGAAGGAAAAGACTTGTTCTTAGAGCTCTGCCTTCGGATGCTGGCTGCTCATACTTTGCTGTGCGTGAGCAGCACGACAAAGCAAAGCTGTTGTGCCTTGGCCTCTGTCAGCAAGTCGTCTCCTCAGCTGCTGTGCCCTCTGACAGATTCATCTGGTGGCAGCTGAGCTCCTGGAAACCTTCAGCAGTGCTGGAAGGCTGTGATGGAGGTAAGGTAGCTCTATCTGCTGCCAGGGGCTTGGGCTGGGGCCTCCACAGCACATGTCCACTGATGTGCTCAATTGTATGTCCAATACAAGGCCTGAGTAAAAAGTCCTCTTGGAGAATCTCCAGTTACCAATAAAGTTTCCCTTTCTTATTCTTTTGGTAAGTGCTCAGATAAATCTGATTGCTTGGGGTGAGGCACCTGTGAGTAGATGATCAGAGCCGCGTTCTGGCAGATGGATGCTTTTCCAAACCCATGCTTTGTAATACTTGGAGTACACTGAAGTATTAAATGCCACCATGAAATGTAACTGAAGTGTTTTCAGGGGCAGAAGGCCACAGACAGATTATGCTTTCCAAAAAGTACACAGATGCTGACTTTGGGCTTGTCTCTCTGCCTTAATATATCCCTCTCTAGGCTTTTGTAGTGCTTCTTTTCTGGAAAATTGCTGGTGTTTTTTTTTTTTTTTTTAATTTGTACCTCTGCAATTATTTTTCTGTGGAAGGAAAGAAAGTGGTTTTCTGATACTTATGAGGCAAGCGAGTAGCAGGGCTGCCTGGAGCAAGGCCACGTGTGCTACCGGCCGTGAGTACAGCACCCTGCCCTCCTACTGTTTGCAGAATGCATCCAGCTGTTTAATTGGGCCGGGTTTGCTCTGAGGACATTACATTACAGCATGTTCTCTGAAGCACTGGTACTGTCTTTATCCTCAAACCTCAGTGGCACAGTGCCAGCACACATTAATTGCCCGGCAGCCACAGTGTGCAGTGCTGGGATCTCAGGGCTGGGTACTGCCTGAAGCACATGGAGGAATGGAAAATGGGGTGCTGGAGGTATAATTTCCCTTGTGACTTGTAACAAAGTTGCAGAGGGTATTCACACTTTGATAGCTTGATTTTAATACAGTCAAGCTTGAGTGTTGTTTGCGAT
Organism: Lagopus leucura; assembly: GCF_019238085.1. Taxonomy (NCBI): domain Eukaryota; kingdom Metazoa; phylum Chordata; class Aves; order Galliformes; family Phasianidae; genus Lagopus; species Lagopus leucura. The sequence goes on along the minus strand of NW_024962250.1, from coordinate 19,033,519 downwards.
TCTTAGTTTACGAGTTTATTTAGACTTTATAAACTGTCTCCTAGATTGACTCCCACAAGAGCACGTATAATAATAACCTACGTGTTTTTCTATTTTTCTTCTGCAGGCACCTTACAGAACAAATTAGCCTGGAGAGGAAAGGACTTTAAAGAGAGCAGTCGTACTGTGGCTTGGCTCCTGGGAAACGCCAGAAATGCGATGCAGGATGCTGAGGTGTTTGGGTTCTGAATTTGTATGTGGCTTTGCCTGTGGGATCAGGACATGATAGTTCCTTTTCATGAGCATTCCTGCCTAGATCCTGCCATCAGTCACATGCTGGGCTCTGCAGTCCTGGCACTGCTCGAGTCCTGCTGTCATAGGAGGACACTTTCACAGTGACCGACAGGTTCAGGGATCCGGCTGCAGTTATAAATATTCCTGTGCCCCAGCTATCCTAAAGCCCATTCTCATCCACCAGCAAGTGATCTCAGCTCATGTATTTAGCATGTTATGCTTAGTTAATATTTTATTTTTAGATTGCTCTCTGAGAAACAAAAGCATATTGGTTTTCAAATGCAAGATTGACTGGTCTTAATGCTTTGTGAGGGGTCTTGCAATGTTGGGGACAGACACAAGTAGGTTACCTCACACATCTCTTGGTTACTTAGCTTGTGCTTCTCTTGCTTCTATAATGTGTCCATCTTTGTTTTTAAGAGATTCCTAAGAACCAGTCCCTTGATTCAGCTTTCATCAAACAATATAATTTCCTTACATCTGGATGCAATGTTGCAAACTGAGTTCTAGGTCTGTCTGGAGCAATTTTAATAATGTCAAAACAGAAGAAAAATATCACTCACTTTTTGTTGGACTTTTACAACTCCCAATCTCAATGGGCCATGAAACTTAATCTCCCCTGTCCTGGCACTTTTGCGATGGCTTCCTCAACTCCTGGGCTGGATTTATTCCTTTCCTGGTGAATGTTTTTTGTGTTGCAATGATGTCTCCTTAAGGTGAGCCTACAAATCATGGATGTGATGATAACTTCAAGGGCTTTATCCCCAACTACAGCAGGAGGAGAAGTACACAGAAGTGAGATGTCATCTTCAGCTCAGCAGAACTGGGCCCAGGCTGCAAGATTTGGGATTAGTGTGTGCAGTATGTATGGGCTGTGTGCATCCTGCTCTGTGCATATCCAGCCACTGGAAGAGAGTCCTCTGTCCCACCAGCAGCCCGTGTTGTCTCTGGGGCCCTCCTTTGGACCCTTTTGTAAACAGGAGCATAGCAAATGTGCATTGTGTTCCTTACGTGCTAACCAGCCCAAATGTTTTGAAGGTTTGCATGCCTCTGTCCAGGAGGAAAAAGGATTCTTAAATTGTTGCTGCCTCTTCCCAGAGGTGCACCAGCTTATGCTGTGCAATCTGCTGGGATGTCTGCCCACATCCCAGCTGCTGGCAGTTGTTCTCTAAGAATCAGCCTGAAGCCAGCCAAGAAACCCCCACTTCCAGTTGTAGCAACTCCTCTGCTGAGAGGAGCTGCTCTGTCTGTCCTGAACAAGAACCCTAAGCAAGTCCTTTGAGCTCCTTTGTCTAAGTACTACAACATTTGTATACTAAGTTTTGTATGCTAAACAAGTGAAGAAGCAATTGCTGAGCCACGGTACTGAAAAGTAAGAAAACAGAACACTGTTATGAAAAAGAAATCTGCTCCCATGCTGTGGCAAATCCATAGGAAATCCAGTGTAAGAGCAGGATTTGATTTCCTAAACTTGGAGAGAAAAGCAGTTCAAGACTGGCAGCATAAGGGCTGGACCTGTGTAAGACACAGCAGAAGAAGTGAAAATTGCAGAATGTCAGTGAGTGATGTGCTTGGTGGCAGACCTTACAGCAGCAGGAGACACATGAGCCAGGCGCATGGCGGTATTCTGCTGAACAGCTCCTGTTGTGATGGACAACTTTCTTGTTGTGGAAAAGCAGGGGGATTTTAGCCATAAAACCGAAGAGTTTAGTGAAGGGTGAAATTGCTACTGGAGAAGTACCTCTTGGGACCGATGAGTTGATTAACATCCCTGCTAACCTCAGGCATCCCAACTTTACAGCTCCTCTGGAAGCTCCTGACAGAAAGCAGCAGCATTATTAATGGCATCTCCTCTGTGTTACTCATGTGTGTGTCCTTGAATAGTGACAGGAAGGAGCCTGGGGCTGCTGGATTCCTCTGCAACTGAGAATGGCTGCTGTGGGCTGGGGAAATGCACAGAAAGAGCAGATCCCGGCATAACTTCCACAGAATCACAGAACAGCCAGAGTTGGAAGGACCTCAAGGATCATGAATCTCCAACCCCCTGTCACAGGCAGGGCCACCAACCTCCCCATTTAATACCAGACCAAGCTGCTCAAGGCCCCATCCAATCTGACCTTAAACACCTCTAGGGACGAGGCATCCACAACCTCTCTGGGCAGTGTGTTCCAGCACCTCACCACTCTCTCTGTAAAGAACTTTCCCCTGACATCCAACCGAAATCTTCCCTCCCTCTACTTCAAACCATTTCACCTTGTTCTGCTGTTATCTACCCCTTCAAAGAGCTGATTCCCCTCCTGTTTGTAGGCTCCCTTTAGGTACTGAAAGGCAGCAATGAGGTAACCTCACAGCCTTCTCTTCTCCAGGCTGAACAAGCCCAGCTCCCTGTCTTCGCAGGGGAGGTGCTCCAGTCCCCTGATCATCTTCATGGCTCTCCTCTGGACCCTCCCCAACAGCTCTGTCTTGTTCTGGGGGCTCCAGACCTGGACTTCCCTTGCTTTACACTTCTCTGTGCAGCACACTTCTACTGCTGGCACAACGGGAGAGAGCAATGCTTTTCAGACCCAAAGCAGGGTTCTCCGCCATGAGCTGGCAGTGCCAGAAAACAATTTGGCTTTTCCTCCTTCAGTTTTCACAGCTGGCATTCTTTCAGCTTGAGAAATTTAAACATTTTAGGTGACCGTGCCATTAGCTCATTTTGTAGGAAAAAGTTATGTATATGAAACAAGAACAAGAAAGGGAATGGATTATCCAAAAGAGGTTTTCCAGCTGACCAGTCATCCAGCAAATTGCGCTGTTGCTTTTTGGCTGCTTGAAGAACGTTTGGACTTCCATTTGATTAGGAAAAATGAAATAAAATCTATATTTTGCTTTGCATTACTGTCTATACTTTCAAAGCAGTCTGGCAGCTTTTCCCCTGTGTAACCACACAGCATATGGGTCAGATCTATACACTTTGTTTTCCAAAGGTCACTCTGGCTCCTTTCTTGCCATATCACTGCAATAAGCATTATTCTGTGAAGCACAGCACTGACTGTGTCTTCCAGAAAATGATGCTGCTTTTCACATTTCCAATCTTTAGAGGGCATTTAGCACACACATCCATGTCTACTATATAGCCAGGGTTCTGCTTCACTCTGTGTACAGATATGTATGCGCCTATTCAACGCAGCACTGTTAGAGCAGCAAACTTCCCAGAGCTGGTATTATCAGAAGTTGCTATGAGAAGGAAAGTCTGACCTCACTGTTTGCTTGAAATTGAAGTTTCAAGAAGTAACGGTTGCAACAAGCTGCATTTCCTTGCTATAGAGGCAGGATACTCTGCAGCTCAAAGTGTGGCAGGGGCACCAAGCCCCCTGCCCTGCTGCTGAGAGTGGCACGGCTTCTTGAGTGACCTCAGCAGCTCAGGGAATGGAGACACAGTGCCCATTGGGTGGGGAGACTTTGTTAATAATTGCAATAGAGAGCTTGCAGGCACTGCAATATAAATGCTACAATTAGTATAAGTGTGTGTGTGGGGGGGGGGGGGAAGAAGTAATCTTTACCACAGAATGAAGGTTTTCTTAGAAACAACCAAACAAATAAAGATGGTAATGGTGTCAGTGTTGAATAATTGATACACAGCCAATGAATGATCGAACAAATCCTTCCTTACCTGGGACTGTGTTGTGAATTTGTCTCAACTGTGAACAAGAGGCAGCAGGAAGAAAGATGTGGGAAGAAATTACTCCTGGGAAAAATGCATTTTGTCAGGCATATGGGCACTTATGAAGGCTACTGGGATAAACAGAAGTTACTTCTCTTAGCACTGTAAATGTGCAAGGCTGTATGAATGTAGAACGTAGTAATTACTTAGAAATCATTTTTTATCTTGTGTATATTCATGAATAGTGCTGAGCAAAGTTTCCCTTTGTATTAGATTTTGGGTGACTTTTTTGGTTTTGTTTACCATTTTTCTGCCATTAGTTTCTCTCGAAGAAGGATTTTTCATTTCCTTCTTTGATATATTTAAACATTGTCACATGTAGTGGCATGAAATGATGTCACTACAGGGCAACCCATTTTTATTAAATCTGTCCTGCCTATGGGCCACTGGCTGGCCAGTGGGAGCCTGGGGCCATGACCCACCAGCAGGATTTAGGCCCCAAGAGAGCAGCTGCCTCTGAGAGCATCAGCTGCTGCAGCCAGCGCGCCGGAACGGACTGAACTTTGCACTGACTTCAACTGAGTGCTGAGACTTTCTGTTACTCTAGCAAACACCCACACAAATTTCTCTGCCTTCTGTTTAAAGCTCTCTTCATGAAGGTGGGTTGTCAGCATCTGAAAGGATCTGAAGTCTGACAGCAGAACTCAACAGGTCTCTGAGCTGAACCTGTAGGCGTATAGCCCCACTTTCTTCTATCTCAAATGAATTATTTTATGAAGCTTAATCACTTAATTAAGGATCTTAATTACTTTTGTGACCTCTATCCTTCTGCCAGATTTAACTCAGACAAGCTCAGAAGTTGAGTTATGGGGCCAAGGAGCAGCCCAGGTGATGGCAGGGACATGGATGAGGCCCGGTGCTGGCCTCACCTCTGCAGGAAATTGGCTGGAATGGCACTGCTGAGCTCAGTGACACAAGAGGAGCAGAGAACGCAAAAGCAAAGGGCTCTGATTTAAGAGAGCCTGAATGCAGAAGGCAGCTCTTTTCATTATGATTATTTCATGCCAATGAGCACCCAGGAGTGGAACCCAAATGAGCAGTGCCTTCTGCTTCACCATGAGTCACTGCCTCTGTCCACAGAGGGTGAGGGGGACATGGAGGTTTCCACAGAGGCGTGTGCTCAGCACAGCATGTCACTGCATTGCAGGGCTATTTCGGTGGGGCCTGGTGGGATGTAGGCCTTGTGGCACCTGGGCAGTGAAACCTGACGCTTCCTGCATGCTGCCAGACCAGACATGGGGACCAGAGGAATAGCAGCTTTGTCCCAATGTGCTCCTGCAATACGTGTTTTTTTTCCTTCTTGTTATTATTGTTTTTGGCTGGTTATCAGTCATTTCTGTAGCCTCCCAAGGTCACCACTGGACTCCATCACAAGTTTCTGTTCTGCTGGCTGTTATCAGGAGTACAACACTCATTTTCTTGAAAATGAGAAGTCCATCTGTCTACTTCTGACCTCTGTGACTGTTAAACTTGTTTATCTCTCATTGATTTCTATGAAGGCATAAACTTGTTTATCATAGATTTCTATAAAGTCGCAGAATACCCCCTCTTTAATCCCTTTCAGCACTCTGGTGACTTCCAGGTATAGTCAGGGCCCTGGGGCAGCACCCACCAGCCTGGAGGCCTAAGTTAGGCACCTGATGAGGTGAGCAGAACAATGAGCACTGTGCCTCATTATTCAGTTTCCATGGCAGTGAGCAGGAGGTGAGTCATGCCTGATTTTGATTTGTCATCCTTGGAGCCTCAGCCCAGCTGTGTGGCTTTGGGACCGGTGACTTCCACCCCTTGCTGTCTGTGCCTCAGTGTGGGATAGTGGGGCTCTGTTCAAGTGGGGAAGGTGTCCTGTGGAGGCATAAGACTGGGGAACTTTGGTGGGTTTGTACAAGTGTAGGAGCGGCCAGCTGAGGCCACAGCAGTGCTGGGATTTAGTGGCAATGCAGGATGTGCTGCATACGTGCCTGGCTAAATCCATTTTCAAATGCTATGAATCCCTTCCTGCTGTTTTCCCGGTGGCCTCCTGGCATTGGGAGCAAGGACACAGAAGGGCACGTGCCACGAATACTGACACACTACGGTGTCTCAAATGGGTTTGTGATTCACCAAGCCATGCTGAGCAGCTGGAGTTCACCAAAGCCTGAAAAGCTGTGCGGGAGACATCCTAAAATGGGGCTGAAGAGATGGTCTCATTGGACTTACATTGTTGTAAGTCAACCATAAAACTGCATCTGGAGAATTATCCATTTTAGGAGCTGTGCTGTTATTCCCCATAAATTTTCACCTATCCTACCTAATTACTTGTATGATCAAAAGCATGTGTTGCATTTGAAAACTGAATTGTGTTATGGATTACACAAAATGCAATTATGCAGTACCAGCCCTCTTCCTGGGTCTGACACTGCTGGCAGCACAAACAAAGGAGTGGCCGTCGGCTGGAACAAAGTGGCAGCAGAGCTGCTGTCTTTGGCTCTGTGTTGGCAGGGACTGCACAGATGTGAGGAGCTGGAGCCATAGTGCATCTATAGGGTAGTAGCCTTAAGGCTGATGGGCCACATTTTGGATCTCACTGAGTTCAATTCAGGTCTGAACTCTGAAATCAGAGAGGGCAGGATGCGACACATCATGTCAACATGATGGCATGTGGTAGTGGAGGAAGGGGGGGGGAAACCTACACATCACACAGCACTGTATCAACATACCCATCTGTACACATACATATACCAGTTTGCTGCACTGAGACACCATTAGCAGCTCAGGTGCTTTGGGGAGCTGGGTGCTCATGCACACTGCTGGGTGGATCCTGCCTGCCCAAGAGTACTGGGCTGCCACACAATAGCTCATGGGTTAAGAGCCACATCATCCCCTCACCTTGCTGTGCTGGAGACACAAAGGTCCACGTCTGGTGTGCCGTGCCTGACCCCTGCCTGACCCAACACAGACAAGTGGCACGCTCCCAGGAGGGCCGTTCCTTCTTGTTTTCCTAGAAGCCACCTTCCTATCTTTTAATACTACTCCTTCACCCTTGCACGCTGCGCCCTGCCCTGCCGTATCAGCGGTTCTTTCAGACACCTCTCTGTGCTGCCAGGAGGTGCTGTCCCCGTGCCAGGCCACCCAGATCTGTGCTCACAGACAGACGACAGCCGCAGCTGCAGCACAACTCCCATTCAGAGTGGAATAAGGAGACGGCAAACGGCATCAATAACACATGCCCCTTGCGTGGCGTGCACAGAGCCCAACCGCGGGCCACGTCGGGCACGGCAGCGATGCGAGGGACAGTGACTGCCGAGCGGCACAGAGTACCTGCGCTGAGAGCGGCCGCTCGGAGCGAGCCGCAGTGCGGGGCAGCAGCTGCGCTCAGCCTCCAGGAGCCCGACCGCCACCGTGACCCTGCCGGGCGGCGCGGCCATACGTCTCGGTACTTGATGTCCACATTACGGCAGCGAACGGGCGTCAGGGCGGGCCCCGGGGGGAGCCAGGCGGCGAGAGAAGGCCGCATCCAGACTGCCTCACCGGGCCGCCCACTCGGCCGGGCCTCGCCAGCACAGGGGGCCGGCCAGGCAGCGCGCGGGGCTGCGGGCGGGGGCGGAGGCGCGCGAGTAAACGGAGGCGCGGGCAGTCGGGCTAGAAGGGGAAGCACGGCTTCCTCCCGCTGCCTCTGGGCCCTTCCCCGCGAGGGGCGGCCCGGCGGGCCCCGGCTGCGGGCGCCGAGAGCCGGGCGGGGCGGGCCGGGCCGGGCCGGGCCGATGGCACGTGGTGGCGGAGCTGCCCATGTGACCGGCCCTCCCCGGCCGCCGCGGCTCATCCCCCGCCCGGCCCGAGTCCCCGCCCGCCTCGCCCCCAGCGCAGCGCAGCGCTCTCCTGCGCGCAGCAGCCCCGCACCGCAGGCAGCCGCCGCCGCCCCGGACCCGGCGCCATGGTAAGGGCGGTGCGGCACGACCGGGCGGGGAGGCGGCCCCGGGGCCGAGAGGCCGAGCGGGCCCGGCGCAGCGCTCTCAGACCCCGCGGCCTCCGGCGGCCATTTTAGTCTAATTTTAGCCCGGTGCGGGGGGAAGGGGCGGTGGGAGCGGCCCCGGGGCGGCAGCGGGCGGCGGGACCGAGGGCCGGCGGCGGGCGGCGGGGGCGACTTTCCCCGCGGCCGCCCAGGCGGCGTCCGTTCTTGCGTCCGTGTGCCTGCGCGCCGAGGCCGGGCGGGCCGCGGGGAGGGAGCTCCCGGAGGGCTGTGTCCCGCCGGGCCCGGGGCGCTACCGCAGCCGACGGGGCCAGGCCGGGTCGAGCGGGATCGCGGCGGGGCCGCGGTGGCGGGGCCGGGCGGGGATGCGACGCGCTGCGGCCGGGCGGGCGGCGAACAAAGCGCGGCGGCGGGCACGGCTCCTCGGGACAAAGCCGCCGCCCCGTGCACCTGCCCGCACCCAGCGCTCGGGCCCAGATGCAGGGGTTGCTCTGAATGCAAGGACGCTGCGGATGTGCTTTCTGGCTCGGGAGTGACTGTTCCGCGGGTTTGTTTCTCACCGTGAGCTGCCCGCTCGCCCCGTCAGCGTTTTGTTTTCTTACTGCTATGGGTTTGGGGTCTGACGGCTTGGTAGTGTTACAGGAGCCGCACGCGTTGTAACCCCGCTTTGCTCGGGAAGAAATAGCGATTGTAGAACACTGGCGGTGCGAAATAGAATTGGGGAGTTGTTAAAGCGCGGTGTCGGGGCTGACACAATGCAGAAAGCATCTCTCCTGCTTGTGGAGCCTTACATCACCCAGCAAAATGAGAGTCATGACAGTGCTGGCTGCAAACCACTGCCGTAGCGTTTGTTCCATCACAGAAACCCACCCTGGCCCCAATCTACAAACTCCCGCGTCCAGCTCCCTCCCCACCCCCGGGTGCACGATCAGGTAATGGAAAAGTGTGGGAGCGGTGCGGGTGTGCGGTCGTCTAGAAGCACTGCCTGGAATTAAAGCGATGCTGTGTGGACAAGCTTTTCACCTCCTTTATGTCCTCTGCACCAGTCCTGCAAACATGACCAACCTTGCAGTGCACTCAGATTGAGCACAGTGTTTTTATTGCTACAGGGGCAGGTGGAGTTCTTTATCTGTTGCTGTGGGCTGTTGCGTTGCTTAGCGAATGTTAATTTTTGCTGTTTAAATTATTCTTTTGATCTCATTTTACAGGCTTCTGGAGTAACAGTGAATGATGAAGTCATAAAGGTTTTTAATGACATGAAAGTAAGAAAATCGTCAACCCCAGAAGAGATTAAAAAAAGAAAGAAGGCTGTTCTCTTCTGCTTAAGTGATGACAAAAAGCAAATAATTGTAGAGGAGGCAAAGCAGATACTGGTCGGTGACATTGGAGATACTGTGGAGGACCCCTATACAGCCTTTGTGAAGTTGCTACCATTGAATGATTGCCGATACGCTTTGTACGATGCCACATATGAGACAAAGGAATCTAAGAAGGAAGACCTGGTATTTATATTCTGGTGTGTAGAAGCAAAGCTTGCAGTTAAATTCAAATATGCGTGACTTAACACTGGTTGGTTGAATAACTGTTTTTCCTCCTTTAAAGGGCTCCTGAAAGTGCACCTTTAAAAAGCAAGATGATCTACGCAAGCTCTAAAGATGCCATTAAAAAGAAATTTACAGGTATGGACCTAAAAGTGTCTTGGTTGTGAGTCCCAATACTGTTCAGATGCTGAGGTTCTCACAAATACCCCGTTATCCATCTGTCTTTCAGGTATTAAACATGAGTGGCAAGTAAATGGTTTGGATGATATTAAGGACCGTTCAACACTCGGAGAGAAACTGGGAGGCAACGTGGTAGTTTCACTTGAAGGAAAACCCTTATAAAAAGACAGACAAGTGCCATCTGGATCTAAGGAGCTTCCATTTCTGCAGCTCGTTCAATTGGAATAGTATTAGTCTCCCTTTCTCCTTCCCTCCTCAAAAATAAGTCCCTTCCCTTCTGCCCCTGAAGGAGATGTCATTGTTAAGCAGTCTACCAGTGATTGCCATTAGACTGTTTAATCCTGGTAGTTTTATGTAGGATCCAAGGAATGCTTTCACGTCATACTCTTAGCCAAAACTGACGCTGCATGCATTCCTTGCCACATGTACAATGAATGTGATAGTTAATGTGAATAGTCTAGCAGACAGCAAAGGGTAAGCTAATTGAATGCCTTGAAAGTATTGTCCACTGGTGGGATGGTAGACTCTATACAGTATTACTTACAGTTGCACTTGATTGCAGTTCCATGAGGCTCTTGTGCATTCATACACCTCACCTGCCTTGACAAGCCTATTTTTGTGACATGGCAGCACACAACACTATGCATTTAAAGCACTTTTTTGTAATATGTTTGACCCGCCCCTCCCCCCCAAAGGAATGCCAATTCAGTTGCTGTAACTGTGTCATCAAATTATTGTAGTACCTCAGTTTCATTCCTGTTACATGCATATCTTTATAAATGAAGTAGCTGTTACGATGCCTTTTGTTTTCCATTGAATGTACACTACTGAACAGGAGTAGAGGTTATCTGTTTACCATGTGAGTCTTGAAACACTAAAGTTTTGTAAAACATTGGTCATGATGGCAATTTCTGTATTAAAAAGAGCCTTAAATGGAACATTGTTTTTGAGATCAAAAACTGGCCACGTTGCAATAAAACTTGTGGCTTATTACAGAATGTTGCCTTGTTTTCATTGGAAAATATAGTTTTTAAGTATGTTTAATTTAAGCATATTTCAAATAACTTCTGTGGAAAGTATTGTAAAGATAAACAATCATTAATCTCATCATAACTAGTGCAAGTTTTTCATTCCTAATCATGATTTAGGCACGGCTTTACAATACTTCGTGGCGCTATTCCGATCGTTTGGTAAAGGACCTATTCCTAGTTTACCGTAAAAGCAGCTGCTGCTGCTAGAGACTATTAGATTCCATGAAACACTTGTGTCAGAAACTTACAAGTACTGAAGAATTAACCATGCAGTGTGTTTCGTACCTGAATGCTCTTAAAGTTCTACATGTCGGAGTAAAACCTTACATGGTATCTTGCAGCTCTCTGTTTCGATAAGATGGTATGTAAAGACGGTTATATGTAATGTGGGATACAGGTTGGTGAAGTTTTTGCTTCTTAAGCGTTATTACAGTTAGCACTGACTCGGTACAAGAAGTATCCTCGATGAACTGTTCTGCTTGTTAACTTCTATGTAAATAGAACTGGAAAGTGTTTGCCACTACTGAGGCTTGCACTGGGGACATGTTTTGGCTGAGAGCCAGATAATGCTCTCCTTATAGAGAATTTGATCTGCTCTGTGTGAGCAATCCTCCGCTAGCCAGAGCTATTTATGGCAAACACATGCTTTTGTATCTTGTCATCGTTATCCACAAATGGCAAAACTGGACATGATTCTGCTGGTATGCGTAAAGGCACTCTGTTAGGCAGCCAGTCACAGCTGAAATGTACGTGCTGCCAGAAGGAATGCTCTTTATCATTACCTTATTTTAAAAAGTTGGTGGAGTAGAACTGAGGAGCTCTTAGATATTGGCCCTTGACTTTCAAGTCATAGCCCCCTTTTTGTAACAAGAAGCAGATAATCATCAACTTCTTTTTTTCCTGAAGTTTGAATAAATAAAGATACTGTGTTTAGGCTTTCTTGTCCTGTAGAACTTTAAGGCTTTATTTCAGGCTTCTGGCTGTCCTTACGACTTGCACGCCTCATTGTGTTGGCTGTTCTCCATAGGCTAAACTCGACTAGAATTTAACTAAAAAGGCATGACAACCACTGACTTACTAAGTGTATCAATGAGTCTTGGTTTTGTTTTACAAAATTCTCCTTTCAGGAATCTTTTAAGGCTGAGAAGTAACTGATGGTATGCATGTTGTCTACTTAAAAAGCATCACCTTTTTATTCCTCAAATTAGTCTTTTATTTCTGATTACTCACATTGCGTGCAAAGCCCAGTTTAATGTAAAAATCTACTTCGTTCTTTATGTTTGACTTGAGTTCAGCATAATGAAATAATCATTTTAACTGATTTTCACAAGGTGGTTTCTTTAGAAAAAAAGCCAAAACTGAAAATGTTAAATTTTAATAAACAATTTGAATCTCATTCTAGACAGTAAAGTTTTGTTGTTTTTTTTTTGTTGTTGTTGTTGTTTGTTTTTTGTTGGTTTTTTTTTTTTTTAAGCAGTACTGTGTTTAAATTTAATGTTTGTCTCTCCTGCAAACAGTCTGGAAAGATGTCTGTGGCTTCTGAACTGAATATTATTATTTTTTTTAAACTAGCTTATATGTATATACACTCAGTCCAAGTAGATCTAAAATTGAAGCACAAACTGTATTTATGTAAGATTCAAAGCTACCAAACCAAGTTTTGGATCAGAAAGGATCAGCCTGCCTTCAGTTAGTTCTTGAAATGACTGACGGATGCGAGGTCCAATTCACATGGCTTGCTTTTTTTTAAAAAAAAGAAACAAACAATAAAGTGCTACAGAACTGTTACTGCTTGAATTATAAAACAGATGAGAGACAGCTGGCATCTGCTCCAAAATGGTTTGTCAGCTGTTGTTTTCTGTCATTATGCAAAATGGTGAGGGCCTCATTGTGATCGAGGAGTAGAGAAAAATCCTCTCAAGTTGAATATCTTCTGTGTATCTCAATGTAGACATGACTTTTGGGTATCTTGGCTTCAGTTACTTTATTGATAAATAAATTAAATAAAATTTTCATGAGCGTAGCATGCGCAGAAATGGCATTTTTCTTCTAAGAGATAGTTCAAAACCAGCGGTTGTTTTGTTTTGATTTGGTAAATCCTGGAAAAGGTATAGACATACAGGCCTGATTTCTCTGACAAAGGAAATCAAGCCCCCAACTGGGGTGAGTAGGTGATGTTTGTGATTGTGGCTATTTTGGAAATGCAAAGTTTAAATTTGTAAGGACTTCAGTGTAAGAATCATTCCCAGTCAGCTCCTTAAGCAGGCTTTGAGTATGGTCAGTAAAAACCCAGAGTCCATTTCTCTGAGCAGAAGAGTCTCTCTGCTGTGTAATTCCCTCCGAACCCGCAGTGTACTACAGCATAAGTCAAATTGCCACAAGCTGATAACAAGTTTTACTCTCTTATGCCAATTCCAGTATAAACCAAATTTTCATGTCTGCCTATTTTCATAAACTTGTAAGTTCCCCTTAGTTTGTGGTGGAGAGTTAACGATTGTAGAGTGAAAACATGGCACTAATGGTGGATGAAGGATCATCAATGTAGCACCTGTCTTTAAGTATTGAATTTCTTTAAAATATTTCTGATTTTGAAAACCTGGTATAAATAAAATTAATTTAAATGTCACCAGATGTGAGTGAGTTTTGTGTTCTAGGCTACGCTAATTGGTTTAGCTGTTGTCTTTGGATTGGGAGTAATTCAGGCAATGCAGAAGGGCACATTGTGGAGTAAATGCATTGTACCAGGCATTTTTGTAATGGATTTCACCTGCAGCCTACTCAGTACAGCAACCAGCTATAGCAAAACGTAAGTGTAAAGAAATACTTGGTGGATAGATGCTGAATAGCCTTTTTCTCTGTATTGGATCTTGGGTTGTATCTTCAGAAAATTAGATTTTTTTGTTTGTTTTTGAAGTTAGTAAAAACTCAGTGCTGACAAGTCTGTTTTAATACTTTAGAGAAAGTGGGTTATTGAAATATAGAAGAGGTGACTGTGAAGCACACACACAGTGATGAAAATTGACAGTGGTATCTCTACTGTTAATGGAAATTTTCTTATATCTAGGAGTAGCTTAAAGGGAGAGGAGTCAATCTTGTGAACAAATCTCAATAACTAGTCGAGAAGCAGCTTCATGAGATTACCTGGTAAAGACTTAATTTTACTCAGTGATTTAGCAATTTTTTAGCACTTACCTGACACAAGCTTTCTGTTGTGGTTGTTTAGGGGATATATATGAAAATAAGCATTAATGGTGAGTGAAAGTTCTCTTAGATTCATAATTAATTTTATATACATTACTGCTTAGTTAGAAATGGAAGATTTTTTTTACCTATTCTCATATCTGTTGTTGGATGTTCTATTTAACTCACATATACTGCTGTTTACTGTACTGCTGACTTCTGCCAATACTATCTAAAAAATTACTGCAGTGAAAAGTCAAAGCCTTTGATAGCTGTAATATTCCAACTGATAACATCACTCACAGTGTTTATTTCATGTTATAACTGTCTTTCTATATCGTAACACTTATAGCAAAAATTTGCTGCACTGTGCTGAAAGTAATTTTGACGCTGCCTTTTCAGTGCCCCATTGTGGGTTTGCATTTCTACTGTCAGATTGGCTTAATAGCTTCTTAGAAAACTAATGATTGGAGAAGGAATTGAAGGTGCTGATTGTCTTTAAAAGTTTCTGAGTGTCAATTCAAATGATAAGGAAAAAACCCACACAAGCTGTTTCTCAGTGTTAGGTTAATTTTTTATTCTTGTGTGACCAGGCTTAGGAACGTGTGTGGCTGCAATCATGCCTCTCCTCTCCCACTTCTTTATTTTTAAAAACAGCTGTGTCACTGCAAATCCCTGCCATCTGCCCACCATCTTCTGTAAAGCTGTACAAACAATCTCCGCTTGTACCTTTTAGTACCTATTTTTCCTCACTTGCCTGTGATTGTACAGATCTGATTTAGAGAAAGCAAATGCTGTAATATTATGCTGCTCAAAAGCTTTTCTATTATGCAGAAAGTTAAAAGCATCAGTTACTCTCTGGCGAGCACAGCTGCAGGGTATACATGGGCTTGAAAAAGAGATGTGATTTTGAGAACCGGTTTAGAGAGCCTTATTTGCGTCTGCTTCCTTTTACTGGCAGCATGGCTTTCATCTCTGACCTTCTATTAAGGCTGATGCGAGAACTAAGCTTTTCTTTCATTTTAGCTGTTTCAACAGAAAATTGAAAGTGCATGTAGCAAACAAGGTACAGAGAAGCAGAGGAAGATTTAGAACAAGCAGTTTTTCTTAGAGACCTGGATAGCTAAAGAAAAAAAAAAAAAAAAAAACACACGTGTATTACAGCAGAGGATTGTTTTTTCCTTTTAATTTCAACATGAGCTTTCAACTGTAAAAGCTGACTTATGTTATTGTTTGCTTTGCCGAAATAGACTGATTCCTCAATGCTTCTAAGCCATGACATATGAACATAAACTCTGTATCAAAGTAAAATTTATTTTAGTACTGCAAATATGAGGCCATGCATAATTGAGATTTTGGTCTGAGCTAATTTATAGATGGTGCATATGAACATTCCCTTTAAAACATGTATTTTGTTGATTCTGCCAAATGCAATAATTAAGCTATGACACTGGGCATTAGAATGAAAATAGCTCTTAATTAGGTGATTGCAGGTGACAAATATAATTCACAGTCATATTTTAGACTCCTTAGCCCTGTTATTTAAGCACAACTTAGCCATGAAACACTTCCCAGTCCACAGCATTTGTTGCCTGCAAAATTTCTTTAATGAAGTGCAAAGTTTTAGCTCTTTGTTGACTACCCTGATGCAGAATCTGTCACTTGAAGGCTTTTATTCTTTTGCATTTCTGAATACCCTTTGTAATGCTGCATTATTTCTCTGCATCCATACTGGAAAATCAGTTCCCAGAACTTTCCTTCTGAGTAACCAGAATTCCTAAACAGTATTTATTCTGTGTGACTAAAGTGGAAAGGCATCTTGTAGAACACCCATAGGAAACAAATGCATGGCATTAGCCTACGTGGCCACTGAATGTGTCTCTTCCTACGTCTCTTCCTGCCCACCTTTAGCTGCTGCTTGGTCCTGGCGGCAGTGTCACCCCATTCAGGTTGGCGTGCAGCAGCCCAGCTCAGACAGCATGTGGAAGCTGAACAGAATGTCTTATTTCTATTTAGGTAAAGACTTTACCAGCTGGCTGAATGCCTTGTT
The DNA here is from genome assembly GCF_019238085.1 of Lagopus leucura. Lineage (NCBI taxonomy): Eukaryota > Metazoa > Chordata > Aves > Galliformes > Phasianidae > Lagopus > Lagopus leucura. The sequence goes on along the minus strand of NW_024962250.1, from coordinate 19,017,612 downwards.
TGCTGGTAATGCTGGGTGGAACAGCTACCATGGTCACACTGATAAACACTTCCTTTATTTTTTTTCCTCCTTTTTTTTTTTTTTTTTTTTTTTTTAACCTGTTCTGTCAAAACCTGGCTTTGATTCTAGCCACTTTTATAGATTTACTTCAAGAGATGAAGTAATTTGAAGCATCTTTGGAACAAGCTATATTTAGATATATAACCTTTCAATAATTCTCATAGTTGCTTTATTCTCATTGTTATTATTTTAATTCAATCACTTCAACTATGTTATGATTTTAACTGCCTAATTCACCTGCTGCCAGCGTAGTACTCACAAAACATTGCACACAGCATTTAGAAGTTGACATTGTCGAAATAAGTAGTAATGTAGAACAATTTTAATGCAATAACCTGGTGCCAGTTTTGCAAGGAGAATAACTTAAAACTTGAACCTGTCTTTCAGTGGGCTCCGGGCTGAGCATCTGCCACATATCTTCGTGGTGGGTTTGGAATGTGTTGGAGTACTGGGTCACAGCAGTTGGTTTACTTTCTTGCATAGCTGGATATATTATCAATGCTGGGATGCATTGAGTTTGCAGTGGTATAAATGTCTAACCTTTAATCTCCTTTTTCATTCTGAACATAATGGACAGGATGCAATTACAGCTTTTGTCTTCTGGTATTATAGTCATCCATTTCAGCTATTGATTTTTTTTTTCTTCCCATTTTTTACTGTTAGGGAAGATCATAGCATTATGCAGCATATGGCTAAAACACAGCACTGAAATGTGGTCACAGTTTTCAACTGCTGTGGCTGTTGTAGCAGATACAGAATGTTATCTTGTCAAACTTGAATTGTGCATGTGTTCTGGTAGGCTCTGGAAAGGAGCTGTAGTGTGAGTAGCTGGCACTTTGCTCTGTCACTGTGACATCTGTCAGGTGTAATCCCTGGTGACTGGAAAAGGGAAAATATCACTGCCATTTTCAAGAAAGGGAGAACAAAAGACACAGGGAACTATGGGCTGATGAGCCTCATGTCAAGACCATGGAGCTATGTTAAGGCACAGATGAAACAAGGAGGTGATCTGAGACTGCCAGCTCAGCTTCACCAAGGACAGATCATATCTGATCAATCTGGCAGCTTTCTACAGTGGAGTGATGGCATTGGTGAACAAAGGAAGAACAACTAGTGTCATCTACCTGGACTTCTGCAAGGCTGTTGACATGGTTCTACACCACATCCTTATTCCTAAGTTGGAAAGAGATGGATTTGAAAGCTATTTGGTGGATAAAGAATTGGTCGGATGGACACAGCCAGTGGGCCGTAGTTGACAGATCTGTGTCTAGGCAGAGGCTGGTCATTAGTTATGTCCCCCAGGGGCCTTTCTTGGGATCAGTGCTTTTCAGCACCTTTATCAATGACCTAGGCAATGGGATTGAGCGTATCCTCAACAAATTTGCTAATTATATGAGGCTAGGCGGTGCAGTTGATAAGGCAGAAGGAAGGGATGCCTTCCAGAGCAACCTGGACACACTCAAGGAGTGGGCCCAAGAGAATACAGTGATGTCACAAGGCCTCACACAAGGCCAAGTGCAAGGTGTTGCACTTGGATAAGGGCAATCCCAGACATGAGTACAGACTAGGAGAAGAACCCATTGAGATCAACTATGTGGGGAAGAACTCGGGGCTCCTGATGGACAAAAAGCTGGGCATGACCCAGAAGATCCATTGCAGCTTGGAAGGCCAGTGGTACTCTGGGCTGCATCAAAAGAGGGGTGGCCAGCAGAGAGAGGGTGGTGATTGTCCCGCTCTACTCTGCCCTTGTGAGGTCCCATCTGCAGTACTGTGTCCAACCCTGGGCTCCCAGCACAGGAGAAATGCAGAGCTGTTGGAGCAGGTCCAGAAGAGGGCCGTGAAGATGGTCAGAGGGCTGAAGCACCTCTCCTACGAAGAAAGGTTGAGGGAGATGGGCTTGCTTAGCTTGCTGAACAGAAGGCTCAGGGGAATCTCATTGTGGCCTTCCAGTACTTGAAGGGAGCTTACAGACTGGAAGTGGACAAACTTCTTGCATGAGCAGATAGTGACAGGACAAGGGGTAATGGTTTTAAACTAAAAGAGGGAGTGTGGTGAGTCACTGGCACAGGCTGTCTAGAGAAGCTGTGGATGCCCCATCACTAGCAGCATTCAAGGCTGGGCTGGATGGGATACTGGGCAGCCTGATCTAGTGGCTGCAACTCTTCCTGTGGCACTGGGTTGGAAAAAGGTGGTCGTTAAGGTCCCTTCCAACCTAGAACATTCAATGACCTTGCTAACATCATGGGACTATGTACATTCTAGGCTTTCTTTTTCTTGTGTATTTTACAATGCTGTACTACTATACTTTAGAAGTCAGAGCAATTGACAACTCGGTACATCTTCCAGGACTGTAGGATTTCTGTTGCTACTGCTGCTAATAGTTGAAAGGCAAAACTGAGATATTTAACAAAATAAATGATTAAATAAATATTAAAAAAATTATGCACATCAGAGTCAAGAAGTATATGTGTTTAGCTGCAGTCATCTTGTGCACAAATTAATAACAGTACTATAAAAATATACAAAGTATATTTAAAACTAATAGCATTTTAGAATTTCACTTTAAGAGCTTTATTTTTTTTTTAAATGGTGTTAATAAGCAGATTTTCTACTGTAATAGTAAACTGTGGAAAGACATTGTTTCTCTTTACATCAGCATCTTACATAGTGTGCAAATACAAATCCTCTCAGATTCTTCTTAATATAGTGTTTGGATCACATTCAGTGGTTAATGGACAAGAACATAGTATCATTGTAAGTCACATTTTATATTATGAATATGAAGATATTTTGAGTGGAAATGCAAATCTTGAATTATCAAAAGACATATTTGGGAAGGAATGATGTCACTTTTTAAAGCTTATAGTTTTCTCTGCTAACAAGTATTTTTATGCTGTAAGTTGCTCGTTAAAATCTATTCTTTCTGTTTTTGTAGTTACTTGGTTTTGTTGTTGTTTCCCACACTACATTGTGTTTCAGTCTCATACAGACTGCACTGTATTGTTTAAAGGAAATGTACTGATCCTTTTCCATTGTCCTTGTTTTTTGTTTTGTTTTTAATTTAAATTGTCACTGTATTTGTGTGTCATCACCCCAATTTCAACAGAGAGAGTGTGTGCTGGAGTGCAATCCTTTTTATTTTTCCTTGTGCAGGCATTGTAGTTGAAGTGTTTGTGGGTTTTTCATTCTTTTAATATAAGATGCCACAAACAACGATTCTTAGGGTATAAATTGCAATTTTTTTTGTTAAAGTCAATTTAAATCACTGGTCTGTGGGATAAAGGAAAATATATAGGCAAAGTATTGTGTTTCTTAATATCTTCCCATGGACAAGTTAGAAATAAATATGCAGGAAGTTAGAAATAAATAAAGAAGCAGAGTATGATGAGCCTCAGGTTTATGTTTTTCAAGTTGAGCAATTTCTGCAGACTTCTATAAACCAGTGTCTGTTGTTCCTATTCAGCAGAATATCTTTGATGTGAGCTGAACGTAAGATTGTAGTTTATGCAGTCTCCTGTAAGAAAGAGCAAACAGTTTGACTCAGATTTATGGAGCTTCCTCTTTCTACAGGGATAGAATCACAATTAAAGAAAAAAGACACATGGGTTTGAGAGTATTCAAGAGTGTTCAGTGGGAATGAAATTATTATTGTAGTGTTTAATGCTGAAATAAGGATAGACCATCTCACAGATCTGGTGCCAGCATCTGTGAGAGACGATTAGTCAAATTACTTTGTGATATTAGTCTGAGTTCATTTTGTGCTGTTGTAAACTTGGAGCTCTCCAGAGAAACCTAGAGTAGAGCATTTATATCTGTAATGAGTATTTTGATGTTTTCACTTTTTTTTTTTTTTTTTTTAGAATAGAGAGATTTATAACATGTTGAGTTATAGCTCTTCAACATCTTGTAAGTAGCTGAAAACTAAGGTTGATTATAGAAGCAGCCATTTCACTTATTCTATTTTGGGGGACTGCTGTGTTGTCAGGCTTATTTTCCCGTCTCTCAGGTGCAGTGTGAAAGAGTGCACAGAACACTGATGCTACAGTATCTGTGACCATGGAAGTTTAAACCAAAATAATAATAGTAACCTTACAAGTCATGCTGTCTGCAAGAGGAATAAGAAAATTTTCTTGGATCAGAATTTGTCATTTTGGTAAATAACATTTTGTTTCCACTTTGAACACGTGCGAATGTCTCATTGAGTCTTTCATTTATTTAAAGAGGAAAATGATCAAATTGAGCCTCCTCCTCCCCTTGACTGCTTCCTGTGTCCCTTCTTCTCCAGAGCATTCCCCCACACCCTTGGCCTATGTTCAGAAATTTCTCACCTGCTTTCTCACCCCACTCCTCCCATTTCTCTTGGTACATCAGTTTTACCTGTTCTCATCACCTCTCATTTTGTTCCCTGCTATCTCCGGTTCTCTCCTGCTCCCCTGCATTACTGTTGTGTATTAAAAGCACACAGTAAACAGGAAAAAAATCCCACTTTTGATCCAATGGCTGGTTTCTCATGTTAAAAGCATGTCACCTTATAAATTGTTTAAAGAGCTAACTTACCTTCAGTTTATCAAACTGTGGCAAATACTTTAGAATAGTGTCTCAAGATATTTGAACAGTTCCTCTATAGTCACAGGGTTTAACTTTGAAATGCAGGCTTGACCATTTAGATAGAGAGCTGCTATATTGGGTTATTTTATGCTTTTCTCAGTGCCAGATAGTTCAGCCTGAACTATCCTTTTCTTCAATCATTAAAAAAAAAAGAACGTTTTCAGCCATTAGCTTTCACAAAAGCACTGTGTTCTCACAGCATGGAGAGGTGCTACGGATACAGGAATGTATCTCCCATTGAATACTGAAGTTGTAGAAACAGATAGAAGTACAGTGTAGAAACAGTGTTTTGCAGTGTATATCAACACAGAAATATGAGAGTCAATTGCATGCAATTTGTTAAGACTGCATAGCTATATCAAGAAAATCTCTTTTATAAAATACATAGAAAACTGCCACGAGTGTATCACCAACTTACTATGAATGTATTACCAACGTGGTTATATATGTATGTACATACATGTTTGTGGAGGTAACCTTTTGTTACCAGAGCTTATATTAACATATTTTCATCTGCTTTGTTTTTTGAAAACTTTCATTATGCTTAATTCATCTCAAGTTTTTCTGTGCAGTCATAAGCATGAAAAACTGGCAGCAACACAGTGAGGATTTATTTCCTTTTCCTGATCTTAAAAAGAAAAGTTTGGGTAAAAGGATTATATTTAGGAAGGCCATCTGAGGGTGCTCTTCGACAACACAGCAAAGGCAAGTTAATGACGTGTCTGAGGAGAAGAGGCTTCCTGCACAAGCCAGGCTGTGCGTTCCCCTGCATTTCTCCTGGCTCTTATCCTTGCTGCACCGCACAGTGAATTCAGGAATTCACAACTCTCACTCATTGCAGAAAAGGTCAGGTTTATGCTTTTTTAGCTAGGACTAATGCCTGAAATGTCTGAGATGTTTCTGAATCTTGCCTTGGACTGTACAGTTCACGACACAGTATGAAGGCTAACTCTGGAGAAGCTATACTTCGTGCTCTGGGAAGCTGCTGCGCTCCTGCAGGCTGCTCTGTTCCAGGCAGTGCTGGGCCAGTGTACTGCAAGCATCTTGTACAGTACACCCAATTCTTCCAGCAAGAATTGGACATTCTTTTTCAAATATCACACAGCTTTTATGTACATTCCCAATATACTTAACTTAGACCAGTGTTATGTTTGGGTCTGTGGAAAAAGACAAATAGTTCTGATGTCCTTGTACTTGTATCTGCCTGGCAAATCCCAGGTAAGAATCTTGATTGCCCAGTGATCACTTGTGTCTCGGTTTCTCAGCATGCATATATATATATAATATTATATTTATATAATTTCATATATTTATATATTTTATATTATATATATTAAATTATATATATGCGTGTGTGTGTATATATATATATATATATATATATACACACACACATATATATATACCCTGCCTATTCTGCAGTACTCTGAGTACTGTAGACTGGACAGAGAAGTGATTCAAGAGATTCAGCCCAGCACATCTCAGCTGCTGATAATGCTGCAGAAGATGCATAAACCCTTTAAAAGCTTTTAAAGTTTAATTTAAGCATAAAACTTGGAGTTGTGCGATGTCAAAATTGCACGTGCCTGGCTCCAACCCTAATTTCCTCCTTTCGCTGCATTTTGCTGTGGCCACTCTCTCACCATGATGATCAGTGATATGAATTAACCAAATTCCACAGATTCTGAAGTGCTGACTAGGAGCACTGTGGAGGCTGGGACTCCTGCCATGCCACAGTCCTCCCAAGCACTCTGCATGGGGAATGTGTCATGCAGCTTTTGATATCCAAGGGCCAGCATTTCTTGACAGCTTGTTTTTTTGCTTTGTTCATTCAGTATTCGAATGAGATAAACTCCATCCATCTTCAGCTTTTTTGGCATTCTGGGTGAATTGTATCTGGCTGTGTTTTGAGTAGAGGAGTAAATGGGTTTACTGTAGACTAGTTAGAAAATAAGTTGTAGGTAAATTATCTGACCTGATATTATGTGGAATTCAGAAGGTGCACATATACTAAGCACATATAAAGTTTTTTTTTTTTGGTCAGGATTGATGTAATCCAGGCATAATTAGGGGTAGCTCCCATTAAAATTAGTGGAGGTTTCAGAAATGCTTGTTGCAAAGTTCTTCAGTGTGTGGAATCATTAGATGTATCTGCTGTGATGCAATGGCAGTAGTGAAATGCTCTGGATGTACAGCAGATTAAGGTTAATAAGGTACCAGCATTATGTGCATTTCAGAGCATGCATCACACCTTGTAGTTCTAGGCAATGAAGATAGTATATTCCAGCCTGAAATGTGATTATTTCCATATACATAATACACACATCTATAATTATTTTAAGCAAATGGTTGTTCTGAATATGTTATTAATTTAATCTTGTAGTACTTGCGTTTTAATGCATTACATCAATAATAAATGCTGCAGTCACATGGCCACTTTGTGCCTATTGTGATGTTTTGCCCGTGTGCACAAAAGGCTGCCTCATTTCTGTGACTGTAAGCTCAGAAAACAGCTCCAAAGCCAGGACCCACCTGTAAGCCTGGAGCTGGGCACTCCCTGACTGAGCCCTTAAGGATGGGCTAAGGCTTATTTTCTGGCATTGCTAAGGTATACAGATCACCCTCTCAAGCTCTTCAACACATGATCACTCTCATACCTCAAGAAGCAGAACTTTCCATTTGGAAGGACACCAGTTGGTTATTAGAATCTTGTTTGCTTGGCATCTGTGTCAAGGACGGTACAAATGTTTTAAATGAAGAAGTCTCTCACTAGTGATCACAAAGCAGCTGTCTAGAACTCAGACATGGTGATGTGGTGTCTCCATGGTAGTGATGCATCACTGTGTCCATCTCACTTTGTACTTTGCAGATTCAGATCTTACTAAATATAAACATCTCCAGATTGAACATATACCTTATTCTTGTAACTCGTTTGTGCAGTACTTCTTACTTATAAGCCTGATGGATTTTTTTGGAAGAATAAGGTTCAGTTGTCAGAAGAATTCTCTATTTATTTTTATGGCATAATATCACAATGTCTTTAACTTGCTTCCTCCAGAAATTGCCTTTTCATCATTGTCTTTGATCAGAAGTGTGTTTTTATCACCTTAAGCTCTGATGATGACATCTCAAAGAAACACTTCCCCAGACCCACATCCAGGAAGTAAGAGAGATTTCTCAGTAAGTTACTCCTATGAAAACCAATTCCTGCTTCAAAGACAGCAGCACCTGTGTTGCCAGAGCTTGCAGAGCGGACTTACTGAACAGACCAAAGCTATTTTATTTACTTCTTCCCACATAGGGTTTCCTTGGCCTAATGCAGAAGCCAAAACAGACAAAGGGAGACAGACTTCCTTGGCTGTATTCTGGCCATAAATTGTACCCTAGCATCTGAAATGTCTGCAAGACTCTGACAACATACCTCCAAACTGCAGTGATCAGAGATGACACAGGACTCCATGTTTGCAAGTGAAAGTTTGCATATCTGTTTTCTGTGATGCATTGGGCTGACAAGAGATGGAGGATCTGATGGCATCCCATGTGGCTTACATTCTAGCCACCTGCTATTGCCAACTATCAAGCCATGTTGCCTCCTTTGCCCATTCTTGTTGTTTTTTTCCTCCAAATATATTAAGTTCACCTTAGCATTAGTTAGATTTTTCTACTACTGTGACAGAGAGAGTGTGCCAGAACCATGCTTTCATAATTTGAAGCCTTACTTTAATTGCAGCCTAAATATATTCTTGGACATCTTATGTTGTGCATGCATTATTCTTTCATCTGAATAGCTTTACCTTTCCCTTAACTTTATTTGTTCATACCAAGACCTTATAAGACAGCCTTCTTCATTCCTCTAATTGTCCTAGCAGCACCTCTTGGCAGCTTATCCGCTTTGAGTTGATCTGTCCTGAACTTGTTGGACCAGGTCTTATCACTACATGTCATAAAGATATTAACATATTCCTTTCTCTGCATCTTAGGATCCTCCATCTTCTTCCATTCACATCTGATATACATTGACTGACATACCTACTTCTTTCTCCTCCTTTGCTCTATCCTCATGCATTTATACATTTCTTTTGGTCCTAAGTTCATCACTTAACATTATTTACCTTGAAATTCTGCCCTGTTTCTCTTCCTGCAGTTCTTCAAATCATACAAATCTTCCTGTGTGATATTCCAGTTCTCCTCTGCATCTGTAGTATCTTCCAGTTTTGTGCTGTCAGCTAATTTCATATGCTCATTCATTTACTTTCTATTTTTTATGCCAAGGTCATTAATGAGAAGATTAAATAAAAATGTTCCCAGAGTGAATCTAGGAAGCTCTGCTAGTAATTTCCCTTTCTCTTGACAGAAGTCTTCAGTTAGTTTCTCGTATACTTTACAGTTCAAATGTTAGTCTTGATTTTCACATTAATTAATACTTTCTCACTTGGTGTCACACAAACTGCACTCAGGAAGCTCGGCAAGATGAGATCTATCTCTATTGTATCTATCTCTGAACAGAACAGGAAAGTATATTATCAAGTGAGCACATCAAATGAGTTTATCACCATTTATCAATGGGTAGACATTTTTCTCCCATTTTTATATCCCTCTTTATCTTTTATTCTTTTAAAATACATACTAAAATCTGGACCATTATTTGGCTCAGACCTATGTTGTTTTTCTGGCAGTTGTCTAGTTCACCTGTTCAATGTCTTGAATATATCTAAAACTTAATGTTAAGCAAGTAGTATCTCACTTTTATTATTAACGAATTAAGCCCCAATATTTGGCACTTCATTCAAAATAAAAATATGTAAAAATTAGAACACATCAGGCAATTTTCTAATATTCCATTAATAACTTTAAAACAATGTATCAGAAATGTTTCATAGTTTTCATATTTCTCTCATTTAAACTATAAACTTTATTGTGGACATTCCCCAATTCTCTACGTATCATTTAGCCAGCCTTCACCTTTGGGGCATGCAGTTATCCTCCTGCAGAGCCCTGTGTGATAGCCTTGTACCCCAAAATGAACTAATTGCTGGCAGCACTTCAGGCAAAGCTGGTGTTTTTTAGATTCAGAACTAAATGTGAACAGCAGGTGACCCAAAAGAAGGGAGTTTAAATTTGCTAGAGCCCTAGGAGGGGACTAAAGCTGCCAATGTTGTATAGATTTAACAAGGAGCCTTAGTGAACAAACTGAAACTTACTTGATCTTATTTGCCTTAGCTCATCACAAAGATTACATGTGTCACACACAGTCATATCTTAGGCAGCTGAGATGTTTTATGATTCATGTGAAAGTCAGAGTAGGGCCCCTGCACCTTTAGGGCATTGCTACAGAAACATCACAAAGGGAAGAGCATCACCTAATGAATCACCAGCAGACTAATATGACCATTGCTCTGCCTAGGCTCCCATAGGCTTGTCCCACTGGTACTGTCTTGGTTTAATTCAATTCTGTTGTGGCTGCAGGGTTTTATACGATACTGTATCACTCCAGCATGCTGGGATATTCTGTACAACTGAAATGCACATCCTAACATAAAGTAGTCACGATTAAGTAGAAGTCTTCACTGTATGTGGATCAGAGCTGATTTTGTGTCAGCATAACTAGGAGACAGGATTACTTACAGGCCAGAGCTAAGAAAGGCCAGCCCAAGCTGAAGGGGAATTGATTGCTAGCACTTAATTCTGGAGTTCCTCTGTCTTCAGTGCTCCACTTCAGAGATTGTATGGAGATGTTAAGTAAGAAATATGTCAGAGAGGTTCTTTTCTATGGGATGTGGAGGGAAAAATTTAATCTAAAGCTTTCTATCTTTGGTCAGTAACTGAGGCTTAGCCTGGTGCCTACCTTTGTCGTAAAGTACTGATTCTCTGGGTTGGGAAATTTCAAAGCATAAATTCCAAGAATAGCATTGCCTTAAATGGTGGGAAATGAACTGCACTGCAGGTTTGGTAAATCTGAAGGTTTTGTTCAGCCACTTAGTCATAGCTGCCCCCTCAAGTGAGAAATAACAAAAGGAATTTTTTGGAGAAGGTGAAACTGAAGCAAAATATAACTAAGTGAAACTGTATGAGTCCTCTAAGCTTTATAAAAAGAAGTTAAGGTAAAAGATTTCCCATTGTACAGTATTATCAAATGATTAGTGCCAATAAATCATACATAATGATATTAATGTAATCAGAAAGCCTCAATTGATTTTAATGGAAAAAACATTGATTTGCACCAGCAGAAGAACCGAGAGGAAAGAGGTGCATTTTTGACCGTCTTACTTATGTGCTTGAAATAAATCTAAAATATAAACATTATTATCTTCCTTTATAGTTCTCTTATGCAGGTCGCAAACAGACAGACACTGAGCCTTCAGTCTTTTGAATAGAGTCAAATACTGCACCGATGAAAAAAATGTTCTTGCTCATGTCACTCCATGTACCAGCAGGACCTGGCCCTACATACCACAGTTGCTGTGACAACTGTGGACAGATCTGAATACAGCAATTACCATAACATGGGTTATAGTAAATCACATCCCAAATTGATGTTCCGTATTTGTTTTTGTACACTGAAAAGGAAGTTCACAGCAACAGAAAGCATTTGCTGGGCTAGTTGTGTTGTGCGGTTCCCTGTCCCAGAGCCACCTGTGCAGCCCAGTGTGGTCACATGTAAAACAGTCAGCGATGCTGGCTTTCCTGCTCACCATCAGAGCTACCTACAGGATGCAAAAATCTGTAAGTCAGAAGCTATGTGTTTAGAAAAACTAAAAATAAAAAAGTCAATGCTTTCCTTCTTCCCTTCCTGCTACATACAGTGAACAGCTGGGACAAAAGCAGCCTTACTAAGTGCTCACTTGTGTTTGAGCACAATTACAAAATTGCCATTCTAATTTCCATCAACAAAGATACAACCTGTCATGGTATTATACTGCCTGTGAATTGACTATGAAACTGTCTCAACTGAGTAAAGTGCTAATGAAGGTCTAAATGTTATCCCATTACCTCTCATTGCAGATAATAGCTTAGTTTGGTGAACGCCATCAAACTATGCTGGCTAGAGGCTGACAAACACTTCTGTTGCTTATGTGCTTTCTGCAGATCTCCATGGTGAGGTGAGCTGTTCTATCCCAGTGTGCACGGTGACAGACTCTGCACGGTCTGCCCAGCAGGGCCTGTCCACCAGTGAGCACCACCAGGCCTTTATGAGCACCACAGCAAGACCTGCATGTATTCTAATTTGTTTTGCATGAGTCAGAGGCTGGTTAGAGGCCAGTGGTTAAAGACAGGTTAAATGGCTGGAGTCGCAATGCATTTTAGTGCCTCAGAAGTGGCACAGTAAGAAGGAAGGGAAAAAAGTCTATTTCCCTGTTACAAGAACATGGCCATTGATACCTCCCTGGTGCTGTTTCATGGTAGATCTCAATCTAGGCCTCAGAGTGCCATTAGAAAGATATTTCTCTAAATGTGTACCCCACATGCCCAGGCAATAGTGTACTTAAGGCTCCTGGGGTGGTGGGAATGATTCACGAATCCAAAGGAAAACCAACCCTTTTCTGGTGGACAGCCTGAACACTCACTGGATTTTTAAGTTCAGTACAAAATTACACTGGCCCTTGACAACACCTGTGGGAACCTCTGAAACTTTTCTTCATTTCAAAAGTCAGAGAGACAGTGCAGTGAGTCAGATAGAGCTGGCCTGTTTGGGAGCACGGGAAGCAGCTCAAGTGTGGCTGGTCACACAGCAGGAGTCTGTCCTTCAGCCTCTACACTTACCCTGCACATCTTGCTGCTTTGCACCATCAATCGAGCTGAGCAGCCTCAAGGGACGTTAAATCACAAGCAGACAGCTGGAAGTAAAACTGCAGTGAAGGCTGTCAGTGAGTGCTCTGTGCAGCGGCAGCGTAACCCATGCCTTTTATTGCAACGAGCTGCCCATCACAACTTAAATTAACAAGCATTTGCATAGCTGTTTAGTCAGGAAAAGGGAATGCACAGGATATGCTTGGCTGGACAACGTCTGTGTGTCCTGACTTTTTTTCCTGAATAAGCCTCAAGTCAGTCCTAAGGCCTATGATGACAGCATATGAGAAGAAACACATTTGGATGCAGTATTTTTTTTTTTTGTCTGGACCGCTGGGCAAGCAAGCAGTTGAGACTGTGGATGAAACATAGGATGCATTTTAAAGCAGCTGATCTCACGCACATGCGCTGTAAAATGAGTGTCACAATGGATTCTCTTGGAGATAGATCAGCTATGTCTCTGAGTCAGACATCATAGCATTTGAAAAGCTGCCTCTGGCCATTAAACGGTGTCTCAGCTGACTTGTTTTAATACTGGTTGATGGCACCTAGCAAACATAGCATTTTCTCTGGTAAAACATATATCAGAAATAACATTGTGGTGTTTTTTTTTTTTTTCTTTTTTCTTCTTTTTACCCCTTAGCTTAGCTTTGGTTGTTTCCAGTGAGATCTCTTCAATGAGAATAGCCAGATAAGTCTCCCTGATACATGCAGGAAGACAAAGGGCACCAAGGTACGGCTTGGCAACTTAATAGGTCTCACCATTCTCTTGTGCTGCAAGTGATGCTCTAATACTACTGACATTCATGTGATGTGCTAGGAGGTACTTCAGGTTTTCAGAGGAGAACTCAGAAGCAAAGTGTTTGGCAACCTGACAGGCTTTGAAGGATGCAACAATGACAAATGAGAAAGGGACTTATGATAAGTACACAAGGAGAACAGAAGACTGAACATAAGAATGAGAAAAAGAAAAGAGGCAGAAAGGGAATGAGCTAGGGCTAATTACAGAGAGGACATGAAGGCTGGGAGTGAGGGGAGACATGTCATTCTGTGATCTGCTGGAAAGCACAGACAGCTGCCTGCAAGCAAGGCTGATAGAAACCAGGAATGGAAAGAAATGTAACAAAGAGAAAGAAACAGGCAGGTTGAAATAGAAATGAGAGATTAGGAACAAAAAATAGTAAATGTTTAAAAAAAAAAAGAAAAGAAAAAAAAAAAAAAAGAGTAAAAATTAAATGAAAAATTAAAAAAAAAAAAAAAAAAAAAAAAAGGAGAAAAGGAAACAAAATAAGGAGCAAAAGTCAAAGAATAATGACTAATAGTCACCAGAAATAGGCACCTAGAAAGTGTCATTCAATCTGTTCTAGCAAAACAAGACGCACTGTGAAGTCCTTCCTGATAGCCATTATTGTATCAGTGACAAGACACGACAAGAGCTGCTTTGTGCACCCAGCCTGGTGCTGCCCTGCTGTGGCAGAGCTAGCCTTTGAGGAATGACGTGCAAGAGGTCACTGTTAGCTAATCTGCTTTCTATCCTTCTCAGTCACACTTTTATCAACCAGGCCTCAATTAAACTGAGATTTTTCTGAATCTCAGAAAATGTTTTAGTATTCCCTAGCAAGAATTATCACAGCTAGCCCTGATGGAAGCACTCCTGTAAATGGCCTTCTGGTATTTTTACCTCAGACTCATCAATACCTGAGATGAGAATAGTGGTAAAATTGCTTTGGAGAAGTCTCCCATAAAGTTCCTACAATTGCAGTTACTCATTAATAGGGTTAAGATTTTTTACTACGGGGTTGATATCTCAAAGCATTCATCCTGCCTTCAGCAACTCAGGAATTAAAACTGGCAGCTCTGAAACTAAAAAATCTAAGATGCAACATGGAAAAAGAAAATTTCTGGTTTCAGCTGTGATGTCAACAGAAAGGCTTTTCAGTTTCTGGTGTATTAATAAATGCAATTTTATTTTATTTTATTTTATTTTATTTTATTTTATTTTATTTTATTTTATT